>NW_022900944.1:42472506-42543863 GCF_012274545.1 Fukomys damarensis
CCTAAGGACACACACACACACACACACACACACACACACACACACACACACGCACCTGCCGTGAGGCCAGTGATGTGAAAGAAGTCTGGGAGTGCATCAGAAACACAGTCAGAGGCAGGAGCACAAAGCACTGTGACAGCTGTGGGTGCCTTTCCTTCCTGAGCAAGCTGGTTACAGGCATACAGCTGGACCTTATGGCCTCGGCTGCTTCTGAGTCGTTCTTAATGGCCAGAGAAGTGGGCTGATTTGCCTAAGCTTAGAATGATATTGGGCATAAATATGTAGTTAGGAAAATCGCCATTTCAGAAGAAAAATGATAGAACCTTTGTCTTTTCTCCCACCTACTGCTTAAGGTCCTCCATAGCTCTGGCCACTGGGTTTCTTTACCAAGTGTTGGCCCCTGAGAAAAAACAGGTTTTATGGTAGACAGAATGGTTGTGTCTGGGCCAGGACACCTAGGACTCCAAATCAATTGTGGTAAAAGTGCCATTCATGGATGGTGTTAATTACAATGTTTCGTGGGGTGTTTGAATGATGAAAAGAGCTAAGACACATGAATGCTTTCTGGGTCCAAGTGACCACTTTCTAGACATCTTCTCAACACTTCAATATAACAGTGCAATATGGATTCAATCTCCCTACTTGACAAGTGAGGAAACTGAGGCTCAAAGGAACCAGAAGACCTCACCAAGATCACAGGTACAATAAGCCACAGGCTGGGGTCTGAGCCAGGTGACCAGCTGTCTCTCTGCCAGGGTACTTTCTACCACATCTATCAATCTGCCGCTGGGAGGGCAGGGAGCAGCCTTTCAAATGTACACAGCAAGCAGTGTTATTCCAGTGGCAAAGAAAGCATGTGAATGTTAACAAGATCTTTATCTTTTTTGCTAATAGATTATTAAACAAGGTCAATGTTACTGTGATAGAAGGAAGAAAAGCATCCATCTAACATACATCCAGGGGCCACATGTAGACATGGCCAGATCATCAGGCTGAGATGGGAGAAGGTCACTTGGCATCAGCCTGCTTCCCCTAAGTGATGCCACACATGGATAAAGCCACGGGACCCCCAGGCTCACACACAGAAAGGGTCTAGAGACAGTGGCTGGGTGGGCACCACCACTGAGACTGAGTGTACGGAGCCTTTGCTGGGAGGACGTGGTCTCTCTAAACCAACAGAGCAGAATTCTGGGCTCCTGTCCATTTGCAGCTATGGTCGACACTGTGACTTATGGAACCCTGCTCTGCTCAGGTCACCTTATTAACACAGGAAGGTGACAAAGTGAGCAGCCAGCAGTAACTGAAGGAACACAGGGCTCCACCAGGTAGCAGCCCATCTGGAGCCAAGCATCAGTGAGGGGAAAGGGTATATCAGGAAATGGAGACTCGGCGAGGTACACAAAACTCAGAACTTTGCCAGGTGTGGTGGCCCACTCCTGTAATCCCAGCTATGCAGGACGCTAACACAGGAGGATGGAAAGTTCAAGGCCAGCCCAGAAAAGTTAGCAAGACCTCATCTAAAGATCTGTCACATAAAGGTACAAAATTCCAATAATGAATGCAACTGTACTGTATACCTACAATGTACCAATAAACCAATAAAAATAAGACCTCATCTAAAAATCAAAAACAAAACAGTGCTGGAGGTGTAGCTAAGCACCCAGCACTTGCCTAGCAAGTACAATGCCAGGGGTTCAACCCTGAGTACCAAAACTCAGAACAAAGCAAACAAAAATACCATGGAACTTGAAACACAGGTACCCATCCAGCCTTGGCCACTGTTGAGCTCCATGGCCATAGGCAGTTCACAGTCCGGGGTCAGGAAAGCTTTATGTTTTCTCTTGTTTGGCTTTTTGTATCTGGGCAGCCAGAGGGGCTTTGCTCAAATCACACCTTGAGACCTCAGTTTCTAGATCTGGCAATTGGGAATAATATTACCTACCTCAAACTGTTCTTTCTTGAAGGTGGTAAAGAAAATAAAAGGGATTATCCCTGAGGGAGTACAAACAAGGGGGTCCCAATGAGGCGGCTGTTAGTATTAATGCATCATTTTCGTGAAATAACAGCACAGCACCAGGTTTAAGAGCTTCTACTTTAAAGAACATCAATAGTCACCATGGAGACATTGCCAATGGCTCTTTAATGAAAGTTGCTGAAAAGGAAGGTGCATGGTTCTTTACCCTCCTTGAGCTGATCAAAGCCAGGGGCTCACAATCTGTCCCTGGACCAGTGAAGGCCTTTCAGCCAGAAGGGAGGCTGGCATCCTGCCAGGAGCCGTTTCACCAGAGTCTTCCCAAGGACACAGCGCTGAAAGTGAGGGAAACCCCGTGTCCCAGTGCATCGTCCCCTGGAAGAAGGTCAGAAATCCCAACTTTTAAGAAGGCTTCTAAGAGGTTCCTCTGCACTATAGAAATTGGCAAATACTAATCCCCATCAGGCTTTCTTGCAAGTTACATGCATGGCGGTTCAATAGAATATACAAAAACTTCAAATTTCCATTTAAAGTTATTTTCATTTCTTCTGTTTCTAAATTCAATGTTCACATTTTATAACAGACTTAATACATTAGTATATCACTATACATATATCACTTACATGAGCACACACACACACACACACACACACACACACACACACCGTACATATACATATGAGACAGTTTAGAAACCACCAACATACTATGCTATGGCCTTGGGGAATAAATCTCTATTTCTCTGCAATTTATCTCAGCTCAGCTTTTGCCACCACACATTCAATTCTGTTTTACTATTTTTTACTTTTGCCCAGTAATGCAAGAGGAGAATCAGCATTCTTCCATTCAAGCTGTTTTGGGAAATAGCAGCACCTCTCTGGAGGCAGGGAGAGCATCGGGTCCAGGCTTCCTGTGTAGCAGGCTGAAAGCGAGCCAGGGGTAGGTGGCATGGTCTCAGGCTAATTCTGATTTCCTTTTGAAAGCTCTTTTTTTCAGATAAAGAACCACCTGTGCTATACCTAAAGAAGGATTCCATCACACGAGGGCTGGAACTTCCTCAGCACCTGTGCTCTGTCCAGGGCCATATGTTTATCAAGCTAATAGACTCATCTATTCCATTATTCGGCAAATATTTATGGAGCGCCTCATGAATCCATTATTGTTCTTGGCACAGGGGCTCAGCAGTAAGCAAATCCGAGAAGGTCCCAGCACTCATGACCCTCACTTCCTTATGGGGAAGCCAAGAAATAAAGTGAGCTAATAAATACATATAAAGATTGTCAGTTCAAGTGAAGATTAGGCAGAAGACTCAAATAAAATGATGGTCTAGAGAGAAACCAGGGGGAATGACTTAGATGCTATTACTTAGAGTATACTCTCCAATGGGACAAGTTTTCTAAATTTGAATTCTCATGCAATTCCTTCTCTGGAAGTTACTAGAAGATGTGCTTTATAAAACATGGGAGGAGTAAAGAGAAATGCATCAGGCCCAGGAAATAGAGTATCAGGACAACAGGAGAGTGGTTGTCTAGGACAAAGAGACCCTCAGACCATGGCATGAGGCACCCATCCAGATTGGAGAACATGGAGAGGTCCAACAGGGTCCCTTGGAAGAAAATGGAATCGGCGGAGTGCCCCAGTTTTCAGAAGGTTCACACAGAGATTGTGTAGGATGAGGAAGGAAGAATCATGTCAAGAATTTTGCAGAGAGTAACAATAATAATAGCAGTAACAATGACACCAACAATTATAGGCTCCCAAAAGAACAAGTCATCCCGATGTAGATGCAGGTCCTAGCTGTGAACAGACTTTACATTATAGTGCAAGAACCTGGTTAAGATCACAAAATAAGCACATTGGGAGGACAGGGCCCATGATGTAGGGCGAACTCTCTCTTAAGGAAAGTTTGCTTCGCAGGTTGCACAGCTGGAAGAAAATAAGAAAAGGTACCTCTTAAAACGGAGTATGTGGTGCCGAGAGCTGCCCTCCAGGGGTGAAAGTGCCACTGGGTGAGGACCCTGTGTTCTGAACATGGTCTCTAAAGTGTCCACTGATGAACATAATGTCAAATTGCTGTTTGATTTCAATACCCTTAGTCCCCTGCTCATACAACTACTACTTCCTGATTGGGCGGTGTTAAACATAGAAAAGGCCACAATATGACCTACAAAAGCTTGGAGATCTATCTCCCTATTTGCTGTTACCTAGCTCTAATTTTGCTTTTAATTTATTTGTATTTTTAGTTTCTCATATAAGAGAAATCACATGATGTGTAAGTTTGTGTGTCTGATTTATGGTCTCGAGGTGCATCCATCTTCCCCTGAAAGACCCAAGTTTATCCTCTATGGCAGAGTAGTGCCCCATTGTGCATAAATACCACACTTTCTTTAGCCCTTTGTCTATGGATGGACATACAGGCTGCTTCCAAGATTTAGCTGTTATGAGTTGTGCTGCTATGTACTAATAGAATGATTTTTTAAAAAAGGCTTGGAGACACAGTGACAGGACCACATTACTTCAAAGAAAATTGAATGTGTACCACTGCCCGTTTAGCTTCCCTCTGCCCCTCTGCCTGTCTACCTCCGGAAACGATCCACCTACCTCCTGTTTCAAAATGCTTTGAGGGTCTGCCTGGGACGCCACCACCTCCTCGTGCTCAGTACCAATCCCTTCATGCCCCCACTCAGCAAGAGGAAGCAGGTGAACCAACTCTGGCTTCACAACAAATGCTGGGATCACAAATGTTTCCAAGGGAGCACAAGCAAAATGTTAGCAGGGCTCATCTTTTAATTACAAGGTTTGACCATGCAAATATTCACAGGCACTTTTCGGAAGGCAAAGGGCCTTCATCTAAATGTGTAAAGAGCTCCACTGCAATTGCTGATCAGTGTTTCTTTCTTATTTATTGCCTTCCCTTCTCTCACACTCTGGCCTTGCCCCAATAATAAAATCCCACTTAGCACTTACTTTTTCCCAAAAAACACCATTTTTCACTCTCTTAGCAGTGAAGAGATGAAAAGCTTTCTCCGCCCTTTCTTTTTCTTTTTTAAGAGACGAACGTTCTTCGCTCCTCTCAAATATTTAATCATAATTATATTAAGAAACATTTATAAAAAGTTAAGTAATAAAATTAAATAGGTTGGAGAAAAACAGAGAAGCAGACAGCAAGGATTAAGTGTAGTAATATAAAGAATAGATTATATTTAATGAAAATTTCCTCAGTGTTCAACATTTTTATTATACTTAATAGTGCTGGGCTTCATTTTTGTCTCCAATAATTGTGTGTCCATAATGAATGGCCATTCTTATTCCCCCATTGAGCCCTGACAGAAATTAATAAACCTAATTCTGTAGGTTTAAGTTTAATTTTGTTGAAATATATAAAGTAGTTACATATTCACTTAGCAGCAAACCACAATGCAGTGCCTCCAGCTTCTACCAACTTCCTAGGGAGTAAACTGTTTTCTGGATCTCTCTCCCCTCACCACCTCTTCTCACTCCTCCACTTTCTGGTCTCAGCGGAGTGCCTTGTTTGCGATTCACTCAGCTATGGAGGACATGCATGGCCGCAGAGGTGGAACCGTGGCCAGGGCGAATGTCATAAAAGGTCCAATTATATGATCAAGTCCATTTCCAAGAAGAGCTGTTAATGATTGCTGAGAACTGTCTTGTTGGTTTACAGTGTGATCAAGAAAGCATGTGATAAAAGACAGAGGCAAGGAGGTGAGCACCTTACAAGCCAGTAGGTTTCTAGCAATAAATAATGTCCACAGCTGGGTTGCCAGAGAAGAGAATATGGAATCTGCCCTCCCAGTTTAAGCACAACAGCAGGGCTTCCGGGAGGACTGAGCCTTGGGGCTGTAACAGGAAATCATGGGAATCATAATGGCTTGGGATCACATCTGATTGGCTTTCCTCATGGCCATGGTCTTCCTGGAGAGAAGTCAGCTACATCTGGTGACTCTCCATCCCTCTGTGTTCTTCTCTCTCCTTCCCTTTTTCTTTCCCTCCATCTCTCCCTCAATTCCTCCCTCCATCTGTTCATTTATTCTTCATTCATTCAGTAAATGTTTGACTTTATCATACATTCTGTGTAGAGACCGAATGGACAACATCACCAACTTGATCCCAAATATCATGGAGTTTATCCTTATGATGACTCATAAAGTCAACATAAAAATGTGATCACAGGAGGTAAGTGGGGGAGAAGACACATAACAGAAGGGGACTTCCAATGCCTCAGTGGAGCAGTAAGTGCTTTCCTGAGGAAATCGTCGCTGAGTTGAGTGAGAGGGGCACAGAGGAGGACATGGTGGTGGGGATGGGTTTCCAGTGACAGGAGCCTGATTGATGATGTTGCATGACAAATCTGAGGGCAAAATAAGAGGGAGGAAGGGTGAGAGATGAGGATTTAAAGACAGGCAGGGCTGCTTCAGCAACTTTGTAGGGAGTAAATTGTTTTCCAGATAATGAGTAGAGAAGATTTGGATGTTCTCAGGACAAAGGAATGATAAATGTCTAAGGTGGTAGATGTGACAATTACCCCAATCATTGCACATTTTATACATGTATGAGAAATTGTACTGTACAATTGTACTTGAATATGTGCAACTATCATGTGCCAATTCAAGATTCAGAATATTTAAGAAAAGATACCCAGGGACCCGAAGAGAAAAGACCCCACACCTCAGCCTAAGGAGTTGAACAGAATCATAGGGACAATGCAAACCAGGAAAAGGAACCACCAAAAAGCATGAAGGTGACAAGAGACTTGCTCAGAGCTGTCACAGTGGAAGCCCTCTCCTTTGCCTCTTCTCTCCTTTTCTGCCTCCCATCCCTTCCTCCCATGCTGTCTCTCCTCTTTGCAGGAAATAACTGCAGTAGTGTTAGAGTGGTCACCCCAGAACCTGCTCTCTGGGGAACCTGTCATTCTGTGAACAGAGGTTCATTCCTCCCAACACACACAGGAGCTTCGATCCCAGGCATGATTCCAACAGCTGAAAGCCTCTGCCTCCTGAAGGTCTCTGTGGTCTTCTCAGACCTGATTCTACTTTGAAAACCTGTTTACAAGGGCAATGGGTCTGATGTGAAGAGGGCCCCAGATGGCATTTACAGAGAAGGAGGTGAAGGAGCACAATAGGAGGAGTCGGGGGCACAGGAAAAGGACACTTGAGATTTATCTTTGGTCAAGAATACTTGCTTCCCTGGGGGTGGGGGTAGAAGATGAAAGCAGCTATTTTGCTTTCCAAGGTTTAAGTTCAAGCACATGAAGTGTGTGTGTTTGGGAAAATGTTCAGTTGTTAAGAGCAGGAGATTAGCTACAGAAGAATCTATGGGTCCTGCCCTTCTTCCCTGAACTCTGTCCTCTCCACTGGGACCCTGTCCCTGCCAAGCCACGGGCTCCTTGTCACAGATAAACCGTGTGGCCTTCTGAACCACCCGCTCCCCATATACTCAGTGCAATGAAGGATCATCTTCTGATAAGCAGAGTAATTAGCAGCCTGGATATGTCATATCCATTCCCTTCCTTCACATCAGCACCAAAGAAATAAAATACAAAGAGCCTAAGAGTCCAGCAACCAGAAACAGTCACCTTCCCTGGGGGAGGGTGGACGCATTCCTAGTAATGACAGACTGAGTTTGGCAGCCAGTCTTGCCAAAGTGCATTTTCCCTCAGAAGTGTGTGAGGAAGGAAAAGTTCTAGGAAATGATTTTACCTGTGGAGGTTGGGCTGGAAAGTGGCCCTTATCTGCTTAGGCGGGCCATGCCTTGGGTATTGCTCATGCCTATCCTAGGATGGTAAAAACCAATGAATCAATAAACAAGATAGCACTCCTGAAAACACCCCTGTGAGCACATGAGAGAATGCTATAAATGAATATGTCTGAGCTGAACAGGTTTTCACATAGTGATCCACCCATCCATCCATCCATCCATTTCATCCCTCCACCCACTCCTTCACTCATAAGTCCGCTAATCCATCCATTCATCACTTTACCCACTCATCAGTTCATCCATTTATCCATCCATCCATCCATCCATCCATCCATCCATCCACAGATGGTATTTGAACACATTTAGCCTATCTGCTGGTATCTTGGAACTCCACAGTGAACCAGATAGACACATTTTCAACCATGTCAAGCTCTAAGTTGTGGGGGTTGCATGAATCATTAAACAAAGATTACCCTGTGTGATATGTGTTGAGAGATAGGAAGAGTTAAAGGTGCAGAGAGAGCGCATCCAACAGAAACATATCTTGGGTTTAAACTCATTGTTCACAATCTCTCAGAGGAAACTTCCTGAGCAGAAGGAAGCAACTTGTCTAGCTGGGTGAGGGGACAGAGCACAGGGAAACAGAAGGCTTTATGGAGACCTATGAAGGCCCTACTGCATGCCAGACACTGGTCTTGTTACTTTCCAGATATTTCTTCAGTTTATTTTCACAGCTACTAGAGAAAACAGAAGCTACATGGTCAAGTTGCTTGCTTGGGTGCACAGGGTAAGCACCAGCCTCATAAAGGACCCGGGCTGTCTGTGGCTCCTGTGCCCTTCATCTTTGTTTTTCTCCGTGAGTTCCTTTCCCCCATGTCTGTTTCTGGGTTCACCCAGGTCTGGGGAGCCAGGGACCTGTAATAATTCTCCAAGCAAGATGAACTAAGGATGTAGGTTCTGCATTCAACACGTCTAGATTTTGCTGTGTCTGTGGCATCCGTTAACACTAACTTCATTTTTTTGTCTTTATTAAAATGACTGGCACATTTTAGGTATACAGTACAGTTGCATTCATCATTGGGTCTTGTACCTTTACATGGCTTATCAGGTTCTTATTTTTCCCCATTCCCCAGCCCTCCCCTCAGCCCCTCCACCCTTCCCTGTTAACAAAGACATTGTTTCCATGTTTTTCCTTTTCACATCTTTTTTCTTTTCCCTTTTTCTCTTTGCCCTACCCCTCCCACTTCCTCTACTCTTTTAGACTTTTCTTCCTATTACACAAAGTAAATTATACATTTTAATCCTTATTTATACTTTTTTACTTTTTCACACCAGAGAAACTATTCGGTATCTACACATGTGTAATTTATTAATTTCACTTAAGAGTATGGCCTCAATGTGTATCCACTTGGCTATAAATCTGTCTAGTTTCTCATTCTTTAAGGCTGAGTAGTACTCCATTTTATTAAATACACACACACACACACACACACACACACACCTTCTTTATCCAGTCTCCAGTTGATGAGCAATTAGGCTATTTCCAAGTTTTAGCTATCACAAACTGTGCCGCTATAAACATGGGTGAGCATATATCGCCGTGGTATGATTCTTTTATTTCTTTTGGGAAGACACCCAGCAGAGGGATATCCTATCTGGGTCAAATGGGACTTCTAATCCAAGTTGTTTGAGGTATCTCCACATTGATTTCCACAGTGGTTGCACCAGTCTGCACTCTCACTAACAATTAAGAAGGGTTCCTATCTCCCCACAACCCCATCATTATTTGTTATTTGTTGATTTCTTGATAGCAGCCATTCTTTCTGGGGTGAGGTAGAATCTCAGTGTTGTTTTCATCTGCATCTCTTGAATGACCAGTGATGTGGAACATTTTTTCATAAGTCCATTTGCTGCTTTTACTTCACCTGAGAAATGTCTGTTCATTTCAGATGCCCATTTTTGAATTGGGTCTTTATATTTGGGGAGGGAGGGTCTGATTTTTTTTTGAGTTCTTTATATATTAGATAGTATACCTTTGTCTGAGGAACAGCTGGTAAAAATTTTTTAGCTCTACTTGTGATTTCTCTGGCAGAGCAGAAGTTTTTTAAAAAGATGAGATGGAGATCCCAATTGTTGATTCTTTGTGCTAGTTCCCATGCTACTGAGGATTTGTTCTTAGTCTTTTCCTATGCCAATATCTTCAAGAATTATACCTAACTTATCTTCCAACAAGTTTAGTGTTTCTGTTTCAACATTTAGATCTTTAATCCACTTGGATTTTAGTTTAGTACATCGTGAAAGATAGGGGTCTAGTTTTAATCTTTGACAAGTTGAAATCCAGTTTTTCCAAAACCATTTATTATAGAGGCTATTTTCCTCCAGAGAGGGTGTTTGGCTCCTTTGTCAAAGTTGAGGTAAATGAGTATGTCAGGAGATGTTTCTGCATCTTCTAATCTGTTCCACTAATCCTCAAGGCTGTTTCTTTGCCAGTACCATGCTGTTCTTATCGCAATGCCTTTGTAGTATAGTTTCAAATTGGGGATGGTGATACCCCTTGCCATGTCTCTGTTGCCTAGAATTGCTATTCTAGGTTTCTTCTGATTCAAAATGAAATTTTTGAATTGTTTTCTCTAGTTCTATGAAATATACTGTTGGGATTTCAATAGGGATTGCACTGAATCTGTATAGCAGTTTTGGAAGTATGGCCATTTTCACCATATTGATTCTTCCTACCCAAGAACAAGGGATGCTTTTCCATTTTCTTATATCCTCTTCAATTTGCTTAAGTTGTCTCATTCTTAATGTCCTCATTTGTGAAATGGAGAGAGTAGTAGTTCCTACCTCTAAGCTTTATAAGAAATTCAATCTGTAAAATGCTAAATTAGTACAGGAAGGACCCCATAACATTCAGAGCCTGTCAATTACGCGACTCTTTCCACCATCTCCAAAGAAGGAAACTTTCATTCTTCACTGTATTCAGAGGGAAGGTACACCAGACGAGACACAGAAGAAATCATCCTCCAAGCTTTAGGAGGAGGCTCCACAAAGAAGCCTTCCTATCCATCAGCCAGAGGGAGGCTCATGGGTGCAAGATCCGGAAACCACCCAGATGGGTGGAGGGCTGGAGTGCCACGGAGCCCCAAGAGAGTCCAGTTGTCCCATGGCCCACAGCGGACAGCTCTTACCCTCTTTCTTTCCAGCCTTGACTCTCCTCTACCCCCGACATCTGACCCCCATGGAGGTGCCCCCTGGGTGGCCCTAAGTTCTAAGCTTCTTCTAGCTGCTGAGCTCCTCAGCACCAGGCCTGTCCTGTCTGAGCACCCACAATCCTCCAGAACTGCGTGGCTGAGGACCAAAGTCTAGGGCGTGCCAAGTATTACCCCCACACCCTGCAATATCTTACCCCTCTCCCTCTCCACACCTGCCTGGGGTGGGGACCCAGGGTGTAGGGGAGGCTATTTCCAAAGACCCTGAAGGCCACCCCTCCCCCGGAAACCCTGCAGGGCTTTCCCTGGGGCTGTCCCCACTCCAGGCCTCTCCCCCACCACCGCTATTTTTACTCATGTAAATGTGCTTCTCAGATTCCTGCCAGCACATTTGGTTTTGTAATGTTGTTTAATAACTCAAGCCACCTTAATGAAATATTCATACTCTTTCCTCTGTTGGAGCGTTCACCGGGGTTCCCAGAAATCTCTCTCTCTCTCTCTCTGCCTCCCCCCCCACCTTTGTTTTCCAAGACAGAAGAAAGATTCAGTCTCCCAGAAGGGAGACTCAGAATGAAGTTTTGGGGAGCTGTGAGGCCCACCCAGGGGCCGCGGGGCTCCCCGCAGAGGAGGGCCTGGGGGCAGGAAGGGGAACACAGTTGTTGGCGTCTCAGCATCTCCTGGATGAGACCCTCACTCCCTCCGCCCAGAGAGAGACCTCCTTTCCCTGCGCTGCTTTCTGCAGCGCAGGCCGGACCTGCTCGCTAGACGCCGGGTGGAGAGTGCCACCTGTTGACGCTGATTCAGACCACGCGCTCCTTCCCCGCGGAGGGAGGAGAGGCTCCTCCTGCCTGCGCGCAAGCTCAAACTGGTCCTCATCAGGGAAGGGAGGCAGTGGACCTGAGTGACCCCCTGCAGCTCAGAGCAGGGGAGTCCTAGTCACCAGCTGCTGCAAGCACCCCCCATCACTCCCCATCCTGCTCTTTCTGGAAGTTGGTGGAGTTTATTTTGTTAAAGTAGTTTTTAAATCAGAGAAACCAGGCAAATTCATAAGAGTATACATTGATGAGGTGCCACAGAGGGAAAACACCTGTTGAATGGGCACCGAGATCAAGACTGGAATGGAGCACAAGCATCTCCTGTCTCCAGCCAGCCTCCCCTCCTGAGGTAGGGATGTCCTGACTTCCTTCCCGGGAGGCCTGAACAGCACACACGCAGAACCATCCATGTGGCATTGCTGCCGGCCCCCAGCATGTCTTCTGTGCGATATATAAGGAACTGCACTCTTCCAAGGTGGGCAGTAGGATTGCATCTGAGAACGTGAGACACTTTGGAAATCAGGGAATTCAGCCCTGCCGTGTTTTAGTGAGAGAAGGAGGCTCAGAAGGAGAAGGAAATCTACTAAGTCACACAGCTCACTTAGCGATCTCTCTGTTACATGACAAAGCTCCTACCCTGACAGCCACAACCACACAGAGAACACAGGACTTGGCACAAGCTTTCTGCCATGATCAAACCCCACTCTAACAGCTGCCGGGCTTGTTGCATCTTCACCACCTAGCGTGACATCTTGTACGCAGTCCTCTTCCAATACATTCTCAGATCTCTGCTGGATGAATACAGGGACCTCAGGACCTCACTGCTGTCATCCAGGGAATAGAGATCACATCACAGATCCTGATTCTCTTACCGATGGGAAGAGGTTGCACAACACGACTGGTGCTTACCTGAAGACGGTGGCTGCAAGTGGGAAACCTGTGAACTACAAGATGGCTGTTGGTCGTGCTCACGGGCTTTGGAACTAGACCAGCAGATTCCACCTCTACCCCCAGCATTCAGGCAGTGCCCTAGGTAGCCCTGCTTTCCAGCACATAAACACAGCAGATGACAGCCAAGAGCTCCTACAGCATGAAAGAGGCCAGGCAGATAGAGTGCTTAGCAAGGGCTCGGCAATTGGTAGCTTCTGTCATTGGCAGGATGATAGGAACAGATTTCCAAGCAGCCACCAGGTTGAAATAGTGCACTTCCCACCAGAGGCAGCAGCCTGTAGATCCCGCAGCAAGTCTTCAAGAAGCAGGGTTACAATCCTCACGGAAGAGAGAGGCAAGAAGCGCTGGTGATGTTGTGTTGTTTTTCTTCTATCCTTGTAAGCCTCAGACTTCCTGGTACTTCCGGCCTGGGTCTAGTCCTACCACCTGTGAGAAGCCCTCCCTACCACCGGCCAGCCGTGTCTCTTCCTAAGAACTCCAATGGGCCTTGCTGGAGGTTCTTCGGCTTTGCTGTTACCGTCTGGAACTGTGGGTCCTGATCCCACTCGGAAGCTGCCCCGGCCTGGTCTTTCAGCTCAGCGCGGAGTGGCATGAGCCAGGCAGCTCCGCGGGAGACCCTGATCTGCAGGCTGAGTACCTGGTTTCCCCAGCAGGCACAACATTCCCTCTTCTTTCCCCAGACCTCAATACAGAAGAGAAAATAAAAATTCCCCATGACCTCTCCCACCCTCAGATGACAACTTTAACCCTTCGGAATATTGCCTTCTAATCTTCACGCTAAGCGCATTTTGCAATAAAGTTGAGATTCATTTTATAGTCAATTTTATTTCTAGGCTTTTTGTTTCCCACTTGATGCAACATTATTCACATTTCCCTTAGAACTGAGGTAGTTATCCACTTGGATCCTAGAGACATATCAGAGTTTACTCCACAGTTCCTGTTATTCAGATTATTCCTAACATTTTGATGTTTAAAAAAATCTGCTTTATAAAGATCGGCTCTCAGAACTGCAATCACTGGGTGAGGAGTTTTAATTATTTTAATTTACCTTTCTTCAAAAACTATAGAATACATTACTGTTGCAAACAGGCTTAACCTCAAACTTCTCCACAAAAAGACAGATTGCCTTCTCCAAGTGACTGTGACCTGCTCACATTTTCATCTCTCTCATGAACACACACACACACACACACACACACACACACACACACACATGTACACACACCCCACAACTTTAGTCTCAGCCATGCTGAAATATTTGCAGTTATCCCAACCCAGTGTGAATATTCACACTCAGGCATGGTACATGTTTCTTTCCACCAGTGAGATGCATCTTTCTATCTGCTAATCTGGCCATATTTGTATCTTTCCAGGACTCAAACATCACCTCCTCTTCCTGCAGGTTTTTCGCAGAGCTTCCAGGCTAAATGAGCCACCCCTCCCCCGTCCAAGCTCCCCCTTGATGTTCTCAATGCAACCTACCTGTTTCTTTTTTTTTTTTTTCTCCTCATTGACTTTATTGGTACGTTTTAGGTATACAGTACAGTTATATTCATTATTGGGATCTTGTACCTTTACATGACAGGTCTTGGTTCTCATTTTTTCCCTTTGTCCCGGCCCTCCCTTCACCCCCTCCTCCCCTCCCCATTTACAAACATTTTATTTCCATTTTTTCATTTTCTCCTATTTTTTTTCTTTCCCTTATTACCTTTCTCCTATCCTTAATAAGGTCCTTATATTTGGGGGTCTGATAGTTTTGAGTTCTTTATATATTCTAGATAATAGTCCTTTGTCTGAGGAGCAGCTGGTAAAATTTTTTTCCCACATTGTAGGTTGTCTCTTAGTTCTGCTGATGGTTTCTTTTGCAGTGCACTTTTTAATGAGATGAGGTCCCAGTTTTTTTTCTGCTAGTTCTTGTGCTACTGAGGATTTGTTCATAAAGTCTTTTCCTATGCCAATGTCTTCAAGAGTTCTGCCTAACTTATGTTCCAGCAAGTTTAGTGTTTCTGTTTTAATATTTAGATATTTAATCCACTTGGATTTGAATATAGTGCACGGTGAAAGATAAGGGTCTAGTTTTAATCTTTGGCAGCAGGCTGCCTGTTTAATAATAGCAATTATGCTGATCATCATAGTAATCAAGATGCACTGAGCCTTTGTCATGTGGTCACATGGTATTCTAAGCACTTTCCATGGAGGACCCCAGCATTCTCTACTAGGGGTTCAATGAGCAGTTAGCATGTACATTCCCTTCGCCAGGCCGGAAGCGGTTTCCGGTGGGGGCTGCACCTCGTCCCTCTTAGCTCTCACAGCAAGGGCCACAGTGCTGGGCACAGAGTAGACCACACAACGAACCAGAAATACGCATTGGCACCTGTGCTCTCCTGCCGACTCAGTCCAGGGCTGTGTGAGGAAGGGCTGCAGGGCTGAGGAGAGGCTGGAGAGGCTAATTCCAGGGTGCAAGCTCCCCAGTCTGGCTCCACCCTTGAGAAAAACTTTAGCCAAACCATCCGAAGGTCTTGGTCATCATTACAATGCCAAGAGCTCCTCCCTCTTCTCCACAGTCCTTTTGTTTCACGCAGGTTTTTGAACACATCATCTCACCTCATCCTCTTATTTCAGAGGGGAAAGCTCCTGAAGGTAGAAGCCTTTGAAGATCGCTTGCAGCAAAAGAAAAAGGGAAGGCCCACTCTTTGCTGCCCACCCACTTCACCTGCACCAAATTGTATTCTCTTCACCTCTGAACTTTTCTTATCACTGACACCCATAATTCCTCTAGACAAAAAAAATGGGGTGCAAATGATGATGTGATCTAAGCGTGCCTCCCCCACCCCAAATCAGGAGAGTGCAAAGTGAACTTCTCTGGATGTCCTAGATTTCAGCAATTTTCCTTCCTCTGAGACAAGTGAGCAAGCCGCAGTCCCTGCCGGGTCAGAGTCTCCTGTGGAGTCACACCTGCTCTGCACAGAGTCCGAGGCCCCTTCTGTGAACTCCTGTCATGTGCCTGGCACTGTGCCGGTCTCTTTACAGACATGTTCTCCTACTTCCTTCACGCTAGGCAGTTCTGATTTAGTAAAGAAAGCTGCTCACAGGCGTGGCTTGCTCAAACTCAGCATATAATATGGCAGAGCTTGAACTTGGTCTGGGAGTGTGTGGACCCCAAATCCAAGCTCCCTCTGCTGTCATGTCTTGAACTCATGTCCCAAAGTGTATGGTTCTGCAGAAAGTACACATCAGGGTGCCCAAAACTGTGTCCCAGGCTCAGAGGGGTTGACGAAGCCAAAATACATGGATTTATTGACCTTAATACTTGTCAGCGTTTCAAGCAGACCAATCCAAATCCAAACCATACATTTCTAAGAGGGGCCAATTTATGCCACCCAATTGCCAAACAATTTGATTGCAAGACTCTGTTTTTAGAAAGCATTCTGTAGCACTTTCACAAAGCACACATGTAGTGTGTGGAAGAAAGCATCTGGGAAAAGGTTTCGTCATACTTGCACTCTCATTTTGCTGAATGCAACTCTATTCTGGCCACATAGTTATTTCTTTTCTTATTTCTCTCCATTGTGGCTTCAGTATTGACCGAAGTCATTAATGTTCCCTCCAAGATCTTTGAACTGTGGGCCTCAAATTCAAACGTGATTCTTTTCTGATCACGCTGCATGATCCACCTTTCTCCTCCAGCTGTTCCCACATCCACCTGTCCACAAGGAATGTGCACTTGGATTTCCCCACACACTGACGTGTGCAAATACACTCTCACTCTTAAACCGACCCTCTGAATGTGGCCCCCGGTACAAATGGCTTGGTGACAGCCACCACAAACAGAGCCCCTTCCTGCATCTAGCCAAATTATTTTCTCCTGGTTTGTACTCTAATTCCCCATTCTTCACCCTAACAGGAATGACAGCTCAAAATCCTGGTGCAAAACTTCCACTGGATTTATAATCACCCATGGTATTCCATGTACAGAACTGTATGATCAGACCCAATAATATGTTCATAGGAGGCTGGTTTTAAAAAAGAAAGAGGGAAGCAGAGCAAATTTAATCTAAGCCACAGCTTATTTAAAAATTGATAGGAACTAATTAAATTAATAAAATTTTATTGAACTTTAAAACAGAAATCAATTTTTTAAAAATACCCTTTCTTCTGCTGAATCCAAAAACAATGAAATTCTTATTTTAATTAAATTGGAATGCCTTTGGAATTGAAAATAGGAGATCTACATTGAAATTTTTCTTTCCATTCAAGTACACATGAGTCGTTTGTTTGCCTACTTAAAACAAAATCTCTGTGCGTCATTTTAGTAGTCTGTTTACCTTTTAATGATGCTGCTAAACTGTTTTGTTTCATGATCTGTCTGTCGACCTGTGCGGCAGCTTACCCCGGGGAGGAGGGCAGAGGCACCTGATATGTGGCTTCCATCAATTTCCATGATGTAAATATGCCCAGCGTGGCTGATGAGTGCTGATTTTGAGCTTATGAGGTGACCAATGACAGCGGACAAAGTAGGAAGGAATGGACACATGCACTTTACCACCTGGCCGCGCCACACCACGGTGTCTTTCTGAGTGAGTCTGACACTGACCCATAGCGTCCATCTAGAGTCGATCACCAGTGAGGCGGCCACACTTCGTGCACACTGAGACATCTCAACAGCAGCAACAGTGACTGGCACCCTGGCCCAGACCACACTGTCTTGGGTGCCACCGTGGTTAGATCTGGAAAACATCTCCGAGGGCGGACTTATGAGCGTTCCTTTTTTCATTATAAATTAATAAATGTTTGCTTATTTGACTTTCTATGGAGCCCATCCATCCACTGTCTCCTCAGGTTTTCATCTCCTTTCCCAAATCCAGAGACTATTACAGTTGCTACAACTCAGAAATGTTGAGCTGACCCCACCCCACTGCTCTGCCATTCGTGATGATCAAACAACTCAGGTCAAATGACCCCCATGTTCCTTTAATTCCATCCAGAGAAGCTGGAACTTCAATAAACATTCTTTGGTTCGTTCACACTTGCTTTCCAGACAAACTCTTTACTTCATAGTCTTCCTTTTCATTCTTTTCAATGGATGTTTTAAAAAGTAAATGGAAGTCTTTAATTTTAATATAAGTCATTTTATCAAACTATTCATATGTAGGCATAAACTTGGCGGTATTTTTATCAAGATTGCACTGCATATACAGGTAAATTTGCAAACAACAAATTCCCATCTTCCTCCACTTACTTGGGGTTTAATTTCTTTTTCTGCACAGGAGAATTGCACATCCTTCATTTGGCTTACCCCTGACCATCTGATGTGTGTGACACTATTGTCCTCATTGTTTAATTACTTGTTGCTGTCCTACAACCAAGTTTTGCATATTGACTTTATTTTTAGCAACCTTTTAAAACTCACATAGTAGTTCTTATAGTTTATTTGCAGACTCCTTTAGATTTATACTTTCTAGTAATGACTGCCACATTTTTCCTTTCTTATCTTTATATCTAAACATTTACTTCCCCCTATATTGAAATGACTATGGCCGACAATAACGTAGCATTAAACAGATGTGATGATAGTGAACACTCTTGTGTCTTTTTCTTTCTCTATCCTCCCAACCCTTACATCCTTTTCTCAAAATAAAGTAAACTCTTAACTCCAGCTAACTCGACAAGAATTAATGATTAACCATGATGTCCCAGTCACTGTCACAAGCAAGAGGAAGATTTTAAAATAAATAAGACACTGTGCCTGCTCTTAGAAACAGCTAAAAACCCCATTTAGAGTATAAAAGAGATAAATACGATACAGGGTGGCAAGGGATGGTAAAAAACACAGCTCCTTCCATTCAGGGGAGCTAGCAAAACTCTCAGGACACAGGAATGGGTTAAGGTACAACCTTGGTGATGTTCTAGCAAATAAGAATGAGCTACAAGCACTACACCCCTGAAAACTCTCTTCTGAGTGTTTATCTGTACATGTAGCTCTCATTCATAGTCAGAATATTACGCAGAATTTAAGGGCCCATCACTGGGTAGATGAAATTTTCAGATATTCTTAAAGGAAGTTACAATAGAAAGAATAAAGATTTTCATATTTTAGAGACAATTCCTGAATTCTGTGTATTCAGGTTTTCCCGGAATGTTACATGAATTAAAGACCTAAGAAATTATGCTCTCCAGCTTTCCACCCCACAAATCCATTGTTAGCGCGTGCTCTCTGTCTCGCTGTCTCTCTCTCTCTCTCTCTCTCTCTCTCTCTCTCTCTCTCTCTCTCTGAGAGAGACTGCATTTGCCAATATACCAGTCAAGGAAAAAAAAAAAGAGTAAATAACACAGAAGGTAATTTAAAAGTATTTACCTTACATAATCATGACACTACATATTAAGTGCTAAATAAATAGCTGGTTTGGCTTGGCCCAGCTACATGTGTAGCCACTGGAAGAAATTCTCAGGGCAGAATTGTATTACCTTAGACCAAAGGCGGCTGAAAGACATGCAGATCCAGACTAAGGGCCTGTGATCTTTCCATTTCAAGTTCAAAGCGGAAACCACTATATCTGAGTAGGACGACAGAGGGGTCGCTTCAGAGCCTGTGTCACAGAGGAGCCGGCAGACTCACAAGGCGCTGAATTCGGGGGTCGGTGGTAACAAGACTGTCTCAGATAACTTCAGATTGCAAAGAAACTGACCCTGACTGGGCACATGCCCCTGTCGGTGACCCACCTTCTCCAGAGTGACAGGGTGAATAATGCAAGGAGGGTTGGTCTGCACCTGGGGTCACAAAATTGACATCTTTGCTCAGAGGAGGTCAGGAAGGAAGTGCAGCTTGTTCTCCACTGAGGCCTCTTTGGGGTCTACCTCTGGAAGGCCTCAGCCTGACTCCTTGGGTTTGTGTTTGCATCTCTTGGCCCCAGGGCTTCCTCTGCAAGCTTTGCCCGTCCTTAAGTGCAGAAGAGTTTAGGGCCCAGTTAGACTCCTCGATGATGACGACTTTGCCCGAAGGCTCTCTCTAAGATCTGAGGCCCTTTCTGACCCTAGAGAGGAGGAGCTCCTGACCCCAATTAGAGCCCTCAAGGAAGACAGTCAGGGAGTCTATTTTCCCCAGGTGGGAACTTTGCTAAGGCACCATGAGTTGGCTCTCAGTGTTTCCCAGTAGGAGTAGACCAGTTACCTAACCGGAGAGGTGACTTGATGTCTCTCTCACAACCTTCTGCCTGCATTCTAAGGGTGGATCCATCCTGCATTTTCACTTCCACTTGAACTGCAGTCTCAGAGTGAATTTCTGGGGGAACCCAAATTAATACAAGGTGCGCATGATTTAAGCAGCGTATATCAGTACCTGCCCCTTTGCTATCATTTTATTAAAGAAATTGGTAGTATCACCACACACACGCACACATACACATACTCTAAATCTAAAGGAGCTCAGTTTGCAGGAGGGTCATAGAGAACTTAAAGCAATTATCTGGACAACTCAAGTCAAAGCCACTGTCAACTAAAATCCAGGCTCATCGGAGCATGTACACGGTTCTTTGCTTGACTTAGCTGCATAATTGCCTCTGGTTTTCAGCTCAGTGTGTTCAGACTTGGAGAAGAACAATTAATGGTCTAACACAAGAAGACCCATCTTCTGTGGCTTCTGGCCCCACCAGAGACATGTGAGTGTCAAAGTCAGCTATCCAGGGAGACTCTCTCAGGGGGAGAATGTTCTCTTTCCATTGTGACCACCTAAAAACCATCATGAAAATTACTCTTTATTAAATCAAACCATGGAAATTAAATGTGGAGGAAAAGAGTTAACTTTTGACCTTGAAGCCCTCAGTCTGTCCCATTGGAGAATTTTCTAGGGCATGTCAGCCTCAGCCAGGCCTCCTGCACCAGGATTGATTTATTGTTTCAATGAATTCAGTGAATGTTTGTATGAATAAGTAGAACAGCTTTTGGAAGAGAACTGTTTAAATGCCATGTTCATTCCTGCTGTAGGGGAATGATTGTAATACATGAGGCTCTAGGCTTGGATTTTTTGTTCAAAAGAGAATAGTATGCAGAAAAGTTTGAAATAACTAGTGACCATGACTTTCACAACAGTAAACCTAATCCAGGAGCAGAGTGGCTTGCATTAACAACGAGACTCAGTGCCACAACTGAAAGATCAACAAAAACACTGAAAAGAAAGCCACCTTCTCTGCTTGTTTCTTCTTTAAATTATTGCTTGATATCTCTGCTTTTAAGCTTATCTAACCCGGCTTACTAGAAAGCAATGGACAAACTTCACCCCATTCAACACTATCATTCTATTTAAATATTTCTAAGATCAATCCATGTAGCACTGGTAAGTGTGATTCAGTGAAAATGGACTCCAACATCATTTCTAGTTCAATCTCTAAATCTAAAAACAAAAACAAAAAAATAGAAAAAAATGGCATTGCTCATTACAAAACCTACTGGTTTCAGATGGATAACATCAAGATTTTTTTCTTTAGTTAGACGTTTTGCTCTGTTTGTTGTTTGTTTGTTTGTTTAAAGCATGACCCAGACAATGAACTAGGATCTCTTTCCCCTGCATGGAAGACGTTTTCTCAAACAAGTCCTGGTAATAGGTTTCGCTTGGGAACGACCAAGGAAGTGGTCGCACAGGATCAGAAAACGTTCGAGAGGGATGGGCAGAAGTGAGCTGCTTTCCTTTTGAGCCTGGCTCACTCGGTGCCCTTTCTGCCTGGGCCTGCTGTCTGCTCTTCCGCTGTAGCTCTTGCTGACCCCTCCCCACCCGTGCATCCTCACCCCACAGGCTCCTGTGTCAGCTCTTGGTTCACCACACTGAGCTTCGTGCAGGGAGTTACGCTGCGTGTACTTTTCGCACTTCTCTGTCTAAAGCTTCACCCTGGGTCTGACCACTGCTGGTTTGTCTGCCTCTTTCTACTCACATATTAGCTCCTCCTTCCTGCCCAGGTGTACTTTAATGCTCTCCCAGTAAGAGCAGGCTCATTACCCCCAGGTAATGTGCCGCTCCAAATTACTCTCACCTGCCCAATTTGGTCTTGGCATTCTCTCTGCTAATTTCTCCCAAGGCCGATTTCTGCTTCTGCACCTGGCTGGTGGGGCTCCTCCCACACCTGTGTTTCTTACCTCTGCTTTTTCCTCTCCAGTGCAGTGTGTCCAAGATGTTCCCAGAAGACCTTCCAAACCTGAGATGCAGGAAGCCTGGATTTCTATACTTGCTCTCCAGTTATTTGCCATATGCAACTTCTCCTGGATAGATCTTATCTAGCAAAAATGGGGGCGGTCCTGGCAACAAGTGTTTCAGGGTTGATGGAGCCACGTAGTCTCCATTACAACTACCTAGCTGTGCTATTCTACTACAAAAGGAACCATAGATCATGTGTAAATGAATGGGTATGGCTGCATTCCAATAAAACTGTATTTATCAAAGCAAATGGCAAGATGCTGTTGGTCTGTGGGCCCTGGTGTACTGGCCTCTGACTGGGATGATGCTCACGCTGTCCCCTCCACAACGCCCTGGAATCACCTGCTCCTAACCTCACAGCCACTGCACTTTTCTTTCCGATCACAATTACAAGCAAAGACTGAAGCAGACACATGTCTCTCCACTGGAGTGTAAATCCCACGTGGACAGTGACTATTTTGTTTCTTCAGCAGAGAACAGGACAGGCTGTTGTAAAGCACGCAGCTCAGGGTAATCTCTCCAAACAAACAGAAGTGAAATGAATGAAAGCAAGTGTTCATTCCAACTTTACCAAGAATAATCAGCCAACTTACTCTGAGAGAGGGAGGCCAGAGATTCCTCAGCCCTGAAAACACGGTCCCCTAATCCTCTTCCGGTTGAATTGTGTGTTCATTTCAGCCATTTCCTGAAATGTCACAGCTGGGTTTCCCATTCCCTGCGGGGGGAGGGGGGACTTTGTGGTGATTTTTCTCAAATTGCCATGATCATACAGATATCTGGGGCCTTGCTCACACATGGGCTCCGATTCAGTGAGCCAGGGTGGAACTGGGGTTCTGTGCATCTAGCAGAAATCAGGTGTTGTTCCTGGTGGTTTATGAACTGTACCTGTAGCCCCAAAGCTTTGGGGAACCTCTTATTTAAAGAACATTTCCTTAACTTGTATGGAAACTTCGGGACTTACTGCAGTCATCCCATCCAGACCAGTTTATTTTACTTTTTGTCACAAAACCTAAAGTACCTATTTAAAACTTTTCTAATTATGCCACAGAGATTAGCCAGAAAGTGGGAGTTATTTTCCACGGAGGAAGAACAGCACTGCCTCTCCTGGGATCTCTTTGACACCCCTTTCTCCACCTGGAGAAAACCACTCACCTCCCTATCTTATTGTCAAATGTTAAGTGACCTTGATTACACAGGAAATTTCCCTTTGGTCGTGTGATGTGGCTTATGGCCTCCAGAGAATCACGCACATCATATGGGGTTAACTGGTTTTCAGGGATCCTGTAAGTTCTGGTAGAGGGGCAACAGGTCTCCAAAGGTCACGTTCTGCCAGTTGTCAGTAGAATCACAAGTATATCCCGACTGACAGATGAGGGACCTGTGTAGCCATTCCAGGATGCCTGGTGTGGCTTGGGGGTGCCTTCCTGGACTCAAGCTACGACACAAAGGCCGCCAAACCTCAAGAAGAGTATGTATGAGGCTCTCACCTGCTCCATTTAAACATGGGTAATATGTGAATTGCAGAAGTTCTAGAAATCCAATTAAAAATAACTAACACAGGAAATTAATGTACTATTGGCTTTGGGTATGGCGAGATCAGGGAAATATTCTTATTTCTCCCATATCAATTTTCTATTTCTCTGTGTTTGCAGACTTTCTCCAATTACTGGGGAAAATGCTCATGTGACCTGGCTTGAGAGCTCAAAGAGACTCTGTCCAGTAATTCTCATGTGGCCTACTTGTGCTACAGACTCACCCGGAACCCATCCAGAGAAAGCTGCTAATCTCCCCTGGTAAGGTTGGTGGATCAGTAGCCTTAACTGCATCTGCAAAATCCTTTTGTCACATAATATAACCCAACCATGGGGCAACATCATTGCATTCCTGGGGGTCTTGGAGCTGAAGAAATATGCTGTTATAATTCTTCCTGCCACACCTGCCTTGCGCTCTGAGTACTGACCTACGCATAGCTACTGATGTGGTTGTGCCAGTGCCCTCCTCTTATTTCTGTGTCCAGCATTTACCTGGCTTCGCCATGCCCCTTACCCTGGTGAAGAGGTGTGTGCCCAATGCTTTTTTCAAGTCTCTTTCATGAGAAGGAAGGATTGGCAGAGCTAGAAAGAGACATTGGAACCTATCTCTACTCCACTGAATTCTTCAAGTGTAATGTAAAGTTATTTTCTCTCCACCCCACTGTTAGGGAATTGATCATGTTAAAGTATGCAGTGACACCACCATCACAGGTGGCATTTTCCCGGTGCTTCTTGGCTCTTAGAATGACTTCATGCTCTTATCTTTAGTTTCCCTCCCCACAAGGCCACAACGAGGCAGAGAAGTTGAAACCTGTTTCTGCAGAGCTGAACCCATAAAAGACAACCTGGCCTGTGATAGGTTAGAAGTAGCCCACTCCTCATGAATAAGCAATAGTCCAGCCCAAAACCGATAAAAGGACCTTCCTTTCTTTCTTCTCTTCTCTTCTCTTCCTCTCTTCTTCTTCCTCCTCTCTGTCTCTGCTCTCTCTGCTCTCTCTCTGCTCTTTTTCTCTGCTCTATCTCTCTCCTCCCACCCCTTGAATAAAATCTCCAGTTGGACCTCTCGGTGTGTGTGTGTGTGTGTGTGTGGCCTAGTTGTTGAGCATCACTATTCCCTTTCACCCACCTCCTTATCCTCCAGGATAAGAGGAACACTTTCCCTGTCCCAGCTTCCCTAGGTACTCTTGGACCTCCTAGGAAATCTATGCCTCTAGGACTCTTCAGCCCCGCCTTAGCAATTTCTTCAGGTCTGGCTGATCATCAAGGCCAAACCAATTTAATCTCAGTTTCAACAATGGCTCAGAAAAATAAACCACAATGCAAATGAGTTTTCTTTGAAAAGAGTGAGATGAGGCAAGAATGGAAAACCCATAGACAGGAAACCAGCCCAACTGGTTCTGTCATGAACTTGGGCTTGGGCTCCACACATCATTGCTCCTGGAAAGAGAAAGGGAGTCTTATTGGAGTCCAGGTGAAGCCTTGCTCTTCTTCCTACTGGGAAAGAAATTTTCACAGAGGCTGAGGAGAGCTGGATTTGGACCAGCGGTGAAACTCTTGGCTGTCCTGCCAATCCTTTCAGAAAACAGAGGCCACGATGGCAACCACACTAAAATAATGCACAGAAAGAGAACCTCAAAGCTGAATATTGCTTCTGGGACACATGTCCTTAAACTACTGTACATAAAGGTTGGCTGAAAGAGGGTGCTATGATCAAATATATTTAGGGGAAAACAGGATGGAAGAAAATTAGGCCAGATCGCTGGCTGTAGATGTTTTATTCTCTGTAATTGCACAATAGACCCTCAGAATCCCTAGCAATGGGAGAGGACAGAGGCCAACAGGTTTTCTGTACAGGACCAAAGAGTATATATTTTAGGCTTTGGGGTCCAAATGACATTTACTGTAAGTGCTCAACTCTGTCATTATAGCAGTGAAGAAACAGCCATGGTGAATATGTAAATGAATGGGTGTAGTTGTGTTCCAATAAAGTTTTATTGATAAAACAAGCAGGGGCCAAGATTTGGTCATCATTTTTTGCCAGTCCCCTAGGATAAAGTATATAGCATTAACAGAATTTATTAGACTAAGGCATCCTTCATTCATTCATCAGTTCATTTGCTTTTATTTTTGTGAGGCAAAACTAAGAGTGTACCCCACAAGCTGCTTTAGTTCACTTTGTTTTCCTGGTGCTAGTAAGGCACCTTGGAACATGAAAGACTCAACCAAACCTGCTGAATAGAAGTTTCTGAGTTAAATAGAACATTTTAAAACTCCTTCCTGGAGAGAGGGGAACAGTTAACATATTTAAAACAATGTTTCAGAACAACCAGAAGCCACCATATTCTGCAATGAAAGAAAACAAAGGAGAAGAGAAGAGAGCTGAGAAGGAACTGGAGACATTAAACGCAAGGAGAAAGAATCCCAACAAAAAGGAGATGGGGAGGAAGTAGAAAAAGCAGAGGATCAAAAGATGAGCTTCTACCCCCAAGAAAATGGCTTTCTCTGCCTGTAGCTGTGCAGCAGAGAGCTGGGTGTCCTGAAAGGGAAAACCTTTAATGAGGTGCTGAAAAACCCTCTTTGGCATTAATTAAGATCACTAGGCTGTTGTAATTGCAGAGAGAAAGATTAATCATCAAGAGATATTTCCTAACAGGAATGCAGGTCATTACAAAATATTATTTAAAGTCACATTTACATATAAAAAGGATCAAGCGGATGTCGTCCCAGTGGCACCCTAGTCCCCTCCCCTCGCCCCCATGCTGGAGGTTCCCCGTGAGCCAGGGGCTTTGAAATCTTTGCAGAACATCTTCTCACAGGGCTTGCTGGATACAGACATGGGAGAGCTGAAGGAAAGCTTCGAAGGTGAGATCTCAGGGCTGAAACACCACGTCCCCACCTGATACCTGCCACTTGTGTGACTAAATGCCTGACCCCCTCTCTTAAATGGGGTCTCCTTGAGACCAGTAACCTTGGTTTCTCCCACTCCTCTATCGCATAGTCAGTGCCCAGCCCCTAGGCAGATACTCCAGAGATGCATGTTAAAAGGGTCAGCCAAGCTTTCAGGATGCAGCCAGAGCTGCCTTCTTTAGGAAGCTGTCCCAACTGTCCCAGGCTAGATGCAGGCTCCATCCTTCAAGACACTAACATCCTATAATTTTTCATGAGGTCACTTAGAAAAGCAAAGTGACAATGGCAAAATGGCTGCTCCCACCCTGCCCCAATTTATCACAGAGCTACTTGGGACAGGAATATCTTGGCACTAAGCTCTATGTCCCTGTTCTTAGCACAGGGTAGGCACATAGTACCATAAGTATCATGAGTGATACCTCTAATTCAGACCAGGAAGGCAGGGGCAGCTGATACTAATCTTGGGCAAACTTGAGGGTGGCTGCCAATGGTTGCTGAGTTGTGGTCCAAAAGAACAGATCTGAGAAAGGACGGACCAGTCCATGGCACACACTACATCTCTAGTTAACAGATTTACTGAAGAGATCCTGCAAGTCAGAGCGCTTCAGGAAACGGACACCGCTCAGGCTGCAAGTGGTCATTCTATAAAAAGGGGCCATCATAATAAATATGGCAAAATAGGAAGAAATTGTTCAAAATTATACAGAACATGAGATAGTTTGTCAATACTTGGAGTGTTTTATGCAAAGAAAGGTATGGTATTATTAGGAAATAAGCTGAGAGATAGATTAGCAAATAAAAACATTATTTTAAGATCATGATGCACTGTGTGTTTACCATGGTTATTCTCTAATAATTTTTGTTATGAAGTATTATGCTTTGTAGAATGGCTTTTATATTTTCTCTATTAATATCTACTTGTAATACATTAAAATGAAAATTTATTTAAAAGGGGGGCATAGATGATTGACAGACAGACAGACAGACAGACTTTCACTGAAGTTGAATGAAGTAAATGGTGGCAGGTTACAGGACCAGGCTTCTCACTGTCGAAGTAGAAGTTTGCAGATAAGCATGAAGGGAAAGCTACAATAATGCATAATAACTGACAGGTAATAAGGTATACCAATTATATTATAAAATAATAAGTTATAATTGGAGACATAGGAATGGACTCATCTACAGAGAGCTAGATATAGGTGTAAATGCGTATATGTCTAGAGGTGTGTGGGCACACTTGCATTTCCTAGCTCCTTCCTCGTTCTGGGACAGCCTGGAAATGATGGCACTCTAACAGTAATGGGCACACCCAACGTTCAGGTCGTGGCTTCTAAATCCCATTCTCATTCTCCAAGAAAAGAAACCCAAGCTCCTAAGATCTGGAAGAGAACACACAAGATGAGCCTTAAGTATCCTCTAGTGATAGAAAGACAAAACTGTGAGGTTTATCAAAGGAGCACAGGACCCAACTTCAGGCATTCTAATGATCAAAGCTGGAATGATCTGAGCAAGAAACTAAGTACTGCATTAGGACCCAAAGTACAACACAAATAACAGCAAGTTCATAAGAACACAAATAAATGATCAAATAAATGAATGCAGGAGAATGTATAAATCTCCTGTACAGAATTCCAGATAATTTATACAGATGTTCCACAAATAAGGAAGTAAAACAGCGTCCCCACCTTAAGTGTGGGCTGCTTATAGTGATTTCCTTTGAAGGAGGACAGTATGGAAAAGGAGGGACAAACAGTAATGACACTGTGGAAAAACTGTCAGAATATGCCACCGCCTGCCAGCTGGCGAGGATCAGGTTCAGTAAGTCACACTGATAGTGTGTATCTTCAGTGTGACACACGGTGACTATAAGACCACTTTACACTCGAGTGCTTCATCCCCAAATCCGTAACTCCAGTTCATTCTAGTGAAAAACATCAGCCATATCTCACCTGAGGGAAAGCCTACAAAATACCTGGTCGTTACTCTTCCAAATTCTCGATGTCACCAAAACCTGGGAAAGTCTAAGAAATGAACAGAGCCGAGACAACCCAAAGGAGACGCAATGACTAAATGTTCTGTGCTATCCTGGATGGGAAGAAAATCTTGAGTTAAAAATCAAGGAAATCCAAGAAAAATGTAGAGATTAATGTGATGTATTAATATAGATCATTAATTACATCAACGGTGCTTACTAATACAACGTGAAAAACAGAGGTTAATGAAGATTCTCTGTACGCTGTTTGCAGCTTTCTCATAAACCCAAAACTAATATAAAATAAGGTGTCTAATAAGAAATAAAACTCCAAGAGTGAAAAGCAGAGGAAAAGCCCCTTATGAACAGCAAGGGTAGGGCCGCCATGTTAGTGGGAAAGCTGTCCCTTGCAGTCGCACGGACAGGCTTGGCTATGCCACACCTACCCCACCACTTCAGCTCTATGCTATCTTTCACAAGGACTCTGACTATGGCACCGAGACGTGTGGCTGTTTAATGGGCATCTGATCGGTGCCACTGCACTGGCATTTCTAGTATCATTGCCACCAGAAGCTTTCTTGAAGCACTTCCTGAAGAACGCGCTGGCTGTGCTGGTTAGGACGCATATTCCCGGGTTCTGCTCAGAGATGCTCTTTCCGGTTCTCTGGGCTGAGTCTGATTCACCTGCGTTCTTAACAAACTTCTGAGATTTCTCTGGTTCTGAGCAGTCCTGACCTAAAAGCCTGAGCATCGTTTTTTCACTAAGTGTCATTCTTTGGCGTCTCCTTCCACGTGTATCAGCTCACTGCTTCCTGTGTAACTTTACCCGGCAGCTAGCTGGCAGTCAACATTTGATACAGGAATGAATACAGACACAAGCAGTCAAGATCAGCATTGCAACACTCTCTTGTTTGAGAACTTGACTTTGGGTGTTTTATACAGCAATCCACGGCTATTAGGGGTTCACACACTGTGGGTTGGACAAACAAGATGCACCAGGAGTCACAGTCATGCATTGCTCAGGGCACAACTGGGATCTAACATGGTAGCCATGAGTTTCTTCTCAGATATGTTGTTTTCAAGGTAAGATCATTCTTACAGGACTTTTAAAAATGCTCTGTTCTGCAGCCTGAATTAGGTGGACCTGTCTTCTGAATCAGCAGCTCAATAATTAGTTTGGTTGCATTTGCAGGGAGAAAACTGGAAGCACTTTTTGCCCCCACAGGCAGAAAGACGCATGTGCAGTTAACTGATTGCAGGCTGAAGCACGCCTGCTATAAATGCTAGTGCCCCCGACACACACCATGGGGTCCCAAATGCAGGCTCTGACCTGGGGCCAGGGCAGAAGGACGTACAGGACGGTGTGCTGTGCAGAGGTGAGGAGCTTGGGCAAGAAAACCTCCCACGGGGGCTCCTTTACAGTTCGCCACGGTGTCCCCAGGACCACAAAGACACGTGGGAAAGTGGAGCGTCCCAGAATTTGCTTGGAATGACTGTCGTTGTTTAAGTTAGAATATCGCCAGTTAATTGTTGGCTCCAAAAGAAAAATTATGAGCGGGGTAACGTTCTGCACGGATTTAGTGTATTTGAATAATTCAGACCCCTGCCGTTAATGTGACAGGATTGTTTTTCTCGCGCAGTAGCCTGCTGTTACAAGAATTAAAACTGTCGGGAGTACCAGGAGCTGTACTGGCGCTCCGTAATGAGGGTTATCAGTCAATAAATGATTTCATACAGCAAATTAAACTGTGAGTTCCGTTCGGGTGGTAAATATTTAGAGAATAAAGATATCTGGATAATGAGGCAGGCTGGGTGTTTAAAAAAGAGAGAGAAGGGGAAAAAAAAGAAATGTCAACCTTTTAAATCTTGACTGTAGTTGGGTTTGGATGACAATTTGCTCGCTTGCAGCTCCTTCTCTCCCTGTAAATAACAGAGAAGGGCTTCGCTGTCTGTGTGTTTAAGGATGCAGTGGCAAACCTTCCCCGCCCTGACTTGTGCCTACCACCCCAATGAGCCAGCACTTCCCTCCCAGGGTTCCTAGGAACAAGTAAGACCAAAAAAAAAGAAAAAATAAAAATAAAAAAAACTACACAAAGCGCTCATGTAGCTCTGGCCCAAGGTTCACCCTTTCTGCTTTGATCTGCTTTGCACAGAGATTCCAGAGCTGAGCCGATCGAGAGGGCTGCATCCCATCACGCGGGGTTATTTAAATTTACATTAATCAAAATTAAAAGTTAAACATTCCGCTTCACAGCCACACTTGCCACATAGCAGGTGCCAAAAGCTGCATGTGGCTGGTGACTGCTCTACCAGACAGGGTAGGCAGACGTTCCAATCACCGCCTGACAGAAATCTATGTCCCATGTTGGGGGCTCCAGAGGCCAAGGGGTACCTGGGATGGTTCAGTCAGTCCATGACTTTTCTCCTTGTTTTTACGTAACTGTCCGTATGAGTGACTCACTTAACAAGTCTTCGGTTTCACATAAACCACTGTTTAGGACAAGACAATTAAGTAATGCGAAAGAAAATATTAAAGACACAATTACTGGCTACAATTATTTGGCAGAAATCTCCAATAGCATAAAAAGACACAAAGGAATGACTAATGTTGGAAAATTACTGGGTTAATAGTGTCTGAGGATTGAGCTCAGTGGTACCGTGCCTGCCTTGCAAGCGCAAGGTCCTGAGTTCAGTCCCTGGTACCAAAATCAAAATAGTGTCTGAGGACTGAGGCACTTGAGAAGAAGCTAAAGAAAAATACATAGTGAGGTTAAGAGGGAGATTAAGAATGTCCGAATCCAACTTTTGTAACGAGTTTTGCTTTGGGCTGCACCATACTATGGCATCTGACTGCCTACTTGAGATTTGCTATTAACTCACTATAATAGAGCAGTTTTGAGGGCAGGGTTCTAGAAACCCTACTCAGTAGTTTAAAGATGCTAGAAAGAAGTGTGATTTAAAGACTAGGGTCTACATGTCAAAAGCCAAAAGGGGCCAGGCAGGGTGGCACGCACGCCTGCAATCCCAACACTCAGGAGGCTGAGTCAGAAGGACTGCTCTGAGTTCAAGATCAGCCTGGGCTACATAGTGAGTTCCAGGTAAGTCTAAACTACATAGTGAGACCCTGTCTCAAAAAACAAAAAACAAACAAACAAAAAAGCCAAAAGGGAAACTCAAGACATTCTGACCTGCATGCCTTGACTCTCCAACTTGACATTCCAACATCAAAACACCATCACCTGGAAGGATCTGTTTCCCCTCTCCAACCCTATATGGCTTGTCCACTGTCTTCATCTTCCTGGTTAGATCACCAATCACATTCCCACTCACTTCTCAGAAGACACCTGCCATATTGGAACCTGGAACCTTGGTGATGCTGTATCATAACATAGTCAAAGGAAAACCACCAAAGAGCTGACATACCTCCAGCAAATCCCAAGGAGACTCATACCAACTTTAATAATTACTAGAGAATCTAACAAACAAAAAGACTATTGAGAAAAGGCTATTTGATCAGGGTACACATAAACCATAAGGTTTAGAAGCAAGGGAGCACCATTATATCATGAGACTTGGAGTGGTAAGGGGCAGGGCCAAGGCACCTGGGGAGAGAGAACCCCACACTGATAGAAATAAATCTGAAGTTAAAGGATGCAGCCAGCTCCCAATGGCCTACAAGGAAATTCTGTACGGACCAGTACCCTAACCACACTCTTCCCTTCTTCTTCTGTCTCACTGATGCTCCTCATTGGCTGAACCCCACTCAGAGCCAGACTGGAAAACTTTTGTTTGTTTCTAAACCCTACCTTCCATGGCAGCTGCAGAGAGTAGGAAGGTAGCAAGTCCCAGGCAGGGACAAAGGGAAGCTACAGGCACCGTCATTCGCTCTGTTCAGGTTGTCTAAGCCTCATCTTTTCTGTATGTTGATGGAGAGGTGCCAAAGCCAGGAGGCTGTGCTCTGTTTGCCCTGCACCCCTCTTCAGGAACTTATTCTCACCAGGGAGCTACTGGCTGTAAAGCATCACTGACTGCTCGCATCTTGGTATGAAGCATCTTCATATCTTGTCTGAGAGGCCAAATCTTTGCTTCTTGACTGGCACCCTTAAGGATTAGCCACAGACTTGGGAGATGTCAGGTTCCCTCTTCCCCACTCTAAACACTCTTACCTTAGTACACCTACTCCTTAGGCTCTGAGGAAGAAAGCCTCCAGGCAAGGACATGCACAGATGCATGCAAACAGAAACTCCTCATTCACACTTGCTAGAATAATAAGGATCCCAGTTGGGTCATGACCGGGAGTGAAGAGGGCCTTTGAATGTCAGGGGTGGCTCTGTCTCCTCACACTCTGCTCCTCCTGTGCTGTCTTCACCCACAGGCTGACAGCAAGGCAGCTGTGGCAGTTCTCGTCCATTGACTGCACACACAATATCTAGAAGAGCAGGAGGAATCTGCTCCGAAACACCTTTCTGGTGAAAAGAGCCACAGACACAGCTTTATACCTTCCTGTATTCACATATCAAAAAGGGAAAGAAACTAGGTGAAATTATATTTACTTCAATATGTTTTCTTTAATTCAATACAAAAGCACCCCACATCTGCCGATCTGAAAAGCTGAAATGCTTCAGCCTGAAATATTTTAAGCACAAACAGGATGCCACAAATTACTCTGTGTATAAGGTATCTATGAAACAAAGTATGTTCATGTCCCAAAGTATGGGTCCTGTCCCAAAATATCTCTCAACGTATAAGCAAATATTCCCAAATCTGAAAAAAAAAAATCCAAAACACTTGTGGTCCAAAGCATTTCAGACAAGGGATATTCCACCCCAGCATTTTAACATGGGAACAACAATAAAATCTATACTGAGAAACTATTTTGCATTATTTCCTCCTACTAAGTGTTTGAGATCTGATACCAACATGCGCTCTTCACATTGCAAGTAGGCGGTGGGCACCTGTGGCTAATAGCCAGCTTGTTGGACAAGAGAGTTCTAGAAATTTCTCCCCCAGCGAACTACTTCCTATGTCCCACTGGCTGAATAGGGTCATGGACTGATAGCTGCCTGAACAGGCCACATCCTGAGGACTAATCATCTTTAAAGCTGTGGTGGCATCACTTCCCTCTGAGACATACAAGCTACTAAAAAGATGGGAAACAGAAAACATGAATTTAAAACCTGCTGAAATAAGTCTTCTGTCAGAAGGCAGTGTCCCATACTGGGCTGTCCACAACGAGCAGGCCCCTCTGCTGTGAAAAGTCATTGATTCCTGGATTGAGGTCCCCCCCACCTTAAATTCTTTTCTTCTGGAAGAAAAAAAAAATATCTTGGAGGTGGGCAGAAAGGAAGTTTTCTCCTCTGTAGATCCAAGAAAGCTGACGGTGATGTAACAGACCCAGCCATCCAACTCCACAGAATTGATTTGAGAGGCATTTGCCTCATGGGGCTGATGGGGCCTTTTTGGGCTTAAAACTGCTTTGTCAAATAAACCTTATCCGCTGTTTAAGCAGCTTCTGTGTCCTCACTGTCCAGAAGAAACAGAATGGAAATTTAGGCGCCTTCCTTTAGGATCAGGAGAGGCGAATTCGTGTGCAGTGTCTGCGCGTGAGGTCGTGATCATGAGAGATGGCAGTAATGAAGCACACACTAAGTACTTTGTAAGAATCACCTCATTTAATTTCCTAGAAGAAAGTAATGAGTAGGAATAGGAGGTGAACGCCAATGGGTATACGTTCTTCATTTGAGAAATAGAAGTCATTAGGTTCCATTTTCTTGCTGTCCATCCCTGAGAGAAAGACAAATATCTGGGGAGCCCTGGCAGCGAGTCAGGGCTGGGATGATTCTCCCAGCATCACTAAGGTGAGGGAGGGCCGCTTACTCATAACGTGGGAATCACACACAGCCTCTGAGCCCGAGGCCAGGGCAATGCTGAACTCAGGTTAAAGCACACAGTTTCAGAGGCAGCCACTGTTCCTCTGTGCTCCCCACAACTTGAACGTGGCCTCCAGCAAATGTAGGGTTTCACTTCGCCATCTGTCACTCCCTGGTTATGATCTTGGACCCATGTTGACTTCATATTCGTAGGCCTCAGTGTGGTGTTCTTGTTTGCAATATGGGGGCAATGTCTACTTCAAGCTGGCAGGGTTGGGAGTAAATGAGATAATACAGGCCAGGCACTTAGCTTTTAGTTTTCTATATACAGCAAGAGCTCAATAAATGTAAGCTCTTTCTAATAATACTCAGTCTGTCACAAGAACAATGAGAGTAAAGCCAAGCCCACTGGATACAGAATACTTCACTCATCCTACTTTAAACATTTTGATGGAAGACTAAGTTTTATTCATCTTTGCAGGGACCAAAAAGAAAAAAAAAAATGATGTTCTGTGAGAAAAAAAGGAAGCTTCCATATTTGCTATCTTTTAGTCGGAGAAAATTCTTCCTGACAACTATGTCCCTAATGGTATGGTCCTAAACCAAGGATCAATCAAGGATACTATTTTTCTACAAAAGGGGTACCACAGGGTCCGTATTTTGCAGCTTGTAGACTACACAGGTGCCGTCTCAACAGCTCACCTCTGTTGTTATAATGCAATCACAGTCATGGACAAAACAAGGAATGGGCATGGCGACCTCTACTCCAAATACATTGCGGTCCACAGTTTTCTGGGATGCTTTGCCACTCCCGATTCTCCATGGCAATCCTGTGGTCCACTGGGGCATAGGTTGTACTGAATTGCCTGGTGTGGCTTCACATGTTTCCCCCTGCCATATTTGTCTTAAATTTTAAATCAGAAAACGAAGCCTTACGCAGTTCAGTGTGGGCAAGGATCTGACCCTCTGGGTGCACAGTCGTCTTTGAGCTGACTCAATGATCAAAGTTAAAAGAAGATACATTCATTCATGCTGAACAAATTGTGACAGATGACCCAGGAGGAAAAGCATATTTTCACTATAGGAAGCCACACCGATTCTACCAGCCTGTGCCACTCATAAGGTATCGAGGGTCTCTCTCCAGCCCGCCAGCCCAGTCCAGATCCCTCCAAAACCAACACACGAACTATGAACCAACCATTCCTTTGTTGAATATGACATCTGTTAAACAGCTTTTAATAATTACTTTTTTAAAACTCTCATTTTATCTGAGAACATCTGTGACCATCTGGACACTCTTCTCTGCATTTCACTTTTAAGTTTGATGCAACCATCAGATGTTCTTGCACAGATTCTGGGACAGATCTGGGTATTATTGAATAGACATCAATTATACCGATGTCATGAGGCATGCCAATCTCAGCAGGGAAAATGACAGCTCCCTTATCATCAAACCAGCAAGATTTTTGATTAATTTGCTAGTACTGTCAATAGCAGTCCATGTGTGGAGTTGGATTTGAGCATATTGTTCCCCATCTCATTCATCCTTGTTGGTTCTCTTCCCCCAAAAAAGACTGAATCTTCACTTTGTATGCTAATTTTCTATGTTGTAGGCATTATTCTTCCTATAACTAAGAGCCCCTAATAGGAAGATAAATTCCTCTTTTAAACACGACTTTAGTGCAAGGCAAACTTTTACCTCTTTCTTCGAACTTACCCCACTTTTAATATTTCCCCCTCAGGAAGCATTTAACCCTGTTTGGCAGGTCCTAGGAAACTGATTTACAAAGGACCTGTGATTAGAGAAATATTCTGACCAGTCCTCTTCTGCTTGGTTGACTGGAGCTAGCCTAGTTGAATCTGGTCCTAGGAGTCCACTAGGGCTGTTCCTGTTCTTGTTAAATAGCATGGCTACAGGTTTGTTTGTTTCTAAATTTTGGTTTGGGTTTTTTGTTTGTTTGTTTTGTTTTTTGGTACTGGGGATTGCTCAGTTACAGTTTTGCAAGTGGCCCTATTTTATCTGTACTTCAGTGGGACCCCTCATATCTCTCACCTCTCCCCTCCTTTTAATGGAATATATCTACATAGTAAATACACATTCTATGACTTCACACAATTAGACTTTTGGTTTCACCTTTTTTTTTAAAAGGACACAGACTATTTAAGTTTCTCAATGAAGCCTTGAGTTTCTGTGAACTATTATGGTCTCTGTCATACTTTTCTAAATGGAGGAAAACTTTGAAAACTGCCCAAGGACACGTTACTACCTAAGTTTAAGAATGACTCTTTTGGCTCTACTTAATCAAACCCTCCTTTCCCAGTAATTTCAGTTCTATTAATCATCTATTCAAAAACTGCTTTTTAAAATTGTCTCTAATGACTTCTATTCCACTGACTTTCTGGTTATGAAACTGGAGGTTAGCAATGACCCCTCCAGGAGATTTGGGTGTGCCTTTCCTCATATGCTGCACTCTGGGCATACCCCTCATCTGTCAACACTGAAGTCAATGGGATGTGGGCTGTGTCATGACAATAGGCCCCTCTATGACTACAAAAAGGCTGGTATTTGGAAATAATGGTATGACTGTGCAGAAGTAGATACTAGCTAGTGGCCTATTAGCCTGACCTTCTTGGTAAATTCAAGGTGTGACAAAGAGTTTATCCCCACGCCTCAAAGTCTCTGAATTTCCAGTTTCTTCTCTACAAAAGAATAAGTCTTAGTCAGCATTTTAGATGTTCTCATCCATCCCATGAAGAACATCTCCTTCACAGCATACATGAAGGGGCCTCTGAGCCATGTGGTTGCAAGTGAAATTCTCAATTTTTACAAAAATGGTGTGTTCATTTGGACCACAACTGACCACTTGACCCAGAAAGAAGTATTTGGTAGCTGGTCAGATTAATCAGATCCTCCCCCTTGTAAAATGGAATGAGGACATAAAAATATTGGATCCGAAGTTGTGGGCATGAAGAATGTAAAGTTTTCCAATTGGACCACATGTAACATGGTGAAGGAAGGCAATGGGGAGACCTGTACAGAATCAGACACAAAAGCGGGTGTGACTCCAGGAAGGTGGCACTTTCTTGCTTCCCATGTTGGCTAAGGTGGAACGTCTACTTGAATGGCCTTGAGAACCACCTGGGGTAGATAGAGCACATTCTGGGCAGGTCACGGAAGTGAGTCATGGAAGTGTGATCTTGGGCATCTAGATCTGGTCCCTTGCCCTTTGCTCTCTGGCACTGTTCTGCTGCTCTGCTTCCTATCTACCATGAACTAAGCAGCTCTGGTCTTCCTTTGGCCCTGCTGCCGTGATATTTCTGCATTGACACAGCTGACCATGGACTGAAACACTGAAGCTCTGAGACAAATTAAACCTCTCCTCTAAGTTGTAGGTGTCAGATATTGCATTTCCCTGACAAGAAAGCTGACGAATGCACTTCCACTGACAATATCCAGTTCTGGTTCCCATTCTGTGAGGTTGTCTTCCTCTCCTTCACTGTCCCCCACTGTATCTCTCTAGTGAACCCCCCCTTTTGCCTTTAGCTGAAATTGTTCTTTTACCTTGAATACCTAAAGACATAAAGATAAAAGGGGATAAGCATCCAACATGGGTGAATCAGATTTACCCAGTCCTTCTGTCTCCTTTGCCATGTGCAGCTCACAGGTGACATGCAAAATAGCATACAGGGTTTACTTCCTGGAAAATGCTCTAGCAACATACATTTAAATGGGGTGATATTATCAATAGATTTCCATGGAGTTGGTATAGTTTAGACATGGGGAGAAAAGCATTCGCCAAGAATGTCTAAGTCCATGTTTCTATCATATTAGCTTGTGTGTGTGTGTGTGTGTGTGTGTGTGCGCGTGTGCGTGCACATGTGAGCATGTGTGAAATGCTTCCAGAATCCTTAAGCCTATGCTTATCTGATCCTTGGTTCAGACCATCACATCTTCCCTTTGCCCATGATTCATGGAATAGACTACTCCTCCTTTTTCTTCATCTTGTCTTCCACCTCCATTATTCCATGGTCCTATAAAAACCCAGAGGACAAAATTGGTGCTTCTGACTCTGCCATAAAAGGACAGTAAGAGCCATAAGAACTGTATTTTCCCATGTAAAGTAGTGACTGAATAAGGTGGGTGACAATGAAATAGTTAAGGTAAATGATGCTTTAGAGACATGCAATTTCAGGGCCGGGGGTTTAGCTCAGTGGTTCTACTGCTTGCCTCACAAACTCAACCCAGTACCAAAAAGGGACAGAGAGAGAGAGAGAGAGAGAGAGAGAGAGAGAGAGACAAGCAATTTCATGTACTGAGAGAGTGAGAGAGCATGGCAGCCTGAGACTAAGCAGATTAAGGCTGAATGTGAGAGGTTCTGATAGTTTCTCTAAAGAACAAGGGTTTAAATTCAAAAGCAAATGCCTTTGAACTTATGTTGGAACTCAGATTGAAGACAGGTCTGTTCGCCAGATCCTGATGAACTTCACCTCCTACTACCAGGGCTCTGATGTAGTGATCTCCAAGTGGGACTTTGGGCTGTACTTGACTTCACTTTCACCTAAAGAACGTCGCAGCAGGGACTTCATGACAACTTTCATTGATGGGCTTTCAAGAGCTCTAAACTGCCATGGAAGAAGTTGAGCAACCTCGATGGGGATACCATGAGAAGAAGCCATATGCAGAGTTATACAAAGTGAAGCCCCACAATGTCACTGCCCAGCTCATCCCAGCCTTCCAGCCATCCTTGCTTAGGTATTAGGCAGATGAGGGGAGCCTTCAGTTTCCCCAGTCACCAGCTGACTAGAACCAAATGGAAGACTTGAAGTGATATCAGCAGAAGAACCATGCAGCAGAGCCTAGTCAACAGGAAGAAACAAGAAACAGTGAAACAGTTTTGTTTTAAGCCACTGAGATAACTAGAACAAATGCTTTGCTTTCCTCTCTCCCGCTCTGGTTTTCTATAAGTTTTTTTCTGTGGTGTTTATTTCACTTAATTCTGTCCATATGGACCTTTATCATGTTTACACTGCTACATTAAGGGCTCCTAGAATAGGCTTTAAGAAACACGTTCTCTTATCATTTCCTTCCTATCTTCTAATTTCCTTCAGCCCCTTTTGCTAAATGTACCAGAGGGATGTTGAAGACCAAATCTTGGAGTAAACTCCAAAAAAGAAGAAACATGATAGTCTCAAATTTTTCCATTTCCCTCTTGGAAGTAGTATCTTTAGCAATAATCAGCATTAATTTTCAGGATGAAATGGTTTTTTGAAGAAGGACTTGGTTGTTCGGAGACCCGAAGGGATGAATTTTCTACAAGACTAGTTAGTGTAGCAGAGGACTTTGCCACTGTCTGCATATAGCATTTTGACTCAAATGAGCTCCTGTTTTCAAGATGTTCTTCCAGTAGAGCACAAGGTGAAATAGCATGTAAAACCACCGAGTTTACCAGGCAGTGCTTCCTGCTTGATCTGTGAGTCTCCAGTCCAGAGAGGAGCGTGTGCTCACTCTCTTCCCACCACACACATTCAGCCTTTTCATCTCTATCTCTTCCATCCTGTATCCATCTCTAGCACAGCCTGAGACCTGTCTGTATTTCAGCCCACCTCTTCCCATTCAATCCCTGACTATATAATCTGTGGCGATTTTCCTCATCCTCTGTACCTCAATTTCTTTATGGGCAAAGTTTAAGGCATGAGACCCATCTTCAAGGAGGCATCATAGTGGAAAGATTGAGTTTAATGCTAGGAGGTGTGGATTTTACCTGTGTCCTGCACTCACTTAGATAAATTCAGGCAAGTATCCTGGCCCTTCCAGTCTTCCTCCAAGGAGAGCAAGGGTAGCCCCTAACTTAAGACTGGCCACAAAGGGAAAATTCAAAACTGCAAGGAAAACCAAGAAAAAAGTGTCTGGCTCCTGAGAAACCCTTCATAACTGTTAAGTACTGTCACAGCATAAGCAGCTGCTAACTTTACAATGACAGCCAACATTTTGAAAATGACATCATTATAGACATGGGGGGCACCAACTTCTCACTAGGAAAATATTTTATATCAATTGTCAATAGGACAGAAAGGAGATGACAAAGGTGCTTAGTCAGCTTTGCTCATGACAATGACTTTAACATCCTCTTCAGGAAAATTAAATGCAGTCACCGCTTTTCAGGGATGCACCTCAATTTTGGAAAGAACCAGTGTCACACCTAGTAAGTGAAGATCAGTTCCAGTCCCCTGTTATACCTGTTCATACCTGTTTTAAGTAGTTGCTCCTTTCATTTTTCCTTTCTCTTTTTAATACAAAGATGCCCCAAATCTCGATTAGGGTGTTGAATTGGGAAAACCCAGACTGTGTCACTTGGTGATGATGTCTTTGGACGTGTTACTTAATTCCTTCAAGTATTAATTTTCCTTCTGGCAAAATGAAGTTGACCATGATGAAAGGACTTTGTGAGTTTAGTGGGGCAGCACAAGCCTTGTAATCCCAGAATTCTGAGAGGCCAAAGCAGGAAGATTGCAGGTTTGAGCCCAGACCTGGCAACTTAGCTACTTTATGAAATCCTGACTCAAAATTATATTAAAAAGGGTTTGGGGAGGGAGCTCAGCACAAAGGCCCTGGTTTCAATGCCCAGTGCTAGGGGTGGGGAGAGGGAGAGGAGAGGAGAGAAGGAGAAAAAGAAGTAGAAGGAGGAGGAAGAGTGGTGAGGAGGAGGAGGCAGAAGAGGTAGAGGAAGGGGAGGGGAAGGAGGAGGAGAAGGAAAAGGAGAGGGAGAGGGAGAAGGAAGAGGGGGAGGAGAAGAGGAAGGAGAAGGAGAAAGAGGAGAAGAGAAGGGAAGGAAAGGAGGAGGGAGGGAGGGTGGCGTGGAAGAAAAGACTTTGTTAACTGAAGTACAGTTGAACTGGTTTATATGGGGCAGTGAACTACACTATTCTTAAAACAAATGTCAGCCCCGTCCTGCAGAAGGAGCTTGGAAAGGTAAGATGCGCTGTCCTCTCTGGTTGGTTGGCTGGCTGTGGCTCTCCGGGGAACTCTGTTGGAAGGGATTCTGAGGAAACCTCTGGTGGAGTGAGTGTGGAGATCTCCCAGTAGTGTCTGGTAGGGCACGGGGGGATCACTCCTTCCTGCATGTGATTTTCCATTTCAGAGACTAGGGTCCTCGCTTTGGGGCTTGGTGACCAGCAAAGGTCTCACACGGACCTGGGGTGGGAAGATGAGTTCTGATCAACCAGCGGACTCTGCACAGCAGAGCAAAATACCAAGTGGGGAGGGTCAGAAGGAAGCTGCCATCAGGAGGCCCAGACTCTCCCTTTGTCACACTGAGCCAGACCAGAGTTAGCAGCCACTGTCAGGCTGTGCCCCACCAGGTGCACCAGTCAGCTTCCTGTGCCCCCAAAACCACTTTGTCAAGGGTGACATTGAAGGACGACACCTAGCCAGCCCAGCGTCCCAAGAACTCATCAGCTCAGCAACCTCCTCTTCAGAGACATCGGCAATGGGCCACCAAACAGGGGTGACAAGAAGCAGCTGCTCCGCCCTCAGGCGGGGGCCTGGGTGCTATTTGTTTCCCTGCACCAAGATGACAAAGCGTTCGTGCATCTCCCTGTACCAAGTGTGCAGCTCAAAGCTGTTTCAAACTCCGTGCCAAACACGCCACTCTGCAGTGTTGTTTTCTGGCTCGCTTTCCTTGCTTTGCATTTCTTTCACAAAACCTTCAGCAAGGTGCAAAGCAAGACAGTTGTTTGTGAAAACAACCAAGCCAGAGTGTCTAGGCCGTCTGCCTTCATTATTTTAACCCTGAGATTGACAGTAAAAGACGTAATATTTCAATAAAATAAAAGTATTGACAGCCAAAAAACAGTCTGATGACATCCTAAGATGCAGCACTTTGATAAACCAGTAAAATAAAATGACGAAAGCCAGAAACATGGAAGACTGCAATTTAATCTTTGTATTTGAAATATAAATATTGCTACTATCAAGCCTGACAGTATAGAAAATGTGTGCCCTGCAGCCTTCTGACAAAACCAAATTTATATTTAAAACTTCCTGAAATAATTCCTTTTATCCACAGGGTTTTGTCACATTGCAGCGGCTCTGAGCCCACCGTATGGCCCTGCACCTTTAATTATTTTATGCCTAGAAGACACATTTTAAATAGAAGAGGCGGGTTACAAGAGTTTTGACAGCTGAAGCTGATTAAAATACTGACAACACGCACTCTCTAGAATTCCCTGAGGTTTTGTCAAAGACCCATAGGAAAGTTAAAGATGAGACCTCAAAATTTAAAAAAAAAATTTTTTTTTTCCAAAGTATTTTTACCCACCAGCATGAAACATTCAGACCAAGCTCCAGCCTTTCACTGCCTGGCCCTTGCAGAGAAACATTCAACAAAAATTTCCTTTTTCAAATGTTGCAAGGCTACAGACAGCAAAACTGGCCTACCCTTTGCGTTTGCTAATCTGTTTCCAGTTAACAAAGCTCAGGGCCTCTCCGAGGCCAGCTGTTTCATCTCATGGCAGAGGGGAAGACAAGCTGGATGGCTTGCTTATTTATTTATCAGACTCCTTTACAAGGGTGTTACCGACTGGGCTGGCTTTCTGGATCTTAGAGGATCTAGTCCCCACACTGTCTCTCTTTAGAAAGTGTGACTTTTACAATCCCCACTGAAAATCTGGTCTACACCAAGGCAGTCACTTTTGCTGCCCAGTGTTGGGAGCAGGGCCTGGTGGGGTGTGGGGGATGAGCTAGAAGCTGCTGCGGTAAAGGACCCACACATCTGAGGATGGGCTCTGAAAGTAGAAGGTCTCTCGATAGCTGAGGTCTGAATTTCAGGACTGGAGCTTCATGAGTGGGCTGCATCCCACATCCACTCACTCACTGTTTAAGGAGGAGCCATTGTGTCCTTGTCCTTGAGGGGGGCACTCAACGTGATGGCCAGAGGAGACCGTGTAGGTACTTCCAAGGTCATACCCAGAGAAAGAGCAGGTGATGGGAGGCAAGTCTTGGCTCCAAGGGATCCCGAAGGCTCAGCAAAGGTGAGCTGAGGCAGGAACACTGCTTTGGGAAGACACCAATGGACTCCGTGACCTGTCGACCCCGCTGCGGCTCAGAAAGTCAACTTCTAGTGAGAAATGTCAGACTCCTACCCCAGAGGCTACATGACATTGTGAAGTCTCTGGTTTCTTGAGAGGCACAAGTCTTATGACACAATACCATGGCCATTCCCAAAACTTGTCAAAGAGGTTGGTAAGTAGGACAATTTCTCCAAGACAAGGAAGCAGTGTTGCAGAATAGTTAGGACGAGGGATCTGCAACCAAAATGCCTGGATTGACACATTGGCTTCAAAGGGTACAGGTTCTATGATCCTGGCCAAGATAGTTGACATCCCTGTGCCTCAGTTTCCTGCATTGTAACAAAGATGATGACAAGCACAGATCATTGAAAGACTAAATGAAACAATATAGAGAAAGCACAGAATCCAGTACTGGGACACAGAAAAAGCACCAGAAGTGTTAATCAATAGCAGAGTTGTCACTGCTCACACTTCAGCCACCCTCCAGGTGGCTCAGCCTCTCCTCTGGATGCTGCTCTCACTGTCTCCTGTGCCTAGAAAGTCCCGCAGCAGATCATGACATGACTGACTCCTTCCTCTTGTTCACAGGTCTCTTCAAATTTCATCACATCATAGAGACCCTCATGACTCAATCTTATGTGAAACACACACAAGTGATCTTTGTACATCATTTGTGTATAGCTGTACTTGTCAGCTTTCTCCAACATGAGGACAAACTACCTAACACTTCACCCACACCTTTAAGGATTATTTTGGTGCGTGGTTTCAGAGGCTTTAGTCTGTGGTCTGCGGGCTCTAAGGCAAGAACATCATGGCAGAAAAGCACAGTGGAACGCTGCTCCTCAGTTTATGGTGGCCAGGAAGCAAAGCACAGGGGGAAAGCACCAAGGGGAAGACTTAGTCCAGAGACCAGATGTAGTCCCCAAGGGTACACTCCCACAACTCATCCAGACACATCCAGAAGTTTGCTTTCCTAATTCTTTCAGCCCAATTAAGTTGACAGTCAAGATTAACTATCACAATAAGTCTTACAATGATATGACATTCTCATATTTAATTGTTTGTCTTCTTTTATTGTTTCTCTCCCTGATTTTTCTTCCCATAAAACTGTTTCATATAATAAAGACATTTGTCATTCTCATTTACTGGGGTTTCTCATTGGCCTAGACTATCTCTGGCATTATCAGTCAGATTTCAACCAGAGAAGGAGGATGACTACGGCGGACAGGTATAGGTGGAGACAGGGAGAGATTTAAATGTACACATGCTGAAGAGTTTGCTATAGGGAACCGGCCTTACACAACTGAGAGGCCTGGTTAAGCCAGCTCTACAGTGCCCTTGTCTCCCGGTTGAATGCTAGAGCTCGAAGGCGGGATAGGTGGGCAGGAAGGGAAGACGGATGAACGTGAGGAAGACTAAGGCAGTTAGAAGTGCCAGTCACAAGCTGGAGCTCCAGGAGGATCGACTGAAACCCATGGCAGGATCACTGCTTGTGACCTTGGTGACAAAGTCCACTGCAAGAAGCCAGGCTCTGTGTCTGAAAACGAAACAAACTCCCGGCCCAGGAACAGAAGAGGCTGAAGGAAAGCTGGACGAGATGAAGCAAGGGCAGCCCAGATGCAGATTGGTGCCAACACAGTGAGTCAGTAGCCAGATGGGGGGCGGGGACTGAAATGCAGTTGCTGATCTGTGCCTGTCCCCTCCACATAGCCTGAGGGTCTCACTTGTGGCCTGTCCTATCCATAAACGTGCATGGAAGGGGGACTGGGGAGACACAGCTCAGCCTAGCCCTTGCTAACACTTGCAGAGCCATGCCAGGCACACAGAGGTACTCAGTACATCTGGATGAGCGGAGAAAAAGGAGGAGAGGGAAAGGGAGGAATAAAAGGCAAGGTCACCAACACTATTCTTTGAGGCAAATTGTTCTGAGTCCAGCATCTGATTCCCCCAAACATCCTGATGTGCATCGGTTTTATCACACCGTTTACCTCTTTCTTCCCACTCCAGGGAAGCACGTGGCTCTCATCAATTTTCTCGTGATACCACACTAAAACAAAAGGCAAACGAGTGTCAATGGGGGCATTAAGATTCGCTCCTCAGACAGGGCTTGGGTGCGTTTGCCTTTACACAGGGCTAAAATTCAAGAGGTGAGTGGTGGGTTTCCAGCCTGAGTCAGCCAGCTGAAGGGCCTCACAGCAACCTTGCAGCAGTGCCTTCCTGACACACTCTTCCCATGGATACTTTTCAGTGCCAAGCATGCAGACACACAACCACCACATGCTAATGACAGTCACAAAATAAAAGACCTACAGCCAGTGTCCTGTCTCTTCCTGCAGAGCAGATCCTGCACAGGATGTTCGAAACTTTGAAACCCAAGGAACTCGATCAGAGGATTCTGTTGACTCCCAGAACTTGCCATCTATAATCAAAACTAGAGGACATCATACAATTTTAGGTTTCTCTGATTGCCAGTAGAGAAACATTCCTGCATTTCCGATGTCCAGTGATTTAGAAGCATAGTTAGAACACATTAGGAATAGTTAGACCACAATAGGAAAACATTAAAAAGTAGGGTTGGGGATTTAGCTCAGTGGTTCCAGCACCTGCTTTGCAAGCGCAGGGACCCGAGTTCAATTTCCGGTGCCAAAAAAAACATTAAAATACTTGGATATTTACATATATAATATACAATTAGCTAACACCTCATTATTCTTCAGGCTCCAGTTTCAAGGAAATATATTTATCTTCCCTACACAATCTTATTCCTCCCAAGTGGCATTAGAAGTTCCCACTAGGTTTTATAAAGGTACCTCCATTCAATATCACACAATGATAAAGATGAGGATGAAAGTATGAGAATGTGGTCCATGGATATTTACAGAATGCTAAACCACAAGCTACATACTTTTCATCCAGATTCTTATTTAATCCTTTAAACAAGGAATTCATGAACCAGATCCCAATCTCCTCATTGTATGGATATGAGAAAGGAGGTTCAGATCAAATTAATAAGTTAAAATTCACACAGCTGATACAGGGTACAAAGCCATGTGTTGTGAAGTGGGGGTATTTTATCTTTTCAGTGCTTAACAAAATGCCTGGCCCACAGCAGATGTTCAGAGAGAGAGAGAGAGTTCGGTAAATAAAGAAATATTGAATGAGCTGCTGAGATGTTAATGCTAATCTTTCCCCATCAGCATGTTTACTCTTGGTTCTCTTTATGAACAAATCATCCAAAAATACCAAGTTTGAAAGGAATTAATTTTCTCCTCCATCTAAGACTAGCTACCTAGTTTGTGGGGCCCAGGGAAAAACACAAATGCAGGGCCCCTTGTCAAAATTTATAATTTCAAGATGGTTACACAATACATTAAGCCTAGGTCACACACACCACCCTGAAGGCAGCCCTGCATCCACCAGAGATCTGAGATATTTAAGCAAAGGTCTTTCACATGAGTTAGTGGGAGTCCCCCACTGAGCCATAAGGTCTTATTCCCATACTCTGACTAAAAATAACTTCCCCACTTAGGACCCAAGAGAAACCTACCATTTGCCCTTTAGACCATGTCCAAACACACGTTCTTGACCTTGTAGACAAGTCCCTAGATATCTCCAAAAATGGATGAGGATACATGCTAAAAATGGGGGGACCCACCATAATGGTGTCACTGCCATCTAATCACAACTTCAAAGAGATCTTCAAGGGTTTGGTTATTGGGTGGGAAAGGGTCTGATACATTTTTTAAACCCAGCTTCTCACAGTGAAACTGCTGGAACTTAAGACAAGCTGTCATCGTCAACACAATCATATTGGTCAACCTCCTCTGGGTGGTTTTCATTTCTTCTCAGTTTTTTACTAAGAAAAAAACTGGCTTCTGAAGGCTGAGTCCTGGGACAGGGACTCAGACATGGTGAAAACTCACGTGAACAATGATTTCTTCCCAGGGGACCCATCAAACCTGGGAGGACCAATGGGCAAGATGGAAAAAGGGGACACAAAACTTCCAAATGGCTCAAATCCAAGACTGTATTCTTCCTCTCTCCCTCCCAACCCCATGTGGCCCAATCAGACCAAGCTCAGTCCCCTGTGAAAGGAGGTCCTGTGGAACCTGCAAGGGGATAGTTTGGGTTTTCTCCTGGCTACTTCTCACACTGCCTGGCCTCATCTCAGTTTCACCATTACTTCCAGAGAAACAGTGTCCCTTCAGTGGCAATCCTATGTCCTGCCAACATACCAAGGTCACCTGCATGGCCCAGAAAAAACAGTACCACTCACTGTACTTAAAATCATTCTGATTCAACTAATTCTGGGAATTTTTAATCCAAGCAGCATCATTTCTCCTGGTTTAGTTTAGGAAGCACTGATTCTATAATTCCCAGTAATTGTAATAGGACCTGTCTTACACATGGCTACAGAAAATCAACCCCATTTCACGTCATCCAATACATTTTCCAATGTTTGTTCATTTCACCTTGAGCCAGATGTGTGAAGTAGGCCTCATTATTTTTAATTCGGAGATGTGGAGTTGAGACCCAAGACTCAAGGGATATTGGGACCAAGTCGGCAAGAAACTGCACGCTGGTCTGTCACAAAACAAGGGCACTAAAAATTACACAAAGTGACTGGGAAGATTGCACAGAATGTCAGACCAGTCCAACCCCATAACCCACACAGGGCAGAAGCAAACTCCTAACTTTCACACCCCACCAGCTGCTTCCTACACAGAGGCCCCAGCTTCCTCTGCCTCACTGGTCACAACTTACTGGAGCCTCCTGCTCACGAAACCTCAATGGATATCCTGGGTAATTCAAATGCTGCCCTGTATTTGCTTTTTCTTATCTCTTTACATCGGAAACATGATGATTATTTTGCTTTTGGTTCCAATTATAAAGAAAACTAAGCAAGGAGGGAGAATGAGTTTGGGGACAGGGAGGTAGGAGAAAGGCCCTTTTCCTTGTAATTGGTTTTTGAGATCTTTAATTCTTGCGACTTAACTCAAAATAACTAGGTGAGGGGAACTGTCAGGAGATATATTCTCTGAAGACTCAGCTAGTTCATGGAGGTGTTGTGGGACTGGTTAACTAAGAACTCTAGCTCACTGGGTGATGACCAGGAGAAGGTTGTATTTAGGGCAACCACTTCATTGCAGTCTGCTCAGCTTTGCCTTGGTTTTGACAATGAATTCTCAGGCCCCAGGACATCCTTCAATCCTAGGCAAAACAACACGCTTAGTTACCTTGGTTAGTCTCCCTAGTTAGTTAGGAAAACTGAAATGGTTTGTCAGCCTGGTTATTTAGGCAAACCAGGATGGTTAATCATTCTAATTAGGCAAACTGGGGTTGTCAGTTGTCCTGGTTAGGTCAGGGTTAGGAGGGCAGATGAGGATGGGTAGAAACATGCCCTTGGGTGGTATTTCCACACAGCAAGCACACATCTCAGACCCACCGTGTGCCCAGGGATTTATGAACCAAAACTTCTGCTTCTCTCAAAGCTCAACTCAGCAGGGGTAACAGAGATCTTTCAAAAATTGTAGGGAAACTGACTCATCACTGAAGAAATTCAGGAACCAATTCTGTAGGTTAAGAGGGGAATACCACCTCCAGCTGTGGATGTTGAAAAACCAGGCTTCCACCTGGCAAAGGGGTTTGATCTGAGCTTTGAAAGGATAAGTGTTTGAATAAAAAACCCATGAACCATGCAAAGGGAGAGGGGGAAGCAGAAAAGAAGTCACTGACCTAGGCAAGCTGGAGCAATCCTCCATAGGGGAGACCTGGAAGATGAGACAAAAAAGAGATAGCAAATATCTCCAGAAAAGGTGAACAGTAAAGGTTTCAGGATGCCATGAAACAATTTCACTGCTCTTAGGTGTAAAAGCAGCCATCCAGAGTACGTAAATGCATGCTGGGTTCCAATAAAACTTTATTTACAAAATCAGGTTGAGGTGGCCATATTTGACCCACAGGCTATAGTTTGACAATCTGTAATGAAGAAGAAGGAGGAAAAGTTGGAGGAGGAGGAGGGAGAGGGAGAAGAAGAAAAAGAAGAAGAGGAAGAAGAGGAACAAGAAGAGGGAGGGGAGGAGCAAGAAGAGAAACAAGAAGAAAATTGGGCTTGAAATGGCTTATTAAAGAATGTGTTCTAGAAACAGGACCATGGAGGATAGGAAAGAGATAAATTTTCATTTCAACTTTTGAGGAAATGTTAAGAAGTAGGATATTTTCTAAGTACCCTTTTGCTTAAACGCTAGTAAAAGCCAATATGAAATTAAATAGTTCCCTTGCCCTAAGAGCTTTAATTGTATCACCTCATTGACTGCAGTACACCCAGAGCAAGATGCAATGCTTGCCCTTCCTTGTATCCCTAGAGGCTGGAAATAGAAAAATCAAGTCTCTGCTTCTTTGTATACTGCCAGAGTTGGAACCAGCAGCACAAGCAATGGGTCAAGGGCTCAGAAAGAGAGGGTGGCCCCTAAATGTCACAAGCTATGTGTGTGGTTACACCTTTGAGGAATGCAGGGACTGGGAAGAGGGTGTGGCCACAAATTCAGAATCAGCTAAAACTAGTCAAAGCAAGGAGGCAAGCAAGACTCACCAAGCCCCAAATGCATGTGTGGACCCGGGAGCACTTGCTACTGCTGGTGGAGTCTCCTGCAGTCTTCAGACTTGAGCTATGAAAGTATTTGCTGCTTTGAACACTGCATTCCATGACTTTCAGGGCACACGTGTGTCCATGTTTCTTCTGGGTACATCTTTAATCAGCAAGTGTGGGTGCCTATGCTGACACTTGTCCATTTATTAATACAACAGATGTATTGTGTCCCATCTGGCTACAAGCACCATGCTCACAACTCCTGAAGGCAGAAGGAATGCACCACAGACCCAAATCTAAATGATGCTCAGAAGGGGTACAAGGTTATAAATCAATGAGACGGGAGCAGGATTCAGGGAAAATTTGCTTCCAACCTGGGTCAGGAAATCCAGCTCATTACTAGTTTATTGTACTTTCATTAACACTTAATATCATTCTGAATCACTCCCATCAAGCTATTCTTCTATGTCTCCCCTCCATAATACCTTAAATAGAAATAAATTGCAACATTAGCTAATGGCATTACATCATGTGAATTCTAAACACCACAACTTGTGGGAAATAAAGCTTTATTAGGAATTGAGTTATAAATCTGCATTAGACAAAGCTGCAGATATTTTTAGAAGGCGTTGGCTATTTGAGCTACTGAAAGAAAATCAGTGTCTTTGAATTCTTCTAACGATGTTGTGGCTTTCACTGATGCCACTGCCAATATTTCAGGGCTCTGTCTATGACACAAAGCAAGGGTACTGTGGAACTTGGCTCTAGAAGTTGGGAGAAGGGGAAGGGTGGATGGGGTTTGCTTAAAATGAACTGAAAGCCAACCACAAAATGCAAAAATAAAGAGGTACTCAGTCTGAGGAAATTGGAGCTGAATTTGAAGAAATCAACTGAATGTATTTTTTTCATATCCAGTCTTTGAAATGCTCATCTGTACCACTGAATACTATTATTATATTTTACTCACTAGCCAGTAGGTAGTTTCTCAAAATAGGAATAAAATTCAGTCGATTAAACCTTGATTTACAGTTCATGACCTTGGGTAAGTTTCTCAGTTTTTATGAGCAGGGTCATCATGTACAGTAGCATTAGTTGCTCACTGAAAAAATGTTATCCATATTAGAGACCAAGAGAAGGTTGAAATGCTGCTTTTATCCTCTTTATCAAGTCATGGAACCGTGTCTACCAGTGGTTCCAGTTGAACAAAGTCTCTCGGGCTTGTGGGTGTCCCTAACTGAACTTTAGTCTTTCCACCCAGAAATCAGAGATAATATGACCATGAATTTAAGAGAACTGCTGTGCGATATTTTTTAATCACATAAGGAGAGGGCAGACCACACTGCCTGACACCGTACATGTAATTTGTTTGTGAGTTTTCTGCTTTCCTCGATGTGATCTGAGAGCAGAGCATATCTGAAGAGTGTCAGCTGCGACCTTATGCATTGGAGACTCCTCCTGGCTTTAGGCAATTGTTTGCAGAACTTTAGGCAGACGCTGCAGGCCAGGGGCCTGGACTGGTACTGCTAATTTAACCTGCCAGTTCAAAGAAAAATAATGCCCAAATTCCCCTTAGCCTTTCTTTACCTATGGTAATTAAATGCTCAGTGGGTGCCTTTCACTTTTAAGATCTTTTATTTGTTTAACAAAACTTGCTATCAACTATCCACTATTTTAAGTCATTGTTCTGGTGCTAGGAAATGCATGAAGGGACACACAGGAGAGGCATCTCCTTTAGCGGGGGCTAAAGTGTAAAGGGAGGTTATTTCTTTACAGATCCACCCGTAAAAGTGGCCTCTTGCTGTTGTTATTTATTAAAATTAAGAGTGAATATCCTAGGAACTGGGGGAGGTAGACTTAAATCCAGGATGCATCATCATCATCATCATCATCATCATCATCATCATCATCATCATCATCATATCTGTGGGTGATGATGGTTGTTAATGTGACAGTTCATCAAAGAAGATTCCTGGAAATCAAGACACAAATCATAATGAATGATCCCTGAAGGCTCCCTTGTGCTCTTGAGAAGAGACGATGCTTAAAAAGAAGAACTGATCCTGGTGCTCATCAGAAGTCCTAACCGACAGCCCTAGGTCAATTTCTATTGCATAGATTGGATCTCAGATGATCAATTGGATCCAGTTCCAACTCCTGAGCCATTACACCCACTGGTGATGAGATAACAACCTCAGCTCCGCTATTCAAACTACTAACCTACTGTTTGCCGCTTGATAGTTGGACTAACTAACAATGGAGATACCATCTGTGATTGACCTAAGAGGAAAAAGAACAGAATTCAGATATGCAAGACAGGAGCAAAGACTGATGGTGCCTGAGGCTTTGCTTTCTGTTAGCAAAGGCTGTGTCCACGGGAAGCTTAGCTGAACAAGACAGGAGTTGCTGGGGTTGCAGATGGAGATGCCTTCAGCAGGCCGGTATGGATGATGTCATGCTAAAATTCTCCATCTCAGGAGTGGAGCCTAAGGTCAAAATCAGAAATATGGGAACTTGGTGCATCTAGTTGGAGGCACAGGCTGAAAGACAGTGGAGAGAACACCTAAGGCAAAGGGAAAGCATGATGCGGGCAGACCGAAAGAGAGTGACTTGTGTCTGCAGGGACTGTGCATCTTCTGTGTCCGTCCCTGACATCGGGCCTGAGATGGATTCTGTGATGGTCCATGATTGATGCAGGAGACTCTAGATGGGAAGATTTTTTTAAAAATGAGACAAGTCTTACAAAGCACACAGTGTACGAACACAGTCAGAGTTGGGCTGTGAGTGGGGTGGGCATCAGAGGAAACTGTAAGCGCAATGCTGGTGTCCTAACAGTGGCACTGTCCCTCACCTTGGGTCACTCCTTTCAACATACGCCTGGGGTGCTTCCCCTTGTTCACTTATTTTTTAATTTAAAAGTTAAGCTTGTGGAGCTAAATTCCAAATTGTAAATTTCGCCTGCCTTAGAAGAACACACATGAATTTCCGAGGTGGGGAGACGGATGGGCAGAGTCAGTCAATGTGCTTCCGGGCTTTTATCTGGATGATGATTGTGAGCATTATGATGATGATGACACTGTAGTGAGAATAAATCTAGGGGAAGTTTGTATTTAAAAACAAGAAATTTAAGAAGAAACGACTGATGCTCTTATTTTTAGACTTTTAAAGAATTCACCTACAATAAAGTTGCACTTGGAGGGGGAAAATAGGTCTCTAAGTTTTAACACATGCTTGGTTTTATGTAACTACTCCACGATACAGAGACAGAATTGCTCCACCTCCTCCCCGCCAAAGAGACCTTGGGCTATCCCTTGATAGCACCACCTTTAACATTTGGAAATCACCGGTTTATTCTCTGTCATGATTGGTTTCTTTTTTCAAAATAATGCTATATCAAGAGAATATAATATAACCTTTGGGACTGGTTTACTTTCCTCAATGCCATGTCTTCTAGATTCACCCAAGTTGTGCAAATCGACAGTTTATTCCTTTTTCTTGCTGCAGCAATTCCAGCAGAGGGGCACCTTGCACTTTTGTCTATTCCTTCATCCACGTGAGGGTGTTTGGTTTGCTTCTTGTTTCCAGCAACTATGAGTAGAGCTGCTATAACTGTGCATCTGAAGGTTTTCATTTCTTTAGTGCAAACATGCAGAAGTGAGATCAGTAGATCACATGACATGAGTGTCTTTGGCTTCATGAGAAAGAGAAACTGTCAAATACTTTCCCAGAATGGTTGTATTTTTGCAGATTATTGATGACAACACACACCAGCCCCAGGTGCCCCACATTCTCACCATCATTTCTCACCATGAGCATTTATTAATATTTTTTGATTTGCTACTCTAAGGAGAGCATAGTGGGGTCTCATCCTGATTGCAATTTGCATTTTTCTAATGTTGATAACCAAATTCCTCTTCCTAGGCTAAGGGGTCTTCTGTAAATCCTCTTTGGTGTAATAGCTTTTCAAGTATTTTTCCCATTTTATTCTTTACTTTGTTATGAAAGTGCTTTGTATATTCCAGATGTAAGTCTTTAGTTGTATATGTGGTTAGTAAATATTTTCTCCTAGTTTATAACTTATCTCTTCATTCCTTCAAAAGTGTTTTTCACAGCACAAACGTTTAAAAATCTGACAACGTCTAACGTTCAAGACAGGTGATCCCCCACCAACTCTGAGCACTTCCCTGCTCCCTACAGCAGGGCTGGGAGGTTTCGCTTGGCACTGTCTGTATTCATGCGATGCCTACTTCTATGTTTCGAACTGCCCTGAGTTCAGTCATGAGATTAAGAGAGAAAACCAGGATGGCAGATTCACCCCAGGTTCAAGGGAACTTGGCATTCTGCTCTTCTTCCCCAGTTCACTTGTCACCGTTGATGTTCGGGCTGCCTAGAGCTTCACCAAGCATTAGACCGAGGTTTATAGCTTCATTCAAGCATTGGATGACGCAGGAGGAGGGTATGTAGGTCATCTGCCCAGGAATTGAAAACTGCTGCTCTTGTGTGTTCAGGTTATCCTCAGAAATGTGTACTATATGGAAAAAATGGAGTATTGAAGTCAGATTTGAGATGGGAATTTGAGATGTGTAAACTTGGACCTTGGCTTGGCTTCTGTAAACCTCCTCTCCCCTTGTTCGTAAGCTGGAAGGTGGGTGCACATCACTGAGAGTGTTACTTCTTAAATAAGTGGCGTGCAGAGTGCCTGAAGCAGAGAAGGTGCCTAACTGCCTTTCTCTTATCATTTGCCCTTCCCTTTTGCCCCTCCGAAGTGGCCCCTACAGCAATGAGGGTGGTGACATGGGAAGTGTTAAGAGCCATGTGGAAGCCCTGTTTACAGTTTCCTGCATCTGGGAATTGGTGGGAAGGCGAAGAAAAGGCTGGGTGGATGAGCTTTAGAGCGCTTTAGACATGAGAGCCCAAGGTTCTGTACAAACTGGGTACAAAGAATCTGTACAGCAGAACAAAACCTTCAAGATATCCAGGCTGAGATTCCACCATCCTGTTGAATATATCTTTAAAATACTACAGTGGCTATTGACATTCCATTATAAATGCTTAAGACATGACTGCAAGAAGTTACAAATTACATATTTAAAATCCCTACCTCATGTTTCTACCACTAGAAATAAAATGAGATATAGTAGAAACCAATTGTTTCGCTGATTTTAAAAAGATAACTACTACTGTTGGGAAGGAAAAAATAGGGGTTTATAAGTAATTAAAAATTGTTATGTATTTTTATGGAATAATGTACAATAGTATAATAATATATAATATATGGCATATAATGACAAGCAGATGCTTTAGAAAAGTGAGTCTGAGTGTCATATCTGAAAGCGGGTACCTTGGGTGAAGGTGGAACATTACGCATTGGTGAGACCACCTCTGTTAATAATTCAGAATGGAAGACCAGGAACCCTGCAGTTCTTGCCAAGGAGATTTGGGATTCTGCAAGGGCTTCTCACTTTTCAAACCACAGGGGGACTTTGCTTTCTGATGACAGTAATGGCAAGGGCTGGACATCCCTTGAGTGACTGTTGTCTTCCTTCTGTAACCCCCGTGATTCATGTGCCTTTCTGTGTGTTGGTTTCCAGAACATCTAATCTAATGCAAATTTTGCATCATAGTCTGCACCCCAACCTGTGAAAACAGAATCTCCTGAGTGCAGCTCAGACGCCTGCATCTTCCAAGTAACTGCAGTGTGCAGCCTATGCTGGGAACCACTGCTTCCTAAATGGCAGATCCCTTGCTAGTTTTATAGAAGGGCACAGGTACAGCATTTCCATTTGGGCCTCTCAAGTGTCCATCAGCTTGCTGTGTGACTTGAGGCCACTGTTTAGCTTGCCTCAGCCCCAAATTTATAAAATTGGAGAAGCGCCGTTCACCCACTTCCTCGGGTAGCATTTTGGAAATCTCACGTTGTGTGCAGACACCAACAATGATACAAATGTGCCAAAGGCAGACTGCACAGCGGACCCCCACACACGTGCACCACTCCTCACTAAATTGCTCATTAGGGGTATTGTTGGAAAGCAGTGCTGTTCTGCTGCCCTGTGATTTCCGCAAGTTCTGGAGAACATCTTGTGGCTGATCATCCAGTCTCATCCCCATCTCTCTGCACTGTCTTGGGTGGCTGTCTTGGGAGGAAGGTGCAGATGAGAGGAATTCTGATACTGGAGCGAGGAGGTCTGGGCACTGGATCAAAACACCCAGCCGGACCAGCTGGACAGCCCGGGCAGACGCCCCACCTCCTAGAGTCTCAGTTCTCGTCGGAAAAATCAAGACGCCAATGGCGACGATCTTTTAGGCTACCATGAGAATCGAATGAGATGATGTTGGCAAAGCTCTTAACAGTGCCTGGCATATAGAGAGAAACAGATGTGTTGTATTGTCCTGTACCATGGTCATTCCATTCCTGCTGCAAAAAGAACCTAGACAATCTGGATCTTTCTCCAAAAAAAACAATAGATTTCCAATGTCGATGGAAGAGGATCCCTTCCCACCTATAGACCTCTGCTGCATGTGCTCAGAAAAATAGGATTTCTTGGCCTCCATGTTGATGGCTATGTTAAGTGTCTGTCAGCAAATAAGAATCATCATCATCATCATCATCCAAGAACAAAATCCAAGGAGAGGAAGACTATTGCCAACTTTTACATTTAAACCCCTTTATTAGAACTCCACTGCCGTCAGGGTAAAATTTCATTAAAGGTACCACATCATTCGGCCCTTGCCAGCCCTTGCTATTCTTGGTTTGTCAAGGTCCAAGCACACAGTGCTTCAACTAGCTCTCATTTCCACCCACACCTTTGTCCGGGCTCCTTGCTCCCAGTGATACATCTTGTCCCCCTTCTGGTCTCAGTAGCTGATGCATCAACTCAAGACTGCATCCCTGGCACACGTGGAACATTGCTTCAACTTGATACCTTTTGGAAATAGATGCGTGCCGTCAGATGGACATCACTAGAGAGGACAATGACTCCCGTTCATAGTGCACTCACTCATTCATTTATTACACACGGGCGGAGCACTTGGAGCATTTCTATCTTTATAGGGTCCCCAGACTATAGAGAAAGACCACTGTCCCACCTCGGAAGCTCACAGGAAAGAGGAGAGGGAATGGAGAATCAATGTCCCAGACATTTCCTTCTGCCCTATAAAATAATCCACAGCCCATGAGAATGATCAAGGTTTAACAGTGAAAAGGACATGGAATCCAGAAACCCAACTCTATCTCCCTTATTCTGAAACTCTACCTTTATGTTGTATGGTGTGCTCTGTGTGCTGGATGCACAGGTTCCCCGCAGAGCAAAGGAGACTCCCGCAGGATGTGACTAACATCTTATCAGGCACAGTGTATATACGTTGCCTGCAAATAGCACCACCAATCCTTCCCATCCCTGTGCCATGGTTTGCTGGAAGAGCTAGATTGTATTTCCTTATCCTTAAACTGCAGGCCAGCTGTGTCTTGCTATGACCAGTGAGTGTGATATGGCGGAATGGCATGTGGGTTCTAGAAAGTAGTCCCAAGGATCCTGGAAGTTTCTGCCACCACTTTCTTGGGATCCATCAGACTAGACTCCTGAGTGGGTGAGAGACCATCTACAGACAGAGCAAAGCCAGCCATCCCCATCTTCTCACACCCCCAGTGGAGTGCCCAGATGAATGAGTCACATGACAGCAGTGTAACTGGGACAAAGCCTAGCTAAGCCCACACAACCCTGCTGAAGTTGCAGAACTCTAAGCCGGTACGTCACTGTTGGTTTAAATCACTACATTTTAGGGTGGCTGGTTTCACAGCAATAGATAACTGGAACTTTGGGATCTACTTCTAATGTTGATGGAACAGAGTCCCTGAACTTTGGACTGAGTGTTGATGATCTAAGTACGGAATACAAATTTGGCTCCTATGTTTCCCGTGACATTATTTTAGGAGCAAATATTACCTTAGAGGCAAGTGTAACTGGTAGCATGTTGTATCTTTGCAGCTCCTTTTGCGGCTCCACTTCTACACATATGTGGCGTGAAGAGCCGATCCTGTAGAACCCAGCCACATTGAATCACTGACCTTGAGTGGCATTTGTACCCAGCTGGCTATATCCACAGTCAAGGTAGGCATTATTCAACATGAAAGAGGCGTTTAAAAGGAAATCATATCCTCTCTTTGTCTTGGACTCTGACACTCTCAGATCAAATTGTGACCCTTTTCCAGGTGAGGGAATACAGCTGATTCCCTAGTTAGGAAACCACTACTGTACTGGTTAGACAAGCTGTGCTGCACATTAGACTAAGGACCATGGAATGTTAATTTCCGAGAGGAATATAATGCACATCAGCTTGTTCTCCTGTGAGTACAGACTCTAGTCTTAAAAGGCTCTAAAAATCAGGCCTAACGGCTGCCTTACTGAGTCCTTCCATAAAAGCCAAATGGTTCAGAAATTACACTAAATTATCCGTATTGATTAAACTAATTCAGGTTCATAAACCAGGACTTGGAAATCTCTAGTATGTGGGCTTGTCCAGTTTCCTATCAAGTTCATTGTCATCTCTATTATCTAGAAGGAGCCAATTGGGCAAATTCAGATGCACATTGAATTCATGCATAATATTACTCAGCTTCCAACACTTCTTTGCTTTAACAAAGGTATAATGAACAGGTATAATTTTGAGCCAAAAGAATGGGAAATGTAGCCAGCACAATCCAAAAGGTCAGGGGTGGTGAAAAAGACACCAGCTTTAAAAGCTGAATCCATGGTTCTCTATTCTCCAGTTAACCAGTAAAAGAAACAAACTTGTGCAAATATTTGAAGACTTCTGAGTATGACAGGTCCTGCTTCTTGGCTGATCTCAACACTTGCTCTCTATGGCCAGCTCAGAGCTACCGGTGTCCATGGAAAAAGCTCTGATCAATGAGACAAATGTGGAAAGTCTGCAGGATGAGCTCTGGGGAGGTTTGGTTTGGGAGGGATAAAAGGGTATGCTCTCCAGGTCAAGCCCTTCACCCTGTTCCCCCTCACCATTTTTCATTCTGGAAAGACTACAGGACAGAGGTGAGAAAAGAGAAAAGGGAGTAGAGTATTTGTTGCATCATCTACTCCAACACCACACTCCTTTATTATGCATGACAGATAAATCTCTGTCCCGTCGCTTTCGATTCAGGTGTCTGCCTCTTGTACCTGAACAAGTGATATCTTAAAGTGATCTTAAAGTGATACATGAGCTTCTTTGATACCTTCATCTGTAAAATGGCAATGGTGATTCCTGCTCTGCAGAGATTACTGCAGGAAGTAAATGAGAAGATATCAAGTATAACAGTTTCACCTTCACTCTCAACTTGACTGGATTAAGAGGCTCCTGGAGAGGTGGCCAGAACAAGAGGACACTACTCTCACTGGCTACTCTTCCCTTGTGCTCTGCTTCTCCACTGCCAGCTGCCATGAGCTGAGCAGCTTGGCTCCGATATTGACGCTCCTGGCTTGGATCCAGCCAACCACGGACTGAAACCTCTGAAACCCTGAGCCAAAGTAAACCTCCCCTCCTTTCAATTGTGCATATTAGGTATTTTATTTCCAGCAACAGGAAAACTGACCAGTGCAGCATGTAAGAAATAAACAGTCATATAAATGCAAATGGGCAGCATTGTACTCTTAGGTAAGATATGAAGGGCAATTTTTGTCTTTATGTTTCATTTCAGGACCCTATTGCTATGATTACCTTTCCAAATACTTGGCAATTATTTTATCTGAGGGAAACAAGCGTGCAAAATGGGTTTTGATAAGAAGAAACTGGGAAATGTTTGTGTTAATAGTGTAGAATCTTATATATTTATATTTTCCAATCTTTTCCCTAATGCCTAGCTTTCCTAGTTAATTTTTTGTGTGTGTACAAATACATACATATTGCTATAGCTCACAAACTTTTATGTAAATGAAAACAAATATATATGTTGTGTGCATACATACATATATATATTTATATTCATATGAACTGTAAGGACACAGTGAAGCTGTCACTGGATTAATCAGCAGCAACCTCAAAAGCTTCTTTAGGAGTTGAAGCTCATTGCCAAATTCAGGTTTTCAAGTTACTTCACTGAAGGTTGATAACAATCTACATTTCTAAAACTTCATAATGTATCCCCTAAGTCATACAAATTTGATATCTGAAGCCCAGTTTAATGGTACACGGACTGAGTGGTGAGTTGACCAAGGAGGATATTGGTTTGTTTTATTTTTAACAGCAAATGGGAAATCAGCTTATTCCATAAACTTGGCTTCAGGGAGATTATTTCATTAGATTGTAGGATAATGTTATTAGCAGGAAGAAAATTCCTTTTGGCTTCTGAACGCTCTTAATCCAACTCTGGGACTGTAATACATTCCTAAGGTATTTTTCACTGTTCTCAATATACTAAAAACATTGACTTCAACTTGTAAGGCCATAAAATATTTGCAGTTATTTTCAAGTAACAATACCAGAAAGCCTGCACCATGCTGGGTTAATTCTTAATTTATTTTATTTTTTTGTTGTTGTTGTTTCATTTTATTTTTCCCAGAAAGTGCAGTCTGAGATAAATCCAAGCTCTCAGCTATAGGAGACAACACACAATGGGCCTTCATATTTACTTAGCACTGTCCAGAGCTCTTCTGAGAAAGGAAACATCACTCAATGGCCCAGCAAAACACCCACGGCTCTCAGTGAGAACCAGTGGCCTCACTGGGGATCAGCCCCAGCCATTTCCAAGGAAACCGAAGACCAGTGTCACTTGGACAAGTTCCCTGTCCTTGAATTGAATTATTGCCCTATCCAACCAGGAAGCCAATTATTGGTCAAATTTTATATTCCCAGAGCTCAAGACATTTTGGTAATTCTCCAAGGAAAAAAATAAAAACAAATCTTTGCAAAAATGCAAATGGCCTCTGTGGAATTTCTTGAGAGCCAGGGTATTCAGGGGTCACGATGTCAACATGCCCTTTGGACTCACTGCTATCATTTTCTTCTGGTTTCCTGTTCCTGGAAGCCGACTCTCTAGATGGTTTTGATTAAGCCCACTTTGGGAAGCCAGATTCTTAGTGCATTCTCCACCATATTTTATGATAAATCTCATCCAATTTCCCATGTAGGGTGGCAAGCTTTATTGCTTAACAAACATTGCATCTACTCTGCCATAATTTATATCTGAATGGGTTTATGATAGGCGTTGCATTTCATTCATTGTGCAGCTAATTCCATAACATGCTTCCTGCCTTCTGTATGGCTGTTGGGCCATTTTCAGCTTCCAAGACAATTGAATCTTTCCCTTGCAGTTCCACAAAATGGTTTATGAATATGTAATACAAACTGTGTTAACAAGGCAAATATACTTCATTTCTTTTATGGCTATTTGCAGCCTGTAGCTGGGAAGAGGAGGCATAACAGTGCGTCTCACTTAGAGTACGCCTGCCCTTAATATAGCGGTGCACTCCCCTTCACATCCTCTTCGAAGGCCTACATTGTCTCTGAGCGAGGCCTGTGCCATTGTGCGGTTCTCTGTGCAATGAGCCCCAGTCAACCTCCCACGGATTCAATTATCTTCTCTACACGGATGGCACGCTCTTCCCCCTGCGCCCCCAAGCTCCCTCTCCTAGTGTGGTCCTACTTGGCACTCTGACTACAAAATAGTTCCATTTGGGTGCCCCGCCATCATGGTGGGAACAGAATTGCTCACTTTCTGCATGTGACTCTGTCTTTCCGTCCCTTTCCCTGTGACCTTCGTGTCCTGAGGAGGAAGCTCTGGACCAAGGGCCCGTCCAGCCTGGAGGGAGACATTCTCATCCGGCTCTGCTTGGGAGGAAGATTGCACCACTGGCCAGCGGGTGTTTCTTATTCTGATGTGACCCCCATCTGGGTCGGCTGCCTCCTCCATCAGCACACAAAAGGCCGTTCCACACTGGAGATTCCCAGAGTGTATGAGACATAGTAGTATTGAACGCTTACACGCCAGGGACTTCGCATCTGGGTCTCCCTTTGGTGAAGGGATTATTCCCAGTCATAGGTGGGAAGTGGAGGCTCTGAGAACTTCAACAGCCCTTTGTACACAGTGCTTTCAGAGGAGGGTCAAAGTACACCTGAAACTTCCCAGGATCTGGACACCAAAATCCATGGTGGCCACCTAAGTCGATTTCTGATCTAACTACATATAACCATGTCCACTGCCACCACGTAGGTTAAATGGCCATCAGGTCCTTCCCTGGAATGTTGGGAAGCTCCTTCCAAATGTTCTCTCTCATTCTCTCTTTTCCATCCTGAGGCCACACTCCACCTGCCTGGGTTCCCTGCGCTGTGGCAGCACCACAATGCTGGGCTTGCCCCATATCTGGGCTCTCCTGTGTGACAGCTTCTAGCCACAGCAGGCTACAGAAAGCATGACATATGGCTGGTGTGACTGAGGAGCCGAATTCTTGGTATTAGGGACTTTTTAGTCATCATTTCAGTTCACATAGCCGCACATAGCTAGGGGCCGCTGAACCTTTCCCAAACTCAATGTGATGAAGTCTCAGTATAGTACAACATTGCTCAAAATGATCCCTTTTCTATTCAGTTAAGAAGCCAGATGGGCCGGGGGATTTAGCTCAGTGGTTCCGCTGCTTGCATCACAAGTGCAAGGTCCCAAGTTTGATCCTGGGTACAAAAAAAAAAAAGAAGAAGAAGAAGAAGCCAGATCCCCCACCCAGCACGGAAGGCTCTGCGCGATCCAGCTCCTGTACATGATTTCCACGCTGAGTTCCTGTCACTGATTCCCTCGCTTCCTGAATGGGACCATATTCATTCCTTCCTTGCTTGCTTAGGCCTCACACAGACAGCATCCTCTGTGTGGAATTTTCTCCTCACTGCAGCCTTAGCAAAGTGCCACTGTCCTCCCGCTCCTCCAGGGAAGCCAGGGAGCCTTTCTTCTCCAGCCATCAGTGCTTTCCAGGATCTCCGCTGGATCTTCTCACCCAGCAACCACAGCGAGCCTTCTTACTTTCTGATTCAAGTCTTTATGTCTCTACTATTTGTGATTGTTGTTAATAAGTTATCAAATACTGAATGGCTTAACACAGCACAGATATACTGTTTCACAGTTCTGGGAGTCAGAAATATGAGTCCAAGGGATGGTTCCTCCTAGTGACTTGGGTACAGTCTGTTTCCCTGCCTTTTCCAGCTTTGGGAGGCTACATACATTCCTCAGCTTGTGGCTCCCTTCTCATCTTTGGAGCCTCCCATGTTTCTGCTTTTCTCCTTCGTCATAAGGGTCCTCATGACGACACTGTGCCCACCAGCAGCATTCAGGATATTCTCCCCTTCTCCAGATCCTCCATGTCTGCAGTCTCACTTGCTAAGTAAGGTAAAAGAAGTTTTGTTTTGCCAGGTTCTGTGGATTTGACAGAGGACAACTTTGGGGTTCGTTATTTTGCCAACCATACTCCCCAAATGGATTGTAAACTCCCACCAGCACGAGGGCTCTCCACCATTGCCAAGGTCGATGTCTAGCACACTGCTTGTGGAACTGTATGTGTGTGTGTGAGGAGCTGGGGATCTATGTTCAATGAATGAGCCATGCCATTCCTTTGTCAGAAAGAAACCACTTGGTGGAAGAATCTGTGTACAGCCTGACCCCCCAGAATCTATACTGTTTGGAAATTCTACTGCCCCTCCTGTGACTCTGGTGCTTCTTTGTTAGGTGTTGCCCACGTGTCTGTCTTGAAGCTTCCCCTCCTTGCTCCATTCTACTGACTTCCCCAGCATCCTTTCCTGGCCCAATAACCCAGGACTTCCTGTGCTGATCTGACTGCCTTGCTGAGTGAGAGAAGAGATGTCACTGGAACAGGAATCTAGGTCACTCAGGACAGTCACCGGGACAGCCTCCCAGAGCAGCAAAAGTCCCCGAGGCTTATGGGTGCTAGTGGCGGATTTGAAATGGTAGCCACAAGCCACAGCTGCCATTTTGCAGAATGCAGGCTCAAATTCATAAACACACACACATACACACACTCATACACACAATCACATACACACACACACGGACGCCTATTTCTGTAAAATCTATTTTTAAGGCATAGAATAAAAATCTCATGCTGACAGCTGTTGCCTCAATCACTGAATTTCAAAGTATATGATTTTCCCCATAAATCGTGCGTGATGCCAGAATATCTTTGGAGTAGAATGGATAGAATCACCTCATCCAATGTCCAGATGTCTCCAGTCCCTTCACATCAGATGAGGAACCTGAGGCCCAGAGTGGGAACTGGTTTGCTCCCTGACTACCAAGGGGCTGGTGGCAGAGCAGATACCCAGAGCCCCAGTTCTGTGGTTGTTCAACAATCATGTTCTCTAGAGACATGTCTCATATCCAGAGCTTGCTATGCATTTGGATTTAGTCTAACAAATCTAGATAAAAATTCTAGCCCTGCTCCATTACTACATATTTGGCAATGGCTTAGTGAACTCATCTTTTTACATTGTTTCTTCAAGTATAAAAGAGAGAACGGGAGGAAGGAAGTGGTTACTAGCTTTCCCACATCAGTGTTACAGGGACTGGGCTAATACTTTATACCGCATTTACTATCTCACTAACCAAGCACTCTGCATCCCTCCTCTTCTTTCTCCATTGTGCCCACCTTTCTGAAGACTCATCCTTTCCCCAGGAATATGTCCATTCACTTGACCAGTGCTCACCAAGGATTCCATGAATTGGACACCCTTTCCATGCCCTGGGGGAAAAGGGGAAGAAGGCATTGCCCTTGCACCACAGTGCTGAAAGTCTGAACAAGTCCAGAGAGTGAATGGGCAGAGAGTGTAGCCAGGCAGGTTGACCCAGGAGGCAAAGAACCACCCCAAAGCACCTAGAGGAAAAAATGTCACCCAGACATACACCTAGGGAACATGTAGGATTTTGTGTAGAATAGAATAGGACAAGTGTTCCCAGCCGAGGGACAAGCATGGAACAAAGCCAGAAGGTGAAGGGCAGGGAACTTGGATAGTGTGCTGGGACGGAAAGGTGAGACTCGACACAGGGACAGGGATGCACGAGGCAGGTTCATGAGGTGGTCAGACACAGAGGAGGTAAAGAAGGGAGTCTTCTGATGCTACCTCTCTCACTTACCACAAACCCTGCTTGCTTCTGGCTTGCAACAGAGAGACACAGACAAGCTCCCTGCTCCCAAGTCCTCATATTTGTATAAGGGAGCAAAGAAAAATGTGTGCATTGGGTAACTAGAATTCCCAGAGAACAAGGTACGAGGCTCTGGGTTGCAGATCACAGCAAAGATGGATATTTTGCTGGAGTCCACCCTGCTGGGTGACCCTGGTGCTTTACAACCATCTGTGGGCTGCAGCTCACTGGGCCCTGACATCAGTGCTCATGGAGTCAGGAATGTGGGGTTTTCAATAAAAGTGCAGGCAATGGGTCCAGAGGGAGCCCCAGCTCAAATGAGCTTTTATATTTTTATGTGGAACGTAATCACGTTTGGTCATGATAGAGGCGGCCCCATTACTGCTATTATAGTGTTTATGGTTCTAAGGGGGATACAGGGCTGTGGCAGTACGTGCTCACAACCGCAAGCAACAGGGTGTGCTGATTCTAGAAGTCACTATGGAATCCCAACACACAATTTCGGCCAAGGAGCATTGCCTTTGGGAGCTTGGCTGAGAGGGCCAGGCCCCACTGGTCCAGAGAGGGTCTTCTCTGGAGGGACAGTGAGATTATAAAAGTCGCGGCCATCCCATAGGAGTAGGTTCTTTCCATGCTTTAGCCATCAACTTCTGAATTGCTGCAAAGGGTCTTCCAAAAATTAGACCCATTTCCACATGTTCAGCCCCAGGTTCAGAAAGCTTTCTCGTCCCCCGGAGGACATAATCAGTAAGCACGGTTGTTCCCTGTGTCTGCTGCAACAAATCACCACAATCCAGGTGGTTTAATCACAATAAGAACTTGTTTCACAGTTCTGGAGGCCTGAAGTCCCAAATCAAGGTGTTGAGGTGTTGGCAGGGTTGGTTGCTTCTGGGTCCCCAGGGGAGAATCATGTCCCAGTTTCTAGCCTCTGCTGGTCATCCTTAGAGGCCCTGGCTTATAGGTCCATTTCTCCAGTCTCTCCTGCCTCCTCACAAAGCTACTCCTCTGTGTGTTTTAGTGCCCTCTCCTTTTCTTATAAGGACCTCAGCTATTAGATGTAGTGCTCACCATCATCCAGGATGATTTCATCTCAAGATCCTTAACTACATTGGCAAGAATCCTTTTCCAAACAAGCTTCTGGGTAGAGATGAATTTGGGGGTGCCCTCTTCGGCTTGTAACAGTAAAAGACAGAGATACGAGCTGGGCCAGGTCCCTCTGGAAGCAAAGCCGCTAGTGCGGGGGACATGAGCTGTTGTTTATACCACCTCCTCTGGCTTCCTGGCCCTCATCGAATCCCCTGAGTTTTCCTTACTTCCTGATTGGAGGCTGATTCCCACTCGCTTTTTACCAGCACAGACCAGGCCTCTGCAAAACTCCACTTAACCAGCAGCATCAAGAGCCCTAGGAGAATCACACAGACCCAGAGACAGGGAAACACAAATGGAATAGGACGTAGCATTGAAATGAGACACAATTCTAAATCTTATCTCTATTGCTCGTAAGTTTCCTTACTTCTCTGAGTCTCACTTTCCCTTTGTAAACTGGTACAGCATCCTTTAGTTTTAATTGGAAGAAATAAAAAGACTAATGGAGCACAGGTTCCTAGCAGAGTAGGCGCTCAGCAAATGTTTGCTGAATCCAAATCTATTTGCATCCCTTTGATGACAGGGAGCAGAGCAAGACTCGACAGGGAGAGAAGTTGCTTGGACCCTGTCAAGTACAAGGTGATAAATGGGTTGATGCAGACATAATTGTGTATATATCAGGCACAAACACACATAGACACACGCATGCGTGCAGCCAGAGTTGTGATTAATTGTTCTGTCTGTGGGAATTTCTGCGCCTGTCTTCACTCATCCATCTATCCGTCCATCTGTTTCTTTTGTTGAGTGTCTGTACTCAACTTCAGAGCCCTCTGAAGCACTGCACACCCCATGACATCTCAGCTCTGCATCAAACCTCCACAGCCTCCACGAGCACTGGCCCGCAGTATACCAGTGAATGAACACACTTGCCCCAGGTCTTCGTGAACTGAGTGGCAGAGTTAAGATTCAAGCCCAGAGCTACAGAGCCAACCTGATGCTCTCCATGGGAGCAGCCAACAGGATAACAAAACAGACCCCAGGGAACAGAAAGCAGATACAGTCAACTCTTGCTGGATGGGTCGGGAATAGGTTGATGGAAGAGGTGGCAAGGAGTGGTTCTTGGCCATGCAGCTGCCCCACAGCTAAGGGAGCTATAAGGCTCACCACAGAGTGAAGAGATCCTGGGCAAGAGAGAAACCCAGATTCCCGTCCCAAGTCTGTTTCTGGCTGGCTCTGTGGCCCTGAGGTACTGAGTGCCCCACCTGAGCACTGGTTTCTGCATCTGCTACAGAGGGATTAAATATCAACAAAAGCATGACATGAAAATGCAAAGAAAAAGCATAACAAAGTGTAGAAACTGGAAACTGTTCGGTCAGATCAAATAATAGTAATGCATACATGTGGGTAGGAAGAGATGTGTCATGCATGTGTGTCTGAACAGACATGTACCGATCCATTACCACACCTGGAGTCTGTAATCTAGAATTACTCCATGTCCACCCATAACAAGAATATGCATGGTACTGTATTCACCTACTGAACCATTTTGGAGTGACAAAAACAAAGCCACAAGCAACAATATAAACATCTTGCAAACATAATGTTAAACAAAGTAAGCCAGTATATACCATAATTCAAAATTAGACAGAATTTGATATAAGGGTTTAGAATTCAAGTTAGTGGCTACTCTAACTAAGGTGAGGGTGGTGACTGGAATGGAATATGATGCTGTTCCCAGAGGCCCGTCCACTGCTGACTGACCTGGACACTGCCCACCGAGGTCAGTTTGTGAAATCCCTCCACCTGTACAGTGTTGCTCTGTTTAATGCACTTCAATAAAAGCTTTTTTGTTGTTGTCTTTTTTTTTTTAACATCTCATGGTGTAGCATCTGGCTCTTGGAACCTGCTAGGGAAGTATTCATTTTCTTTACTGGAATGATTAAATCACAACCTCTGCAAGAACAAAAACAACCATCTGCAAATCACATCCTCAGGGACGTTAACTCGCTGGGGAGCCAACAACATGGGGGTGGGGTCAAGGGAAGGACCCACAGGGCACCGGAGGAAGGTAAGAAAGTTGGGGGCAGGCATGTGATGAAGCCCTTGTGGGTCCCAGAGCAGTGAGTGCCTACAAAACGTGAAGGCAGGCATCAAGTAATGGAACCATTTCTAAAAAACAACTTTGGAAAATCGAACGGGGCTCCTCACCGTGCTCTCCAGAGCCCTGGTGCTCTGGCCCGTCTCCACCTCCACATCACTTCTCTCTCTGTCTCCACAGATATCCAGTCACGCTGACCTTTGTCTGGCTTCCTCTGTATCGTCACATCTCAGCTTCAGTGGCAACCTCTTAGCCTAACGTGGCTTCCTCCTAAATGGCTCTTTGTCATAAATCTGTTCTTTTATTACTTTGGGATTGTCTCGGATGTTAATTTCATGAACATTAATTTGCCTCTTTGCTTATCCTACCAAGTTTATGTTCACCACCATGTTCATCATCCCATCCCCAGTGTATGCCAGCAATCACTTTTCCCGCAGAAGGTTTGCAATATGTGCCTCTAAAAAAATGGAAGAGAGTTTGCTAGAAGAACAATAGATTTTTCTTCCTAAAACATTTAACCAAGAGAGAGTATTTTACCTGAATAATTCCTGACATGCTGATCCTCAAAATCCTAAATCATTCTAGAAACACTTTTGTAACATAGGGATTGGAAACTAGTCTCAGGAACTGGAAAAAAATGTGAATGGACAATGGCATCTAAATGTCATGGTAGGGAATGGTGGGTACAGCACCAAACAGGAAGACCAGCACGTGATCAAACAATTATTAACCAGCTCTATCCAAGTGCTACCATTTGGGGATACAAATGTCTTGCTGCCAGGTCCTCTAGTTATCTAGGAGACATAAAAGAGTCTACATATTTAATATTGACCGTGCAAATTTTTTACTATTGGTAATAAATTTAACATGTCTTAGCTGGGTGTAGCCAGCAAGTACCAAACTATTTCTGCAGGCTTCCTGCCAGGACCATCCTCCATTCTGATCGGAAGCAACTATTTATAAAGAGGAGAGGTTGCTGAGAAAGAAGACAGCTCATCACAGATGACGCAGGTGGTAGGTGGCAAAGCACCTAATAGGAGCTCAAGGCTGGCTCTACTCCACCCGTGATGAGAAAGACCTCTGTGCCCACGTCTGATTTGAAATAAACCAGCCATCCCAAAACTGTGTTGGGACTTCAATGTGCTATATTGAGATCTCATGTGCCTCTGATTATTAACATCAAATGAAAGCCCATCGCCCCATTATAAGGGCCCATCACAACAATCTTAGGAAAGAAGAGTTAGGCTGTTTTGGAATCAGACATTAATATACAGCCAACCTGAGCAAGAGTGTCCACAGAAGGTGCTATCCAAAAAGGCTTCTTTGTGAAGACCAGAGCCCTCACTGCTGGCAGCAGCCCCTTTTAATTCTGTCTCAGCAGCTTGGGCCTAACCTGTTATAGAAAGAGTAATCGTAAATCTGCATGAAGTTTCTGATGATTAGTTTTGCTTGGAATGAGGCCAAAGAGCCAGACTTTTGCCAATTCCATGCGTACATGTAAGTTCTTTCAAAATAGAATTCATTAATCCTCCCCGCTAGGCTGGGGATAAGGAGTTTGGTGGCCTTGAGGAAGAGAGAGCCTCTTTGAATTTAGTTACGTGTTTAAAGTGTGTGTGAGGACCACAGAAGAGGCATTTTTAGTAAGTGATCTAATGATGGTGCTGTGTAGCTAGCTATCTGACTTTATCCTCACTGTAGCACTGATGGGCATGGATTATAAACTTTTTAGACTGATAAGGAAACTGAGACTCCCATTTTAAGAAATGTGCCTAAGTGTATGCCAGGAGTACAACTCTGAGCTGTCTTGTCTGTTGCAAAGTCCCTACTGCCTGGGCAAGCAGCTGCCATGGACATATTATTCTGCCCCAGATGAGGTCCACTACTGTATTTTGCCAATTAGTCCACGGTGACTGATTCATGTTGCTTATTATCCAGCTACCTGGCTTCCCTCTGCTTTCATTTTAAAACTGGGCTGATAGGCAAAGCATGGCAGCAGTTGAGCCAGACAGGAGCAGAAAAAAGAAAATCAGAGACGAAAAACTAATTGATGATGTAAGTGCTTTCTCCACTATTACAGAGAAGAGAGAAAATACAAAGGCAAGGTCTCAGAACTATGGGCACAAACAGAATTTTTAAGCATACTTGATTAATAATGGCTCAGTCCTGGCGAGGAAGCATTGGTTTGCAGTGGATTACAGTGACCATAGAGATTTGAAGTGTGCAAGAAAGCAGTACGCGCAGGCCTGAAAGGGAAGGATTTGGGTCACAGTCCATGGATGCATACGCTTTTGTCTCTCCACTCAGTACATATCCATCACTGGGCATGTTAGCTCCTTACCTCACCTCTTTCCATCTCAACTTATCCCCCAGAATAAGGATGGCACTCCTGCCAAGAGAATAAATTCCCAGTCTCGTGTAAGCAGAAAAATAGAAGCCCCTAGAAGTTTCCGATCCACACATCCACCCTCCCAGCTACCATGACTAACCATACTATCTACCCCAGGGCACAGGAATGAAATTGGAACGTGTAACGTTGGCGGCAGTGTGGATTTTGTTGTTGCAAAAGCAAGAGATTAACCATTCCATAGTTGAGGATGCTCAATTACAAACATTTGCATTGCCTGCTATGGAATTCCCAGGCAGGACTTATTCTGAAGTTGTGTGTGTTGATGTGGGCAAGTGTGCTTGCGCACGTGTTCAAGACTCCTGCCATGGAGTCAAAATCATCTCCCACATACATACATCCAGCTGACAGTAAAGAACCGAGAACCAATCAGCTCTGAGTCATGCTAACAAGAACAGGGCAGAGGTCATGATTGTAGATGCAGGCAGGAAGGTTATGGGGAAACTCGTGGATGTTCTCTTTCAATGACTTCTACCTTACCACTCAAAGCTGTAATGGGAACCCACCTTGTTATCTAGGCAGAGGGCAGAATGGGGGTAAAATGAGGGTCAGGGTTTCAGAGCACAAACTGATACCAAATGAAGGAGAGACATACCTGTTGCCAAGTAGGTTTACGTTCCATAATACCCAGGATTTGGAGGGTTCTCAGAAACCTTTCAAGGTCACCTTTCATCACTGTACAGTAAGAAAACCAAACCCTAAAGAAGTGAAATGCAGCTGGGCGAGGTGGCACACACCTGTAATCCCAGCACTCCGGAGGCTGAGGCAGGAGGATCACTGTGAGTTTGAGACCAGCTTGGGCTACATAGTGAGTTCCAGGTCAGTCTCAACTATGCAGTGAGACCCTGTCTCAAAAAACCAAA
>NW_022900944.1:42544142-42612440 GCF_012274545.1 Fukomys damarensis
AAAAAAAAAAAAAAAAAAAAAAAAAAAGAAGTGAAATGCCCATCACTTCAGAGTCGGGAAGTTGCTCTTCCTCTGGGGCTGTTTTTTTCCTCCTTCTCCATAGGACTCTTTCACAATATCAATAAGAGGGAAGGTCTTGTTACTGCCTTCTGATGAGTAAAGCCAAGGACATTTATAAACATCCTACAATGTGAGTGACAGCCTCACCACAAAGAATAATCCAGCCCAAAGCACCAAGAGTACCCAGACCAGAAAACTCTAGATCAAAATAATGTTTGATTTATAGGAAGCCATATTCACCTCTCACTACATCATGGGCCTGTGATCAGTTAAAAACCTCTGACTCCCTTCCTTCCCCCAGTCATTTGTGGTCCCCATGCTCCTCCAATAGTTGCCTTTTCTGGGGCCCCATGTGACCGGTTTGAGGGCCTGCCTCTTGGTTCCTATCTGGTAAACCACCTGCATTTGGGAACATCTGGGTGTAATAATAATAATTTCTGGATAGAGGTTTGTGGTTGCATTAGGTAATAACAAAAGTAAATTTCCAACTAAGAGAACCCTTAAAAAAAGAAGCTAGTGGAAAAATTAGATATTTGAGGGTACGTTATGAGTTTAAATGAACTGCGAGCTAAAATAAACTAGCTTGATCACCCAACACAAATGGCCATTGAGGGTTGGATTGGGTGGAGGTATACTGCAGTTGTAGGTAAATACACTGAATGCTAATGGTTTTATAATAGTCTTATTAATTCACCCTTCGTAGTTAGTGTTTAAGATAAACTCTGTGTCTTTAGAGTAATTTATGCATTCCACTTTTAGAGAATTCCAATTGAATGAATATGAACATAATCATTTTACACAAACGTTCTCCAAGGAGGGAGCAGAAAGTACGAACCGGGCAAAGACTCCCCACTGCTTTATTCATAATGGATCAGCCGATTCATTCCTTATTAATTTAATGGAGTACAAGTAAGCTGCATAACAGCTTGAGTTTAGGAGTGTTTCACAAATGGGGCTTTTTGTCTGTAATCGCTTAATCCTGCAGGCTAGGCCTCATAAATTGAATAAAAAAAGGAACTGGGCTTTAATTAAGTCCAAGGAATGAGGCTGCCTCAGAGACAGAGCCACCTCTGACAAACACAGGGTGAAGTGTTTGGTTAAGACTCCGTGTTGACCGCGTCCTGGCCCACGGATCCCCTGACCAGAACCTTTTGATGTTGGGTAGGAGGGGAAATCCCTTCCCGTCCAGGAGTTTGTTTCTTGAAGGGAATCAAAAACAGAGCAGATTTCGCTGAACTCTTGGTAGCCCAGACCTCCCCCATTGAGCTGATGCTCAGGCCCAAAGTTTGTGCCAGCCCCTCACTTTGCATCTGCACACATCTGGCTTGGTGAGTACCCCCGTCCATGAAGAATTCTTCCCTAGGAACCTGTGTGCCCTACCGGAAAGAGTCTACTTTTCCAAGCCAGACAGACTCAGAGTCACATCTCAGATGCCCAGCATAAGAGATCCAGGCCCTTGAGTAGGATGGAGATAACACTTTCCTGGGTTATGTTCATGTGATGACGCTCTTTGCAACACTGAGTGGCTCACTGAGAACTTTCAGTGAAGGGCAATGAACATTACAGGCCTCATCTCTTATCTGAAGCAAAAATGGGCTTTGATGAAAAGTGTGAAGATAAGTGCAGATAGAAACATTTCTTCCAGGTTTCCCTACAAGCGTGCTCAGAAATCCCACTGACCAAAGCCTTCAGGGACTCATTCTGCTCTTCTGCACAACTTCCCAGGAGGTCCCTTGTAGAAGCCCTAGTCTGTCCCATGGTTCCCATGCCCTGATGCCTGGGACCTATGAATGTGTGACCTTACCTAGCAGAAGCTTGCAGATCTGATGAAGTTAAGAGTCTTGACATGGGGAGATTAGCCTAGTTTATCTGGCTCACTCCAATGTCATCACCTGGGCCTTCTCACATGAAGGAGAGAGGTAAGAGAGTCAATCAGATGGATGCAGTTGGCTTTGCAGGTGGAGGAGGAACTGTGAGCCAAAGACTGCAGAGACCCTCTAAGACCCTGGGATAGACAGGGACCTGGATTCTCTCCTGGAGCCTCCTGTAGTAATGCAGCCCTGCCAGCATCTTGATTCTGCTACAATGACACTCAGATCAGACTTTGGATCTCCAGAAGAGTAAGATGGTAAGTTTGTGGGACACTGTCAGAGCAGCAATAGGAAACTGATACAGCATACAAGCCAGGAGATCCAAATCCCTAGGACAGTTGTAATCTTTGCCTTTGGAATGAAGAGGCTCTTTCTGATGAACAGTGTTTGCAGGGATGGACAAAGCTGTTCAAATTCAGGACATCCGGCTGGGGTCCAAATTTGAATCCCTAGGCTCTGAGCCTACCTTAAGAGATGGCAGTGGGTCTGGTGTCCATTCCAAAAAATGCTGTGGAATGCAATGGTGGGAAGTCATCTGCTCAGCTGCCCATCCAGGCTGAATTTGCCTCTGGCATACTTGCTGAATCAGTCTTCATTTAGTAAGGACAGTTTGAATTCTTAAAACTTATTTGCTAGGCACAATACTAAGTCTTGCATGTTTTGCCCAATTTAATCTTCGGCTCACGGCCATGATGGTTTCCATCCAATCAATAAGGAAACCGAGATTCAAGAGACCAAGGTGTTTTCCTGAGGTCACACAGCAAGGGAAGAGGTGGGTCTGTTTCTAGAGACCAAGCAGAAGACCAGTATCCACATTCTAGCATTTAATACACATGGTGTCAGATGCAAATGGGCTATGGAGAGGATGGTGGCTGGGCAGGCCCGAGGCCTGCAGAGTGACTCACCCAGGGCAGATCCAGGCTGCACCAAACTCAGGCAAACGAAGACATCTTCGCTCCCTGCAAGCCAGCACACAAGCAAGGGTAAATGCTCCCTACAGACCATGCATCCTGCCAACGCCCTCTAGCCACTGCATGATTAGTAAAGACTGATGTGTTCCCACAGATGTGTTTTCAAAGCCTGGTGCATGGGAAGCACATGCCTCTCTCACTTTGTGCCTGTTCTGGGAGCTGGGCACCACACCTGGCTCAACCTCAGGCACTGGGCTGAATGCCCCATTCTGTGTCTGCTGCTGTCAGACACCTAGTGTACGTCCCCTGCTCCTTCCCTGTGGCTCCTCCCTGTCGCTTCCATAATGGGAGTTTTGCATCATTCTCCAGGGCCAGGAGAAGAGAAGTGACTTGGCACATAGGGTCAGAATCACCATGTAGCTGAAGTCCAGGAGTTGTACTTGGTGAGTGGTTAACTGTACTGGGTTCACCCTACAGCCCCCTTTGCCTAAAGAGAGTTCTTTTAGTAAAGTTTGTGCAGCACTTCTTGGTCATTTAAATAGCATTTGGTAGATGGTTTTACTCTGGGAGGCTGGGCTGCCCAGAGCACTGAGTTACCTGTCAGGGCTGGAGACACTTGAGGCAGATTTACAGATTTATGTATTAAATAAACAAACCTGACACTCCTTTCTTATTTTACAGTGCACCTGTCTGAGCCATCGCCCCAGGAAAGGGATCTGTCTTGCTCATACAATACTCCAAAGCCTGGGCACACACTGACCAGCGAGTGAGGGATTGTGGGAAGAAGGGTATTTTGTTGAGCACTTTCTGTGTGCAGTCTGCACTGTTCAGCTTCATGCCTCTTAAATATAAACTTGGGAGAAAGATGTTTCATAAGTCTCTAAATAATGACGATAATGATGCTGATAACAGCTAGCACTGAACAACTGTCACACCCTCCGTATGCCGGACACTGTGCTAATTGCTTTCTGCCCATCTTCTCATCCAAGAACCCCTCAGGGATAGGCACCACTTTACAGGTAAAGAGAGTGAGGAACAGAGAGGTGAAGGGAATTGCCCAAGATGGCAGAGCTGCTGAACGTCACAGGTGCTATCTTGTAGTTGGGTAATGTCTTCTGGACCTGTATGCTTACCCTCTATGGTATTTGCTTCCCGCCATACAGAGAGGATCCATGAGGATAACGATGGCACAATATGCAGCCCCGTCTTGGAGGCTGAAAGTCACCGAAGAGGCCGGAAGGGCTTCCCGGAGGAGGTGATTGGTGAAGTACCTCGATCTTCCTGCTTCTGTAGGACAGACTTCAGGGAGGCTGCATGTACCGAAAGAAACATGCTTCTGTCTCCTCCAGTGATGACAAGAAAAGGAGATGCAGGTGCTCTGCCCTGGTCTTCTGTACCTTGGGGCTGATTTCAAGCTAGATGTGCCTGCCCATTTGACGTTGTGTCCAAAGGGAAGGAAGAGTGGTCCGTGGTCTTTACAGACAGCTTGAGAAGATGGCAATTGTTTCTTCCAAACAATTTTCAGGCAGTGATATTGCTGAGTCAGTCCCCACACCCAGCCCACCCACAACCTCTGCTGACCAAGGTGATGGGTGTCCTGGGATACCTGCTAGGTAGATGCTCAGTAGAGTACTGAAAGATTGACACAGATTGGGAAATGCCAGCTCTTGAATGCATCTCTTTCCATTAACTATTGACAAATGCCCTTTTCTTAATAGCAAACACCTTTGCCCCTCCTCTGCCCTCCACTTATAATTAAAATTAAAATAAACATGAAAATGGACCAAGGAAACCTGTTGACTTTCATTTAAGGGCCACTAAAAGAGAAACGGTGACAACAGGAACCAAAAAACAACAAACAAATGAAGACTGCCTTCCTTTCTGAAGCACTGACTTCTAGACAGATGACAGACACACTATAGAATCAAATCAGCAAAAGATTAGGAAAACAAGAGCACACTGAAAACACGCACTGGCTCTTTACTATCTCGGGTTTCTTTAAACATAAAATTATAGCACAATGTACAAAAGGACGGCAGCATTATCCTTTATCACAATACCCAGCCAAATTTAACTCATCTCAAGTGTTATTATAAGAAATGGAATTTACTGCTATGGACGTCTCTTCAATACTACGCCTTCCCTGTTTAATGAAATGTCATTATTCCAACACAAACCCTTTCTTTTTGCAGCCTGTTCCCCCCACCCAACCACTATATTTCATTTCCTGCAGTTACGTGATATTATTGCCTTTTTTTCCACAGCTATTGATTTAGGTGTGTATGGTTATTACAATGCAAAATAAAACAGCTCCCCCATCCATTCTACCTTGTACCATTGAACATTAACTTAATTTGTTTCAAATCTGCATTTGATTTGGCAAGGAAACCATTTATCTTTATGAAGAAAGGCCTCATAAAGTAGAGAGTTTAGGAGATCACTGCTTTAAAAATTTAATAGCTTTGTGTCTTATACACTAGAAAAATGAATTAAACCTTCAAATACTATATGTCTCAATGTAACCCTTTTGTACTTCATACTATGTTTAATTTATTATATTCTGGAGGGGCAAAAAAATTAGAGGACAGATCTCAGGATGTGGCTTATTTTTGCCCAGCATGAATAAAGTTGGGGTCTACCACTGACAGCCACTGTGACTGCTACAAATCCTCATTCCACTCAGCCCAATGTTGATACTGCAATTGTGAGTATGGTTTTTGTCCAGGGATTATCCAGGGATGGGTGTCCCATCCCAGGAATGCTTGACAGGACGCTTGGAGTACAGGGAAAGCAGAGAGAAGGTAAGGCAACAGCAGTACGCTATCTCTCCATATGTTGTGCACTTCCTTTAAGTAGTTTTTGCTCCCCTATTCTATGCTATGTGGGGTAATACCAAACACCAAATCAATAGAAGATGAAGCTTAAAGAGTAGAGAACTATGAACTTACCAATCTTCAGTAGAATGAAAATATGGTTCAATTTGCCCTTGGCAATTTAAGGTCAATTCATACATTGCTAACAAGTGTCTCGTTTCCTCTATCACCCCATTACCATCACCATCATCATCCCCAAAAAACACCACCACCATCACCACCAGCCCATCAACCCCAACACAACCATCACTATTTTATAATCATTACTATCATGACAGTGAATATCATCACTTTCACAGCAGCCACCATGACCACCACCACCAGCACCAACCAAGCTAAGACCACCATTATGGTCACCATCACCACCATCACCACCATCGTCATCACCACCATGAGGGATGATGGATGCTTGTACAAGCTCAAGGCACTAAACCCTTTGCGAGCACCCTCTCCTCCAACTATACAACAATGCTGAGTCATAGGCACTATATCCATCTTTTTCTGCCAAATAACTCAAGAAGATGTAGAAGTGTGAATTGCCTGACATCACAAATCAAGAGGACCTAAGATTTGAATCTAGATATTTCTCACTTCCAAATGATATTGTATATGTTTTTATTTTTTTCACAAAATAACTTCAGTTCATAATAACCTCTCATTGTTGAGATTTGTTCTTTCTTTGCCAAAGATTCAGTTACTTGGCCATTACTACACGAACTTTGAAACAGAATCATTCATGCTCATAGAAAGGGTGGATGGGCTCAGACTTGGTTGGAGGATGTGGTCAGAAGTGTTTAGAGAGCGCTTCTCTGTGTCTTTCCATCACAGAGGATTTCTAATGCTGTTCTGGTCACTGCAAATCCTCCCTCTTTGTTTTGACTTCCTCAGCCTCACCTCCTTCAGGCCTCTCCTGAAGCTTCCTTCCCCCTGCCCCCAGCAGGATACTCCTGATGGTACCATCTCCAGCAACCCTCTTTTATTCTCTGAAAAAGTATTTGTAATAAATAGCATTCGTCTTACACTTACAAGTTTTGTGCCAAGGTATTCTCATAGATTATCCTATTCAATTTCCACATTTCTATAAGTAAATATACTACTGGGCTTACTTTACAGATGATACAACAGAGGCTTAAAGAGATTAAACAACTTGCTCAGGGCCTCACACAAAGCCTCAGTGACTGTGCCCTAAGTAGTCTGTTCCCCCTACCAGCTTCCATGCTCAGATGCCTCAGTCTTGCAGTGTGTCACCAAATTGATTCGTGTGCCTTTCCTGATAGCATTCCATCAAACCTTTAACAGCGCCCAGCAACACAGAGAAGGTTGTTGGGTACAAAGGGCTCTTATATGCAGGTGTGTTTCTTGACTGACACTGCCTGTCAGTCAAACACAACCGGGACCACCCTGGAGGCAAAGCTGGGTCTATCGGCTTATGGGAACAAAAGGTTGGCCCATGCCATAGGGAGCCATGTGTTGTCTGAGTAACAAGGCTCTAAAAAGACCTGACAGGACTTGGATTCAGGTGAAGTGATTGAGGCCCAGATTTAGGGAAGTAAGAGTGTGTTCTGCATTGCACGGGGCACTGAGAACAAGTGAAGCAGACGATGGATCTCCTTCCAAGTACACATGTGTTACAGGTATTTGGTGCAGAAAAGCACAATGGCAAAAAACAGAGGTTTTGTTATGGTTTAGGTATAAAATGGCTCCCAAATCTCAAGTGTTTGGAAAGTGACTGGACTGTAGGGGTTACTATACCTATCAATGGATTCATTCAGCAGCCAAGTATGCTGGCAGGATGTGAGCCTAATGGGAGGTGGTCACTGGGACATGAGCTAGAAGTGTATATTCTTATCCCTGGCTCCTCCCTTCTCTCTCTCCTTCCTGGCTGAGCACTATTTCCTCTACCAGGCCATGCTGCCGTGGCATTTTTGCCTTGGAGCAAGCTGACCATGGACTGAAACTGTGAGCCAAAGCAAACCTCTCCTCCTGCAAGTTGGATATTTTGGCCAGTAACAAAAAAGGTACTACAACAGGCTTTTAGCCAGCGTTCAGATTCACAATTGAGCTTCACCGAGTACTAGATTTGTGATCTCTGACACTTTGTCCAGCCTCTAAGCTGCCACTTTCTTACCAGGGAGAAGAAAGAGAGTAACAGCATCTCTCAAAGGATTGTCAAGAGACTCTGAAGCAACAGAAAGCACCTACTAGGGGACAGACATACAGGATTCCTCCCTAAAAGGCAACAGCTAGGACTCGCATTACCTTCTTCTATTCTCCCCCTTGTTCCCAAGGCTGCTGAAAACACTGCTTTTATTCTTTCTTATAAGAATCCCTTTGAGCCTTCACTGCCCCCATGGCTCTGGCCAGTAGGCTCTGCCTCACACACTCAGAACTGGTGTCAGAGCCCTGATCCCTGGAACTTGTGAAGACGTTGCTTTATGTAGCAAAAGGGACTTTACAGATATGGAAAGTTAAAGTCTTGCTTAAAGAAGGAAATGATCCCAGGTTATTTAAGTGGGTGCATTGTCATTAAAGAGTCTTTGAAAGTGGAAGAGAGGCAAAAGAATCAGAGATGGGATGTGAAAAGCACTACCTTCCTGATGCTGGCTTTAAAGAGAAAGCCACATGCTAAGGACTTGAAAAGCCCAGGAAATGAGTTCCCCCACAGCCTTCAGAGTGCAAAGCAGCCCTAACATTTTTATTTGGGCCCAGGGAAACCTGAGCCAGACCTGCATCCTACAGAACTATTAGATAATAAATTGTGTTGCTTTAAGCACTATATTTGTTGTGATTTATTAAAGCGGCCCCAGAAAATTGGATCGTTTCCACTGAAAACTCAGCTCCCTGTTACCCCCTGAGATGGCCTTCTGAACCCATCCACCTGAAAGACTCAGCTCTCCTCTGCCTCTCAGACATTACCAAAATATCACACTTTGATTTCACTCAGGACTTATTGTATGTGCAGTTATCTTCCAGTTGCATTCTTCACTTGATTCTCTCTTGCCTTGTGAGTATGGAAATGCCTTTAGCAAGTAAACCTACCGCCTTTGGATAAACAACACCTAACGGAATGCTCAACTCTTCGCACTGCTCAGCAGGTGTGTCTTAGCTTCCTGTTTTTCAGACCCACTTTTCCCAATCAGAAAGCAACATGGACTTGTTTACCTAGGATTGCAGATGGATGAGCATATTTGGGGCATGAGAGTTACCTTCTCTCCATCCTTGGAAAATAGCAGTAGTTTATTTCCACATTACTTATTCCCACATTGTCAAACCTACGCACAGCCACAAAATCCTTCACACAGAGCTCAAGGAATCCCTTACAAAATAGCTGTAGTTGGAATACAAGAAGAAACCCACTTGACACCCTTGGAGGATAATAATTGAAAGAAAAATAGAATTTTAGAAGACTCTAGGGGCATAAAGGGTTGCATTATGTAATGATAATCAAAACAATTATAATGATTGATTGACTGGTTCATAGATATGTGATGGGCATCGTCCTAAGATCTGATATTTAATATCCACTTCTCATATCAACCGTATAAAACAGATTCTACTTTTAGCCCACTTTTACAGATGAGAAAACTGAGCCATAAAGAAGTTAAGTACTTTTCCCGAGGTCACAGAGCTAATAAATGGCAGAGTAAATATTTGCAACCTAGAATTTTAATTCTAGGCACCTTAGAGTTAGTTATTATATATATTTCACTTTGGGATGTGGAGTGGAAGATCTCCTTCTTCAAATACTTGAAGGGCTTCCAAGTATAAAAGAATTAGATCTGTTCTATGTGGCTTCGAGGGCTCTGAGGCAAGCCTTCCATTTGCATAATATATTTCCAAATTGACACACCTAACTCTGAAAACAATCCCATGTGGTTGCTATAAAGAATAGGAATCTGATTCAGACAGAAATGCCCTGCCCAATTCACACATATCAAAAGAGCCATGATAAAATCACCCCCAGTTCTCTTTCCAGGTTGTCTTGGGCTTGTTCCCATGCTGCCAGTTACCTGTTGCAGTTATCCAGCTGGTCTACCTGTACTATAGATCTCGAACTTTGCTCAGCTCTGAGAAGTCAAAGACAAAGCGAACTTTCTTAAAGAAATCTACGGTCTAGTGGAAGAAGTGCAAAAGGAACTCCTTGTAATCTGACTCTACAGAAGCCACAGGAGTCACATCAGATGTATGGAGTAGGGAAGAGGGAGTACACTGTCTACCAGGGGACAAGAAGTCTTCAGAAGGCTCCAAAGGGGAAGATGACATGGGAGAAAGACAGAACATGGATGGACACACACAACAGGGTGATCATTGTGGTTCCGTGTAGGAGAGACCCACCAAATTTTCCAAAGACTTATTTATCCTGATGTCATCACAGAAGGATCTGCTATATGCTTACTGATGTGTGATCCTACCTTCTAGGATCATTTCTAAAGACAAACAATAAACAATGCCTTAGAGACAATTCTCTGTAAATAAAAGAGGACAGCAATTTTTGTGAGATACGGTTGAACCTGTGTAGTTAAGTCATCAATGGAAAAGCCAAGATCTTATACAAAGATGTGTCTGGAAGAAGATTCAAAAACCATCAAACTCAACCTTTTGGGTAGAATATACTTAAAGTTTTTCACTGAAATCCCACAATGACATTGGGATAAATGAGTCCTTGGCAAATTGGGGGGGGGTTTCCTGTAAACATTCATTTATGCATTCATTTCATACATGTTTATTAATTGAATCTGTTGGTTACTGAGAGAAACGTCTGCAATCCAAACAGTTGAGAGTGCCCTCTCAACTCCAAATGCAAGTAAGACAAATCACCAGCAATCCTTGAAAGGCTGTGGTTGGTGCCTGGAATCTTTGCCATGGAGCCCACAGAAGAACCAAGAAGTCCAGCTATTCCCTGTTAGAAAACTCCTCGGCAAGAACAGGTAATAAAGGAAAATGGCAGTAAGACACAGGTAGGTTTTTCTCCCACAATAGATACTGGTGGCAGACAAAACAATGGCTCTGAAAGGTCCCATGTTGTAATCCCAAGAACCTACAATGTATTACCCTACACGGTAAAAGGGGATTTTGCAGGAGCAACTGAATTTAAGATCTTGAGATGGAGAGGTTTAGCCCAGGTTTCTGGGGGGGGGGGCTCATTGTAATCCTCAGGGTCCTTAGAAGTTGGAGGCAGGAGACTGAAGAGGCAGAGTCAGAGAGAGGTGAAGATGCCGTGCTGCTGGCTGTGAAGATGGAGGAAGGGACCCTGAGCCAGGGGATGCAGGTGGCTTCTAGAAGCTGGGAAAAGCAAAACAATTTATTCTCCCCCAGAGCCTTCTGAAAAGCTGCACCCTGCCAACACCTTGCCTGTGTGACATCTGATCTGCAGAACTATTAGATAAGAGACTCGTGTTGTTTTAAACCACAAAATTTGTGGCAATTTATTACAGAAGCAAGGAAAAATAATACAATATACTATGTGTTGAGTCAGATGTCAAATCATTTACAGTCATTTATTACAAAAGAAATACTCACTGAGTGTGTTTGAGGCTCCAGGAATGGTGCCAGATTCTGGGGAATGTAGAATCAGCCCCAGTAGATTCAGTCTCTGATCATCAGGGACTTATTATAGCCTCACAAGTAATAAGTGAGAAAATAGCTCCAGAAGCTTGGCATTGCCGTGTCTGTTCTAGCGATAAGAAAATCAAAACCACACCAGCAAAGTTACTTCTCCAAAGTCTGTTGAGGTAGAAATGGCCCCGCCTGGGTCCAAATCCATCTGCCTCCCAAAATGCCAATGCCATTTTCCCTGCAGCCTCATTTCCCTGGAGACAGCTCAACAATGCAGATCTAAAATTCCTTCACATGCCTGGCCGTCTTATCTTCTCCTCAATTCCCTGGGAAGCTGCATACATCACTGTCTGGGATGGGACAGTGGCCATTTCCAAAGCTGCTTTCAACCATGGTACCTCTCAACTCTCTGCTTGTGGGATCACAGACACATATCAGGTTATGTGCAGCCCCTAATATTTTGATTATTTTGATGCAAATCCATCACCCATAATAAATTCCCCTGCTCTCCAAATGCAATTGATTTTAGAAGTATGAAAGCAAAAACGAAGTAAGCTCCAACAGTCTTTGCGAGTGTCCGTGACAGGAGAGACCTAAGTGGCTGAAAGCTATTTTCCTCACTGTCAATCTGCCAGATGATATTCTTTGCACAAACATACCCATACGGTCTGCCTAATGCTTGCATTTTTGGACATATGTGAGCAAATAAATGTAATTACCAGCAAGATGTAATCACAATTGCTTCACTATTAAAGCTGTTGTATGCTCTCATGGCTTGGTTAACAATATATGCAGAAGGGCAGAATTGCTTGCTACTCTCCCAGGAAGAAAAACATGCCAGAAGTATGGCCTCTTTTATATTATATCTGCGAAAATACAACATTTAAATGCAGAATTTGACTTTCCAAGAATCACACCAGAAAACCTTTTAACAGAAACAGCAGGGAGAGAAAGCTTTTCAAATCATGCTACTCCATGAAGGATTATGAAAATGGAGGTCATTGCACGAGACAGAATTGCAAACACAATGCAGAAAATCTCCTCCTCTGTGTAAATACACAAGGACAATTTATTCTTCTCTGTTGAGCTATCAGGGGATATTTTCAGCTTCTGGAAAAAGAAAAGGAAAGTAGCCACCATGACCAAATGGATCTATTCAGAGGGCTGTGCTAACTGGTACCTGGGAGTAATGGTCAGTTTCTCCCTCACTGCAGCAGGGTACCCGGGAAGAACACCTTAGGCTCTTTGGGGTCTTTCTACCTCATAGCTGGATAAGCAACTGAGGATACAGTGGATGACCAAACTCCTCCTCCACTATTCAGTCCTTGAAACAAGTGTAAGAAAGGTCAAGTCCACCTATTCCAGAGGGCCTGAATGCCACCAGAGCAGCCAACGACACATTCAATATAATTAGATGTTGTTCTCATCCATACTCCACTCATCTGTCAGATATACTTGGCCCTACAAATTTTGTTATATGAGGCAGTGGGAAGAGAGAGGTTACTGAACAATGCATGCACTTTGTAAATCATACTGAAAGATCTGAAAAATGATTTCCTTCTTGCTGTCATCTGTGTGGATGAGGATATGTTTAAATATCAGCGCATCTTGTTTAGAGTCAAAATAGATAGGTGATTGACTGATAATGATAGATTATGATGATGAAGATAGATAGATAGATAGATAGATAGATAGATAGATAGATAGACAGACAGATAGACAGACAGACAGACAGGCTGATGGATGATAGGATAGGATAGGTGATCAATAGTGGTAGATGATAAGTAGTTATTTTTCACTTGCCATTTCTTGATCACTTACAATGAACTGGGCAGCTATCACAACACTGGTAATTAAGGGTCATAAGACATATAGGGATTCTGCCCTCAAGCATACCATTCTGTAGTTAGGAAAGACCGATGACTGAACAGATTATGTCAATAAAAGCAGTAAGGGCTATGAGAAAGGAGGGGAAAGGAGGGCTGCTTCCGCGGTTTATCCAGAATGCAAAATGAGCTCAGCAAGTTTCAAAACTTTCATTAAACTCCAAAAACTGAGTTGTTTCAGCTTTACAGGTAAAAGAAAAACACTTAGGACTTTGTAGTAAAAGTGAGACTTTTTTGCCAATGACTGTTGCATTAAAAACACAAGCTCTATAATGAAATTAAGCAATGCTGTATTTCCCCCATTCTGAAGTTCAGGTTATATTCACATTTCAGGATAGCTGTCCGAGACATGTACAATCTCAAAATTACAATTGGCAGAAGGTCTTTCCCTCTTAGATTTACACACAGGCACACTGTGACTCACTCCATTTTGTGACAAACTGATGTACATACACATATTAATGTATCTTCGTAACAGTCACATACGGACTGCTCACTACGTGGAGCTACGCAGATGAGAACCAGTCATAGAGTGGTGTGATACATACTGAACGATCAGCTCTCGGGGAGGAAGGTGCCTGATTTGCAGCATTTACCATTTTCCTGGTGTGAAGACTCCCACTGTGGTTGGTTTCAAGCTACCAAAGTGGTACCACAGGCTGTGAGTTAGGAGAAGATACACACAGCTAGGTGCAGAGAGCCTGGAGCTGCCGAGCTCAGCGCATGACTGCACCTCTGTGGATCTAGAGCCATCATTAACCTCTTCCGGACCAGTGTGGCTGAGGCAGCAGCCCAACAAGCTCAGCCCCATCGGAACATTGTACTGCACATCAATCTGACAATATCAAGATTTTCAAATGCACAAAGGATTTTAATAGATGTGTCTTAAGAGGACACATGCAAATGAGCAACAGGTTTATGAAAAAATCCATCGTTCATCATCTAGAAAATGCAAACTAAAACTACAATGAAGTATAATTCACACCTGTGAGATGGCCATTACTGAAAGGACAAAAGATAAGTGTTGGAGAGGAGGCAATTGGACACACAAGCTATTGGTAAGAATGTACCAATACAGCCACTATATAAAATGATATGAAGGTTCCTCTAGAAATTAACAATGGAACGTGTAACTTACCCATATGATCTAGCAATCCCACTCTTGGGACATAGCCAAAGGAAATGAAATAAGTCTCTCAAAGAGTTATCTGCTCTCCTATATTCACAGTAGAATTATATACAAAAGAGCCAAAATGTGGAATGAATCAATCTATGCGTTCCCCAATGCCTAATGGACAAAGAAAATGTGATACATAGAGACACACTGGAATACTATTCAACCTTCTAAGAGAAATGAATGCTGTTATTTGTGACAGAATGTGTGAAACAGAAAAATATTATGCTAAATGAAATAAACCAAGCATAGAAAAACAAATACCACCTGATTGTAGTTATATGTAAAACCTAAAAAAGGTGAAGTCACTAAGGCAGAGAATAAAATGATGATCACTAGGAACCATTAGCATAAGTGTATGTGTGGAAGTATGTTGGCTACAGGAAATTAAATTGAGTTAAATATTCAGATTAAGTTCTGAAGATCTATTGTAAAGCATGGTCACTACACATAAGAATAATATACTAAATACTTGAACTTTCTAAGAGTAAGTAGAGCTAAAATAATATTAACACTGAAAACTGATAAATATGTGAACTAATGGATATGTTAACTAGCCTGACTTCATCATTTCGCATTACATACATATATCAAAACATCTGATGTGCAACATTAGTGTATATAACATTTATTTATCAGTTATGCCCTTAAAAATCTGGGGGGGTATTGAAAATTGAAATTTAAAATATCATATCCAATAACAAGACATAAAATACTCAGGAATAAGTCTGATAATAATATAAAATATTTGTGTATTAAAATATTCTGCTAGAGAAATTAAAGTCTTAGATAGAGTATACACTATATTCATGGGGTGGAAGGCCAGAAAGCTTGAGAGGTTAATTCTCCCTCATCAGAAATACAGCAGGCTTTTTCTGATAGAAATTGGCCAACCTTGCTCTAAAAGTCATATGGAAATAAAAATGGTCTAAATTAGCCAAAATAACTTTTAAGAAGAATTAAATTGGAGGGCTAACACTACTAGGTTTTGAGACTTACGATAAAGCTCCAGTAACTAAGGCACAGACAATTGATTTTTTAAAAGGTATGAAACCAATTCAGTGAAGAAAATATAGTCTTTACAGCAAATGGTGCTGAAGCAATTGGATATACACTCCCCAAAATATTAATTTTGACCCATTTCTTGAACAATATGCAAATATTAATTCAAAACAGATTATAATCCTAAATGTGAAACCAAAAGCTGATACATCCGGAAGGAGAACTTGTTTAGACATTGAATTAGGCAGAGGTTTCCTAGGTATGACTCTAAAATCAAGATCCATAAAGAGACAGAAAGGTAAATCAGACATCATAAACAACTTAAAATGTCTACTTACCAAAAGACACTATTAGGAGGATGAAAGGCAGAGCAAAAACTACATGAATATATAGCAGGCCCCGACTCTACAACTGTGGATGCAACCAACTGTACATTGAAAAATATTCAAGGGAAAAAACTGCCTCTTCCCTAACCTGTATCAAATTTTTCCTTGCTTCTATTCCTTAAAATATGCAGTCTAACAATTATTTACAACCTATTAACAATGGATCAGGTATTTCAAGTAATCTAGAGATAATTTAAAGTATACAGGAGAATGTGCATGGATGGATAGGCTCTATGCAAACCTTATGCCATTTTGCGTGAAGGGTTTGAGCATCTGTAGTATCTGTGGACATCCTGGAACCAGTGCCTGTGGATAGCCAGACAGGACTGCATTTGCAACTCACATAGCCAATAAAGTACTTGTATACAAACATATGGAGAATTATTGAAAATCAATTTAAGAAAAAAACCCAATAGGTAGAGAGATATATGGAATGGAAATAAGTTCATGAAACAATGCCTAGCTTTATTAGTCACTGGGAAAAATTGTAGAAATCAGTATGGAGATATCTCAAAGAACTAGGATTGGAGGTCCCATTTGACCCAGCTATCTCCCTGCTAGGTATCTTCCCCACAGAATTAAAAGAATCATAGCACAGTGATATATGTGCATCCATGTTCATAGCAGCACAGTTTATAATAGCTAAAACTTGGAAGCAGCCCAATTGCCCATCAACAGGAGACTTCATAAAGAAAATGTGAGGTTTTTTTTTAAAAAAATAGAGTACTAATCAGCCATAAAGAATGAGAAACTACAGACATTTATAGCTAAATGGATGCACATTGAGGTGGTACTTTTAAGTGAAATATATAGGACACACACGTGTAAATACTGAATAGTTTCTCTAATGTGAGAAACTGAAAGCGTAAATAAGGACTAAAGAGTATAATAGATAATGTGAAATCGGAAGAAAAGGTGTAAAGGAGAAGGGGAAGGGGATGGGGAAAAGAGAGATGGGAATGGAATGAACATGAGAAAAAAGAAAAGATGGAAACAAAGTCTTTGTAGATGGGGGGAGGGGTTGAAGGGAGGGCAGGAGAACAGGGAAAAATAAGAACCAAGATGGATTATGTAAAGGTGCAAATTTCCAGTGATGAATGTCATTACATTGTATACCTTAAATGTACCAATAAACGTAATTAAAAAAAAAAACACAATGCTATTACATATCTATTTATGGCTAAAATTAAGTTGACGGATTGCACTAACTATTGGAAAGAAGGTGGAAAAACTAGCTGTCCCACACAATACCAGTTGGAGTGTAAAACGGGACAAGTACTTTGCAAAGTGACTTAGCAATTTCTTCATATGCTGAATATCTATCTACCATTTGACCCAACAATTTCTTCTCTATGTATTTTCACAAAATAAATGAAAACTACTTGTTCATAGAGTCTCTTGAATGACTATCAAAAGAAGCCCCAAACTAAAAACTACCCAATAACAGTCAACAGATGAATGGTTAAACAGAGGCAATACAGACAATGGGACATTTCTCCAAAAAAAAAAAAAAAAAAAAAATTGGGTTCATTTCAAAATAATCATGGTGAGTGAAAGAAACCAAACAAAAATGAGTTTATACTCTATAATTTCATTTATATAAAATTCTTTTTCTGTAATACACAGAGACAGAGAGTAGATACGTAACTGCTTAATGGGAAGGGGTGACAGTTAAGGGACACACAGAAACTTTCAGGGGTGATGAACATGTTCCTTATCTTGGTTGAAGGATATTTTCTCCTTACTCTATGTGATTAAAACTTAGCATTATACCTTTCAAATATGGGCAGTTTGGTTTGATTCAAGTATACCTGAGTATGCTTAATAGTTATAGGAATGATTATAGTCAGAGAATTCTAAAAATATGTCCATACATACAAGATTGATTGTGAATTTCAAATAAACAGGTAGATGAAATCAATCGAGCAACCATTTTAAACATATTTTATTTGTTCTGGATAATGGAGACCAAATACACAAGGACTAGATGAACAGTCTGATCGCCTTTTTCTTTTTATAAAAAATGGTCATTTTTCTTAATGGCTCTTCATTTATTCAACCAGTAATTACTGGGCACTAAGTGGCAATCAGCACTCTTCAAATGCAGTGGTTTGGAAACATGAAGTCCTTATTGCATGGAGCTTGCACCCCAGTGAGGGGGATAGATGAATGAAACCTAATACTAATAGAAATATCCTCCTCGTTGGCTGGTTACTTTATGTGCCAGACAATGGATAATAAAGGGGGACAAGCAGCTAGGATGCCTGGCCCCTGGGAGTGCACCATCTGGGCCAACAGGTGGACCTCCGTGGAGAGAAACAACAAAGGCCACGCTGCGGGACTGCCCACGGGGGAAGGTCACTTCAGACTCCCAGGGAAAATGAAGTCGAAGCTGAGGTTTTTCTCTCCAGGGTAGCTGTTTCGCAGATTTGTTTCCCAAGGTTTGATGGCTGTTTTCTGGAATAGGCCCCTGGGTGCTCTCCTATGTGATCAACATCACCATCCACCTGCTCAGGAGCACCACAGCAGGAAATACATATGACATGCAAAACACCGGACCATCGGTGCCAGCAATACAGAGGATAACAGCTTACTGTGATCATGGGATATTTACCTTTTGACTGGGGCACATTTTAGCCATTCCTAAATAGTCTCGACATCTGCATTCTATTCCCCCAAACCTTCCATTCTCTTATCTTTAGAGCAGTTCTACATATGGCTGTTTCGAGCTATGTCATCACATGAAGGGTCAATCTGCTGAGGCAGTAAATACTGAGCAATGCCAATGTCTCCCTACTGAGGGAGAATGGGTTCTTTAAACAAAGCAAGGAGGGAATGTGTTACACTACGCAGAGAGTATAACTCCCAGAGCTGCATCTAGAACTCTTTCCCCATCCATCAGTATCAGACTTTCTTCACACAGAAGTATCTCCCCTGGAGTCCTTACTCAGAAAGAAACACCGTTTTTAGCAGGAACATCAACAGCACTCCATGCAGTAACATAAAAGGATCAGCTCTTCCCTTTTTCCCACGGGACAAAGTTCTCCAACAGGAAGTTTGCTGTCAGCCACATCCTCTGAGAGCAAGTCTTCCCCAGGGAAGCCAAACAAAGCCAGCAAAAACAGCAAATACGCTTTCTTCCAATCACCTGGTTTGGGGAGTGAGCACCATGTCAGTAAGGCCAGAGAAGTTGCTAGTTTCTTCTATACAAGGACTTTTATTTCTTGTCCTTAGACTTCATTCGATTCCCAAAGAAATTTTTACATATTTAGCATGCGAAATAAGCATCAAAACAATCAGGTGATTAGGACTGGAAAGAACCTGAAAGCATCTAAACACAATCTCCTTATTTTACAGATGGAGAGTTATTTTAAATCCTGGAGAGTTGAGGGCTTCTCCAATATCTCTTTTCTGTTCATTAAACATCTGGAATATGTTATGTGTATGTAATTTGATCCCCACAACACCTTGGAAATAAGAGCTATGTTAACTTTTAGATTAGAAAAGTGAGACTACAAAATCTTGTAAGTTATTTAAGCTACAAGTGCCAGAATTGAACTTCAAACTCAGACCTTAAGATTCCCAGCCAGTGGTCTCTTCAACAGGGCTCTGGCTAATATCAAAAATATTATAAACCAAGGCTTAGATGTTTAAACTTCCTTTTTCAACACAACAGAAGGATGCAACAGTACTGTAGCCATTTTGCTACCATCGGGCCAAGGACTTCCTGTGCTTGCCAGTGGCGTCTGGGCGTGAAAGCTGATGTGTCATGTCATCAGGCCAGGGCTGTAACCTTCTGTTGTTGGGTTCTTGCTAAGCCATTTCAGGACTTGCAGAATTGAGATAAATGATAGTTAACCTTGACTGTCAACTTCATTGGCTTGAGAGACATTCAGGAGCTAAGATTTAGATTAGATTAGATTTCTAGGTGTGCCGGGGTGGATCATGGGAGCATAACCTTGGAGAACACACCTGGTCCCTGGCCCATTTTTCTTAGGCTCATTTTCTGTTCAGGAATTGAGCAGCTTTCCTCCACTATGTGCTCCTACCACTGTGTTTCTGCCTCAGAGCCTGCTCGCCATGGACTGAAGCCCCTGAAACCATGAGCCAAAATAAAATCCCTCTAAACTGCCAGTGTGAGATATTTTGTCCCGGTAATGGAAAAGTGATGAATGCATGATAAATACAGCACAGAAGATGTTGGTAGAGGATGAGGTCACAATCAAAAGGTGCAGCCAGCCAGAAGGCTCATTCTGGGAAAAAAAAAGATTATTGCATCTAAGACCTCATCAGCTTTACAAGTGCTTCAGCTCCTCCAAGAATCAGTCACCTACAATGAGTGGAACGGCTACAGTGACCTTTCGAAAGCAGCTGTCTCATCGGGTTTCTCCTCTCTTCATCTTTGTCTTTGTAGGGAGCCCTTTCATGAGCAGGGCTCACAAAGCACTTTCTGTAACCCTATTTTCCTGTTTCTACCCTGATAACCACATCTGTTACCTTCCTGGTAACCCACATCTCTGTTTTCCTCATAGAGGTACAGCTACTTTCTCAGCTCTGTGCGCGATGCTCACCTTCAGACCCTATACAAGCTGTCCCTTAAGTCCCCAAAACTCACCGCCGTCGGGCACTGGTACAGAAGTTATCCTCTCACAAGTGCCTTTAGCCCTCTAATACATGTACCGAGAGTGGACCTTCTCTTCCGGAGCATAGCTGCTATCACCCTGTAATGATATAGCCTGTTTAATACTGTTCATCCCCCACGGTGTCGTAAGCTCACCATCACACCCACTGCTGGGCAGCAGACTAAATGCACAGTCATGATGCCAAATGAATGAATGAATCAATCAGTGAGTCAGGATATGACTCGGTCTATAAGCAACTGCATTAAAATTACTTCAATTGAAGGTAACGAAGAACAATGGGAGATTTAGACTTGTCTTTCCTAGGGATTTTTTGAAGAGTTTATGGAGTAGACTGAGCCAAGGATCTGTATGCTAAAGACACAGAATTCATATTTGCCACACAAGCCTGACAGGCACCAGGAGAATCTAACCTGCCAAAAAGAATCATCAGCCAATGGAGGAAGAGACTCTAAAAGCAGCCATGCAGTGTCTGCTGCAAAACGGACTCCTCACTGACGCATAAATGGAACTGCAGATGGACAGAAGCTTAATGAACACAGACTCCAGAAAAGGTAGCCTGTCCATGGATAAAATGAAATCACTCCCAATTACCTCCGATGGACAGCAGTTATGAGCTCCTGTACACAATTTAAAGGTAATCTTGTAATTCAAAAAGGAAAAAAATGCCAATTGAACTTAATGGCAAGTGACATTTGGACTCAGCCAGGATCAGGCTCCAGCAGCTTTTCCCCTATGGTTTTGTGGCAGTGGTTTCCCTGGGCTTGCAGAGGGTTAATTCTGGGGCCCCTGGGGATGCCTTAATGGCCCTGTTATCCAAACCTTGATTCAGAGCAGAGGCCGCAGATTATGTTTTCTCCACATATCCACAGACATATCAGGACGTGAAGTGGGGATGACAGAGGGGAATATTTCCTTTCTCCTCAGAAATGCCCCAGGAGGGTTTTCTACTGCGACCCACTCGGACCTTGGCTTTGCATTAGAGTTATTGTCCTGAGAGAAGATCCAGTTAGTGCCTCTGATTCATTTCTTATAGTGCTCTCCTGTTTATTCTTAGTGGCAGCTAACTTGTAAAATTTTATTATGATTTTTTTCTTGGTGTGTGTCATGGAGAGGATTAAGGAAAAAAAAAAACAAACAATGATTCTATCATCAGTCCTAAATGCAGTTGTATAAATCCACACAGAGGTGTCTGGCCATGGGAGGAATAATGGCATAACAGGTGTTCTCTCCCGGGTGGTTGTGCTCTGGGTCCAGATTCTGTGTTCGTAGCAGCCCAGAGATGAGGAGAGAGGAGTGAAAAAAGCACAAGACACGTGAGTTTCACTGGTACAGTGATCAGGCTAACCCACATTTCACATCCCATCCCCTCTCCCTACCAAAGGATCCTTATCAAGGACAGTATGACCAGATCACCACTACCAAGTCACCCCCAGAATTCACGGAAATTTCCACGGCTCAGAGTCATTGCCACATTGAGGGTCCTTCGGATTCCCCTGGGCCAAGTTTCAAGCTAAGTACACCAGTTATGCTAAATACACAAATCTCCACTCCACGGCGGGTCCAGTATCTCGGGACTCTGTGCGTTGCGTCATCTGCTTCCTCTGTTAGCACAACCTCTAACTTCTCCCTCTGCACTTTCCTTCCTAACTGCCACTTATTTGTCCAGAATTAACTCAAACACCATCTCCACCAATCTAGTCTGAAAACGCTAGATCGAAATTCATCCATTTATTGAAACAATCAGTTCTCTTTCTTCCTTGTCGAAACTATGCTCTACCTGAACAGCAAGATCAGGAAGGACCATGATCCACCCTCACATCTCCAAACCCTCACACCAGGCTTGGTACACTGAGTGTGCAGTATGTGTTCAGTAACCATTCATGCTTAATCTAGATCCCCTTGGTTCCAAGGTAGGAGGATGTCATTCTTCAAAGCCAGGTGGCCATTCCTGCTATTTGCTCTAATAGCTATTGAACCCTACTTTCAGCATTCACTGATCATCCTTGATATTTCCTACTTACTTTTATGTTTCCCCCTCCGGATCAGAAGTTTCTCAGAGACAAGAAGTAACTCTTTGTTCATCAGTGCATGCCTGAAGCCACATACAGTACCTAGAACAAAATAGGTATGTAGTAAGAAAAAGCTAAATGAATGAACAAATGAACAAGGTACACAAAAAAGCACTCCCCTTTTTATTTTGAGACAGGTCTTGCTAAGTTGCTTCAAAGTAGGCTCAAACTTGGGATCCTTCTGCCTCAGCCTTCCAGAATGCTGGGGTTTCAGGGGTGAGCAACCATACACAGCCATTGTCTCTCTAAAGAGCCTTTTAAAACATTTTTTCCAATCTCCCCCATGAAAGTTTAATGTTACAGATGCAGTATCTATCTGCATGTGTAGCTGTAACTTACACAGTTGAGATGTAAGAGTGCATCACCTCCCCAAAACCAAACTGTACTGCCTTCTGGTGCCATCTCCCATGGGAAGATACGCCTTTGTCCAATTCACTGCCATCTTGCTATGGTGAGCCCTGTATCTTCAAGCCACCACCCCTCAGAAAGTTCTCTGCTCATTCCCAGTGCTCACAGCCTCATGTTGTCTGGGGGACGTCTGTATGATGACAAAAAAACTCTCCTTTCAAAGATGTCCACTCCCTAAGCACAGTACCTAGGCAGGCTGCGAGTGAAGACTTGGAAAAACAGAATGGTATCACACAGAGACCATCTACTCATTACCCCTTCTCCCTTTCCCTTTATCTCCAGCTCCTAATACAAACAAAACACTTGTCTCCACATGCAGCCCATATAAATCCTCCTGAAGTCTGAGCTATACCCCAAAAGGACTCAGCAAAGACTGGCATCTGAACACAGTGCTGCCCCAGAAAGGAGTACTGACCAATGTGATCCATTCTATCTGATCCCATCTGAGGTCTCCTGACAATTCCTCATAGTTCTCCTTCTCTGTACAGCTTCCCCTTTCTAAAATATGCATCTTATCACTACACTCATCACTAGGCAAGTTTCTTTCTTTTAAAGAGTCTTATCATTTCACTCTTGTAAAAATCACTTCATGGCCAACCTTTGCTGTCAAGAGCAAACTTAACAATAATAATAATTATCCTTCTACACAAGAGCTATCAGAATTTCACTCCTATTATCTTCTTATCATTGCTCATCACATGGTGTTCTTGTTTTCAGTTTCCCAGATGAATCAATATTTCTCAAGTTCCCTTTGTATTCTCAATAAAATCTCTTCATCCTTTAAAACCTGGCTCACAGGAAGCCATTAACTGGGCCAAAGTCCCAAACTCAGGGCTTCCATGGCATTCCAAGTCAACTTTTATATAAGCACTGATTATGTACATGATAACCAGTGGCCTCCATAGTTTCTTCTATCAGACAGTATTTATGTCGACACCAGCATTTAGTCCAGTGTGTGGCATACAGTAACTGCTCATTTGTTGAATTGAACTGCACTGTCCTCCTAAGATGCGTGATCTCAAAAGTACGTTCCAGTGACCAAGAATCCTACAAATCTTTAGAGTAGCTTCTGGCAAAAACACCCACTTCATCTTTGCACATTGTCTTGGACAGGAACAGGTGGGAGAGAGGCCCTTCCCAGCAAGAATATTGTACCCTGCCTGGTGGCCACTATAAAGCTTAGAAGACCAAACTGTCATGGTGTGAGTACAGATGGAAAATCTAAGCTCATCTTGCAGTTCTATATTCACCTTCACTAGCCACTCATAAGACACTTGAGCAACTGCCTGAGTCCTTACCACCAATGCCTTAAGACCATGACATCTTTTGGCACTCAGGATGCCATCAAATTACTGCTTTTGGTGATAAATGTGCTCAGGGAAAAGGAAAAGGGGCAAGAGAAAAGCAAGAGGATTTCAGCAGATGTTTCATTTTAGTTGGGTTGAGCAAAGAATTTTAGTTTTATCACAGCTCCAAATGAAATGGATGGAAACATCCCTAGTACCAATCTGTGTTTTCAGTCATGGTTTTGCATTTGTTTTTAGCATGGTTTTCAATCTTTACTGTACTTGACCATGCTTATTCCTCCATCTTGTAAAGAAACAGACCCACTGTTAGTAGACATCATCTTCTATAGATCCCAAGTTTGTGTTTGATTTCTAGGAAGAGAATTATCTCACTCCAGTGTGAATTACACTCAATCAACAGTTCTCCTGGCTGAAAGTTTCTGCCTGAACCATAATTCTAAGGCATCATCTTTGGATGAGCTCTGTCATTGAGGTAGAAAAGAACAAACCAGACTATATAAGCGCAGAGATGAGAGCTTTGCTTCAATGTGGTTGAGAAAGAGATAAATACGTGATATAAAAGACAGGGCTCTGGAATCAGTTTGATCTGAACCTATAATTTAGACTTTTGCAAGTTTTGTTCAAGTAGACTTTTAGGGAAGTATAACATATACAAAGCAACATCCTAAATTACAAGTGTGCAGCTATACGGATCTCCACAAACTGAACACACCCATATAACTAGTATCCAGATAAATGAAACGTTACAGCAAACCTAGACGCTCTGTTCTTTACCCTCTTGGTCACTACCACACTTCAAAGTAACCATTACCTTGCTTTCCACAACCTCATATAAATTTTGCTTGCTTTGAGTCATGCAATGCAGAATCATACAGTATTAATCCTTTTGTGTCTGGCTTCCTTCACTGAGCACAATATTTCTAAGATTCCTCCACGTGTGTATGTTCCATAGCTATAAGTCCTCTCTTCTCAGTACTGTGGTGGATACTCCACCATTGATTTATCTGTTCTATTATTGATAGCTACTGGAATTGTTTCCAGTTTGGGTCTATTACAAAGAGGGCTGCTTTGAACATGGTGTGAACATGTCTTTTGGGGAGCAAATGTGTTCATTTCTGGAAAAGTCCCTAGGAATGAGGCTATTGAGTCACTGAGTGTTATATATGCAGCTCATATTGACCTAACTTTAAAATTTACCTTTCCAATTTTTTTTATTGAGTGACTACTATGGCTTAGATCTAAAATGCACCCCCAAATTCTCACATGTGAGGAAGATGATTGAATCAGGGAAGCACTATACTCACCAGGAGATTCTTCAACTAATGGCCAAAAGTGTTATTAGGAGGTAGGAGTTGGCTTAGGGTGGGTCACTGGGAATATGACCTGGAAGGGTGGGTTCTTGCCCTCCATGCTTCCCTTCTGTCTTTTTTTTTCCTCATTGAGTTTATTGGTACATTTTAGGTATACAGTACAGTTACACTCATTGTTGGGATCTTGTACCTTTACATGACAGGTCTTGGTTCTCATTTTTTCCTCTTGTCCCTGCCCTCCCTTCACCCCTCCTCCCTTCCCCCTTTACAAACACTTCATTTCCATTTTTTCATTTTCTCATATTTTTTTCTTTTCCCTTATTAGCTTTCCCCTACCCTCCCCACTTTCCCTACACCTTTAGCCCCTTTCTTCCTAATTCACATTGTCCATTATATCATTAGGATCTTATGTACTATTATAGTTTATTCACACCAGAGAAACTATTCAGTATTTACACATGTGTGATTTATTTATTTCACTTAGGAGTATATCCTCAATATGTATCCATTTTCCTATGAATGAGTCTAATTTCTCATTCTTTATGGCTGAGTAATATTCCATTTAATTTAAAAAAACACATTTTCTTTATCCAGTTTCCAACTGATGGGCAAATGGACTATTTCCAAGTTTTAGCTATTACAAACTGTGCTGCTATAAACCTAAGTGTGCATACATCTCTGTGATATGATTCTTTTAATTCTTTTGGAAAGATACCCAGCAGAAGGATGGCTGGGTCAAATGGAACCTCTAGTTCCAGCTGTTTGAGGTATCTCCATATTGATTTCCACAGTGGCTGCACCAGTCTGCACTCCCACCAACAATGGAGAAGGTTTCTTTTCTCCCCACATCCCACCAACATCTGTTTTTGTTTGATTTCTTGATAGCAGCCATTCTTTGTGGGATGAGGCGGAATCTCAGTGTTGTTTTCATCTGCATCTCTTGAATGACCACTGATGTGGAACATTTTTTCAAAGCCTTTTGTCTTTGCTTTCTGGTTACAGTGCGATTAGCACCTTTTCCTCCACCCAATGGACTAAAACTGTGAGCCAAAATAAACTCATCCTCTAAATTGTAGATGTAGGGTATTTTTGTCCCTGTGACTGGAAAGTGCCTAAGACAGAGACCTTAAACAAATCATTAAGTTTCCTTGGCTTGTTTTCCTGTCAATGGGGAAATTGCACATTATAAATTTGTTTTAGAAATCATACCAACAAAAGTAAAATATCTAGCATAGTTCCAATATCTAAATAATATATGTCCCAAAGATATATAGTGCTTACCAAGTGGTCCATAGCTCTCTTTATATCCGCTTCTGTTATAGATCGGCTGGACACACGAATCCTGGCCAGTGTGTGTGAGTGGAAATGAGATATGCCATCTGATATCTAAGCCACTGAGCATCCATCCTTCTCTTCCCTTGCTGCTGAACCCTGCAAAGCAAGTGTTGGAGTGGTAACAGCAAAAGAGCACAGGCTTCCTAGGGCCCTGGAGTGACTCAACAGAGCAGAAATGCCACCAGCTGGCACTAGACATGTGGCACGGGCAAGAAAGAAATCTTTTATACTGTTAAATTACTGGTATCCTAGGTTATATCATTACTGTAGCATGCTCTAGACACTCCAGAGAAATACAGTAATCAGAGGATGGGGCAGAGCTCCACCCCAGTGAAGCCACTAGGATTTCCCTCGGAAGAGTTACAGGACTAGGTGGGTGCAACATAAACGTTTGATATGACTTCATTTCTGAATGACATAGAAAGAAGGTCTTGCTGCGACTATAAAGAAAAATTTCAGAGCAGTGTTTGGCTGAAATGCATTAATTGAGGGAACTTTGTTCTCTGTTGAAAAACCAGATTGCAATTTCAAAATTGTGTCTGATGTACCCCAAACATAGCACTACCTTCCAAAGAGAAGGCCTTGGTGATTATTAGTTTAGAAAAGAAATGAAAATCTCTCCCACCGGTTCAAAGCCAGCCTCATTCTTTTGTTCCTGTAAAGACTTTCTTTCTTCATGTTCCCTGGTGTCTACTTGGCCTATGAGCCTTCTCCTAATGATTAAACTCCTAAAAATACTACAAAGAATGCTTAATAAGGCTTTTGTGTTTTTCTGGTTGCTATAGAGACTATTTAGTGTAGGACCTCAAGTACGTGTAAATATGTAGTTTGGGCAGTGTTTAAAAACACGGATAATTTACCCAGCCATAACAGCTGTTCCAGAGTGCGATAAGGCATATGTAAAACATTTTATGGTGTGTTATTTATAGTTATTTACTTAATAGCCTGCAAGCGCCCCTTCCATTGTGTAAAGGAACTAGGTATTTGCCCTGTTTTAACAGTGAATATCACTTCCTCCACTGCGGCAACTGACAGTCTTAGGTCTTGCACAGGATGGTAAATATGCAACTGGCAAAATGTCAGTGAAGGAAAGAAACCGCGTTGACAGAGAGTTACTGGGAAAACAAAGCTTTCCCCTCCTCTCAAGCTGTCCTGAGTTCATTAGGGAAGTTGTTGACGGAGCTACTTTGGCAGGATAGGAAACCCTCAGAAAGAGGTCACTGTCTGCTTTGAAGTTACCCCCAGGGATGGCCCCCCTGGTGAACTAACAAATAATAATAGCAACAACAACGAATAGTTATTGAGCAAACTTGACTCTGGGCCACAGGCAGGATGCTAAGTGCTTGGCTTTTGTGATTCCCATAACACCATGAGATGCTAGTTGTCATCTTCATTTGCTGGATAGGGGAACTGAGGCAGAGAAGTTCCAACCTGCCTAAGACCCTCACAGGTACATGGTAGATCTAGGCAGCAAGTCCAGGTCTCCAGAGCTTATTCTTACTGGTGTTGATTCAACCTACTGAGGTTCTGCCAGGACCTCCTGAGCCACCTAGAGGTGAGTTCTTTCTCAGGAACATATGCCCTAGACCTGCAGTGCACACATACTGTATTTCCCACACAGAATTTCGACAGTGCTCAATTCTATTAGAGAAAGAATAAGATATAAACTACACTGTCTGGGTCTTGTCTGGGTGTCCTCTTTTAGACTTAAACACAGCTTTAGGGCAGAAGCTTCATTACCCATTTGGTTCAGGTGAGGAACTGACCTTCAGGCCAGGCCTATCCAACAGCCCAACACCCCACAGCTTATATAGAGCAGACCCAGTTCTCAATACCATGTAGGTGTAACTCTTAAAACTTTCAATATTAAAGAACACACATACACATATGATGTGACCCAAAACTCTCTGCCCTGGGAGATAATTTATAAATCCTGGAGACATGTTTGCTCGTCAAAGTTGGCCAGGACACTACCGGCCTATAGTTAGTGGAAACCCAGGATGCTGCTAACCATCCGACAAAGTGCAGAACAGCCCTGCACAGCAAGGAATTATCCACCCCTCACTGTTGATAGTGCCAACACTGAAAAATGCCAACTTAGTGTCATTAAATACAGCAGCAGATGGCATGGGTGACATTGTGGCAGGTGAAGTTCAACTGAAATGGTGCTGGTCATTCTTTTATCAGCTTAGTTAAAAAATGGACTTCAAGACTTAGGGTTTTAGAACTTTGAATGGTAACTCAGTGTGCATTCCAAGTTGTCTGAGCAAGGTATCTGCAGTGTTCCCATGTCCCAAAAGATGACATCAGCATGGGCCTTTCTGGCATCTGAGATGGATGGTAAGAGTCTTTGAGCTGATTCGGACACGAAGAAAGAAAGGAGGAATGGTTATCCGGACATTAGGGTTGATGAAAGCAGAAATTAGTCTGTCTTGTCACACCGTCACTGGACTTTCTGGCTGTAGCAGCCCATCTCAAAGCCCATCTCGCTCCGTCGGCTGTGGGATGCACACTCTTGGTATTGCCTAACCCATGAACATGAACAGCCAGCTCCCAGGGGGAATGACTCTAGGTGAATCTCCCCTCGCCCTCCTCTCTCCTCTCCTTTTTTTCCTCTACCTCTTACAATCGCATCACCGAGCCAGTCAGGCAACCAGCAAATATCTACAAATTATGCATGTCTACTGAAATCTTCTACTGGTTTTAGTCATTAATTTGATCCCTAACTAAGGAAAACTTCCAGTATCACTGTTTTCCAAATATATTTAAACTCCGTAAGGAGAAGACCTACCCTGGCTTGTTCAGCCTACCTTCTTGGATGTGTACTGTCCTAGAATACTATCTGGTATATTTGAGATGCTCACAAAGCATTTATCGATGAAATAAATGAAATTGTCATATCCTATAATGATGAATAAAGTCAGAGCGCAGAAATAAGAGTCAAGGTAATCCAGACTACTTAGAAAATGTGAACATCAGTGTGAATATTGGGCTAGAACATGATTCTAGACAGGTGTTGAGGGGTGGACACAGGTACAAGCCATACCCAGAACAAGGAGACCAGAAAGGTTTGCTGAAGAGGAAGATGCCCAGGAGAATCCTAGGAGGAGTCACCCAAGAGCTTCCCTTGGGGCTAAGGTCCATGATCCATCCACAGGGCCTCATCACAGGGCCTGCCTTGTAGGGTCCCAGGCTTCTGTTTAGCTATTTCAGCTATTTATTATTTAGCCTCTCTGGACCCATCCATCCTCCTACAAACTGGTAGAGATGTGGCCTGGATGCCGGGGAGCTCTTGCTTGGACTGTGTGGTTCACCCTTTCAAAGTAAAAATACAAAGAATTCTCCTTTATGAAGCAGTTTCTGTTATCAGATCTTAAGCCAGGCAGCAGATTTTTTATTACATCAGAACTTACTCATCACAATCCCATAAGCAGGGTGCAACCATTCCCATTCTGCGGTGCAGGAAACTCAGAATGAGCATCTTGCATAATGGCTAATTGCTTTTGGCCTTTCAAACATTCCTTCTGAGGTGAAAGTGCCAAGTTTCTGGGTGGGAACTTGGGCTGAGAGATGGGTGGTGATCTTATGATGCAATGTTGGTTCTTCGCACCATCACTGGCCTGGCTCCAGCCCCAACTGTGCAGCTTTGCTGGGATTCCCAAGGAAGGAAGCAAGAAGGTGCTAAGAGGCTGGGAGGAAATTAGTCCAGCCAGAAGAACTGTAGTAAGAAAAGGTCAACAGCGTCAGTCATTGAGTCCACGAGGATATTGGGCACTTAGAATCCATAACCAGCTGGTCTGGCCCATGGGTGGGAGGTGAGGAGCAGCAGAAGAGTCGATGGAAAGAGGACCTCAGAAACGACAGGCACCCCTGCATTAGGATGAGGCTCAGCCGATTCTGGGAGAGGGCTGCAGGACTCAGTCCAGCTCTGAACATCTGCAGCATCTTGAATCAGGGGAAGGGCCCGTACAAGTCTGTGGGATGGATTCAGATCCAGGCTCCATTCGTAGCACCAGGCTGGGGGAACAGTAGGCAAACTTCTGGATACTCGTATCCATGGAAATGAGAAGGCAGAGCAGGAGGCAATCATCTGCAAAACATTCCTTTGAGATTTTTCTAGGTGCCTGGCACTGAAGATACAGGTGTAGGCAAGAAATGAGTGCCACTTGTGCCTAGCTGACAGTCCAGCAAGATAGGCAGATAAGATACAGGTAAACCTCCGCTCAGCCTGCTGCACAGTTCACTAGTCGCTAAGGCGCTTCTGACCTCTGCAGTCTTGCTGCTCGAAATGTGACCCACAGGCCAGATGTATCAACATATCTCGGCAATTTATTAGAAAAGAAACATCGCAGGCCTCGCCCCAGACCTTCTGAGTCAGACTCTGCACTTTGGCAGATGCCCACTAAAGGTTGGGAAGCAGGGGTCTGCAAGGTGTCTTCCCTGAGCAGGGACTTCGGCACTTTCCACCAAGCACAAGGGGTCGTCACTTCCTGCCCCCGAGGTCCTTGGAGATGGGAAGATTACACCCCAGTCAGCTGAGAATAGGCAAAGGGAAAGCAGGGTGTATTCTCAAGAGCTCCTGGAAATAATTACTGTTCTCTTAATAATAAATGAATAGGCTGCAGTCCCAGAACACATTGAGAACAAAGCAAAACATGTCAATAGAAAATCCAGCGAATAAAACAATCAATTTAAAATAGATTTCTCTAAATGGTTTGCCTGCTTGGGCTAAGTGCCCACCTCTGGACGCCCCTAGCATATTGTCTTAGCCTGCCTTGGCCCTTCTATTTTGCTCTTGAAATCCTCTGTTTCTGTCTTCCTCCCGATTTGATTGTACTCTTTCCTTTTCATCAGCACCTGTTTGCCATACTGAACATTACACTCCTTGTGTGGAGCTGGTGCATGTACATAACACATCTTAATTTTTAATCCTCTTTCCCTTCCCTTCCCTCCCTCCCTCTACCTCTTGATCCTCTTCCCATTTGAGAAGATCTATATCCTCACTTCCTACTACCTAGCTTTTATGTTGCCCTTTATTTATAATTTGGGTCTCTTGTGTAAGTATGTGATTTATTTCACTTAACATTATGGTCTCAAGGTACATCTTCCTTCCTAAAAATGCCTCAAGTTTATCCTTTCTAAAATTAATTTTACTGGTGCACTTTAGGTATACAATAAAATGACATTCATCATTAGAAATGTGTACCTTTATATAATATGTCTTGATTCTTATGTTTTTCCCCGATTCCCCTGCCTTCCCTTCAACCCCTCCAACCCTCCCTATTTACAAAGACTTTGTTTCCATCTTTTCCTTTTCTCGTATTAATTCCTTTCCCTTCTTTTCTTTCCCCAATCTCTCCCACTTGCCCTTCCCCTTTAGACCCTTTCTTCCTATTTCACATTATCTATTATACATTTTGATCCTTATTTACACTTTCAGTTTCTCATTCCAGAGAAACTGAAACAGCACTACTCCATTGTGTACAAATACCACTTTTGCTTTATCCCTTCAGCTAGTGATGGACCTGTAGGCTGCTTCCAAGACCTAACTATTATGAATTGTGCTGCAACAAACAGAGGTATGCATAAATCAGTATAATATCATCTCTTTAACTCTTTTAGGAAGATTTTTTTTTTTTTTTTTTTTTTTTTTTTTTGTACTGGGGATCGAACTCAGGTCCTTGCACTTGCAAGGCAGGCAGCAGAATCACTGAGCCAAATCCCCAGCCTGATTATAAGCTTTTTGAGGATGCTTTTTTCCTGAAAAGATAAGAAAGGGAGATCAGGGGCAATTTTCAAAGACCAGAAGAACTGTTCTCTGTGTGACATGTTTAAAGCAAAGCATAAATTTCCTTCACAACTAAGGGCCAAAAGATCACCCTTCCCTTATTCCCTAACCTTCCCCCATCTACCCTTTTGGAAAGTTCTAGACTCCCAGTTTCTCTTGCAGCAGCAATTCTCAGTTTCCCACCCAGTGAGAACAGTCTGTTCTGTTCTAAGACTTTCTGCATGTTCACTAAAGACTATAGAAGACACTCATGTGTCCAGGTCCTTGGGTGGAGTTTTCTCACATTGACTCTGTTTGCTTCTGCAAATGTATCCAGAGAAAACTCAATACAAGTCAAAACTCAAGAGCTAATTCCATTTCCTCTCTCATTTCTGTGTTTTCAGCATAGGAACAGCCCAGACTTGCCTGCTGGCAGATGCAAAAGCTCACGAAGAGCCTAGTAAAGACTGGAAATGCTTCCTAGCCAGGACACACCTGACTACAGAGACATACAGAAATAGGCAAGTCTACCATGCCCAGATCAGCCCAGTAGAAATGCCTATCCATTTGCAAATTCAGAGTTAAATAAATGCTTATTACTTTCAATTTTTGCACAGGACCATTTGTTAGGCAGCAATAGCTAACTGCTTTAAGCCACCCAGTAAAAGATGCTTTCATTTGGGGAGCATCTAATTCCTTTCAAATACAAATTCTCTTTGCTTCTGAATTTTCTGCTTACAGTAAATGGGATTTACTTATGGCTCATGAAAAGAAAAAGAAAAAAAGCATAGAAATAGGCTGTCTTCAAGCATGCTCACGTTTTGGTTTCACTTATGAAATGTCATCTAGAAACTGTCAAGAAATGATCCCCAAAAGATACTAATGGCAAGAACATTTTTAGGATCTGTCTCACTTCTTTTGGTCCACAGAGAATAACTGTGTAAATTAAACCTTGTATGAATATAAGTACTAGAAAATAAATTGAACTAGTTTAAACAATTAAAAGGGAGAATTGATTAAAGATCCATTTGTCAGAACTTTTCCAGCTGTAAAAGGGCTAAAATCAAACTCAAACTTACACAAGCCAAAATTAAGGTTCATGGTGGTAATGTGATTCGGGAGTCAGCCAGGACTGCTCTGGTTTGAGACACAATTGAAAGCTAGGACTTCATTGTGGTCGTATTTCCACTGTGGACATCGGCATATCTCCCTCAGGCACCTCCGTAAGACGCTTAGGAGAAACAAAGCCCAAAGTTCCTACAAAAGAGTATTGATTTCACAATACTTGCAGCTGACCAAGTCAGAACCTGATTGGCCCAACATCAATGAACTGGTCATGATGGGCAGAAAGATAGTGCTCTCTAATTGGCCAACTGGCAAACAACCCGCCCCCATCAACAGAAAATGAGAGGGGAATGTTTTCCAAAATACTGGAAAATTATACACAGCAACTGGTGAAAGAGACCCGGGGAATTGTACAAAAGTCTAGGGACAGTTGACCATAGTGGCTTGCAAATGATGATAACCACAGACAACTCAGCTCCCAGATTCTGGGACTCTCATTTCACTCTCAAGTCTTCCACGAGAGGAAATTGGGCAGAGCTGGGTCAGGTCTGAACTCCACCTCCTTTCTGTCTCCTGGCAGGTGTAGCCTGTGCTAGGCCTGGTAGCTTTGGATAGGGAACATGGTGTAAACAATTCCAAAAATCAGTGCCCCAGCCCACTGCTCCTTTGCTCCATTCCGTCCCTCCCACCTCACCGGCCCTCACACCCACATACTGTTCTCAAGTGTTCATTTCTTATATATAGGATAGACTTTTAAATGTCTGCAAATTGAAGATCTATTTTAAAATAAATCATGGCACCACAGTAATTTTATTTTCCACTTAAGTCTTCCATTATATACATTTATCTTATGCAATGAATAGAAAAGAAAGGTAGAAGGAATTGAAATGCCTAAAGTGGAAAGTTAATAAATTCAGGAGCTTTGCTCCTAATCAGCTGCGCGATCTCCCAAAAGTGGCATGACTTCGCAGAGCTTTAGTTCACCAGAGCTGAGAAAGTCTAACTTGGACAGTTGCTGCAAAGAACCTATAAAATTCTAGATAAAAGCAAGTGCTGTGATGATGATGATGATGTTGATGGTGACACTACTGTTAGTACCAGTCGGTAACAACCATGTATGACATGGGTGGGGCTCAGCTTCACAGAAGGCTCACTTGGGTCAAAACCAACCCCGAAGCCCAGTATGGGGGCATGTGGCTGTCATCCAGCACTCGGAGAGGATGAAGAAGGAGAATCACAATTTCAAGTCCAGCCCAGGCAACTCAGTGACTTAGCAAGACTGTCTTGAAATTATAAGAAAAAAAAAAAAGTAAAGGGCCTGGGCATGTAGCTCAGTGCAAATGCCCTAGGTTCAGTCCTCAGAACTGCCAAATAAATACATAAACCATGAAAGCCAAGTGCCTCCTTGAATGCCTTTGAATGCAGCTTCGTAGCCTTGTGTCCAGCAAGCTGGCTACGACCTCCCAAATTCCACCTTAGTGTTCCCTTTGTATATTTGCATGGCTGAGCTCTGCCTCAGCTTTTCTGCCTGGATCTCCCTCTCTAACTGTTCCTCTCTGTCTCTCTTTCTGTTGTGATGTCCTTCGACCTCTTTCAGTTTCCCATTCTGCCCCATCTCAGGTCCTCTATCTAATTCCCTTTCCCTCCTTCTGTCCCCACACTCCCTGGTATCCTTGACACTTCTAGGATAGACCACTTCCTTGTTTCCACCACACAACCCAGTCTGCCTTATCAGCTTTTCTCTGTCACAGACAGCTGTGTCCTGTCTTGATAACTTAAACATTTTTTTTTAAAGTAGCTCATGCCAACTCTGGACACTCAAGCCAACATAGTCCAGCGATGCCCTGCAAGGGAGAGAATTTGCCCAGCTTGCCAAGCCTGACACCTCTGTGCAGGGTCACCTGGCTGCTGGCATCCTACCAGCATCCATCCCTGGGATCCACTCAGGAGATGGGCCACAAAGCAGGCACCCAGCTGGTTGTCAACAGTGAAACTGGGGACTGTGTAGCCTAAGCTTGGCTTTGATGAAACTGAAAAGGTTGAATCGTTAAATGTTTAGAGAATGTGAAGCTGGCATCTGGCCCTGTGTTTTCTGTAATATCAATTATTCCCAGAGTGTACTGCTGCTGGCTGGGCTGGGAAGTGCCCAGAAAGAGGGAGATGTGTCACCAGCTCACCTCAAGCTGCAGGGACAACTCTGCCAGGGGGAGGGCCCATGGGGGTGGTCTCGAGAAAGTCCTGGGGACCCCCTGCCAGGAGGGTGAGTGGGATGGACTAGAGATGACAAGGAGGTAGGTGACCTGTGAGAAGTGTCCTCTGTCCTTCTGTAATGGAGCGGAAGACAATCAAGCAGCACCTGCTCCTTGGGGAGTCCTAGCTTATAAATCAATGCCCTCTCCTCCCATCTCCAGGAAGGGAAGGGAGCATAATTACTACGGTGGCTGCAGGAAGCTCTGCTCCTGTGCTCACCCTCAATTCCCATCTCGCTGGTGTCTCCTGACTCTGGGGCTCAGGGCGGCCCTGTCTGATTTCTACCTCCACCCCCATCTCATCTGTCTGTGATTCATACACTTAAGAGATTTTTAAAGCTTATCCAGGTACACAGTCACACTTATTATCTTCCTTCCTCACCACACAATTCATGAGCAAATCTGCATCTGGCTTATTTTACTTAACAGTGTATTTTAGAGATTGCTCTGATTTATACCACAAAGGGATGCCTCGTTCTCATTTCTTACAGCTACATAGTAGTCCATCCTACAGAAGTTCCAGTCCCCTAACAAAAATCTTCACCCTTCCATTTCCCCCAATTCCCAACCCAGCCTCTCCTGAAATCCCATCAAACTCCAGGCCCACACCTACTTGGATGTGACAAAGGCAACGGCTCCTATATGGTGTCTTCCCGGGTCAGAGAGAACCTTTGAGATGTGGCCAAGCACTTTGTGCCCATTCAGAACCTTTCTGGGACTGAGGTGCACAACAGGAATCTTCAGCAAGTCGTAGAAAGCACACTCCGGCCACCTGCCCTTCTCTGCTCCTTTCACCCATCTCTCTTCCCTTCCTGGAAATGTCATGTTACTCTGCGCATTTCGACCCTCCTGTCTAGAATACTCTGCATCCTCTGCAACACTCACTCGACGTTCCTTTATTTGTAATATAAAGGAGGACGATTTCACAGCGTCCTGAGGAGGACTGATGAGACGATGTCTGTGGTGTGCACAGTGTGGTGCTGGCCACGCTGGAAATACCGCTGAGATGGTGCTAGGAATCCCACGGTGATAACAACGGAGGGCACCGCCATCCTTCGCTTTAGCTCCGGCTCACACATCAGGGTCGGTCGGGAACGTGGACCTTGTGTCCGGTAGCACCTAGTCGCTCAATTAGGGTAATTTTAATTCTCATTTTCCTCTCCCATCACATGGTGGTGCTAGCAGATGACTCCCCTGACTAAGGATGAGAGGAGGTCACACAAATACAGAGCTTAGCACCCACAGGGCTCCTGGATAAGTCAGTTACTTTGAACCTCAATATCCAGCAGAGAACCCTAGGAAATGTTTGGTTTTCGTTTGTTTGATTGCTGTTGTTTTTCTGCAGAGAGCTTTATCTGGGTTCCCCTGCAGCCTGGACACAGATGCACCCTCCCAGGAAGCAAGATCAAGATCTGCAGCTTTTTCCTCTTTGCTTGGCCTGATTCTCCAGGCCAAGCAGAATCCACAGCTGCCCGGCCCACTCCAGCAGCCAGAGCTGTAATTCACTGTGAAAGCGCTCCAGCACCACCCCTGCAAGGCCCTTCAATGTTTTATGAGCTCCCTGAAATGCTCAGATAATTAAAAACACTTTCTTAATTTAATAGCTTGGCTTAATGAAACCAGGACTTTATGTTTTATTTGGAAAGGGGTGAACATCCTAGTCACACTTATTAATATTTTTAAGAGTGTGCCCACTTGTGTCTAGGGATGGAGGGAAATGCTTCAAGGGGGGAAATGGGCTTTCCTGAGTCTGTGACAAGTCTTGGGATTATTAGAGCTCATTATATCCAAGAGGCCCGAAAATCTCAATTAGCGATCATCACGTATGACGTGGCAGGCTATTATTAAGGAGACTACTTATTATAGAAGCATGGAATTATCAATTAAAAAGTAGTCCTCCTGGGGCCCCAGGTCCGATCGGATTACCTGGCCCATCTAGGTACTCATTTCCAAGGCCAGCATGTGCAGCAGGATCCTCCTCTGAGAGGAGCCTCTCCTGTCAAGTCAAATAAACACGATACTCTAGGAGGGAAACGGCAGGATTCAAATGGGTTGAATGCAAACCCTGTCGGTTTGGGGCACAGAGGTATCACCCAGAGGCATGCATTCCAGATCTCAGTGGTCATCTGTGTTCACAAAGTGAGGGTTTTTTAGAGAATCAGCTAGTTTCCTCCTAGGAGTGGCCACATAGCACACGGGGTAGGCTTCAACATCAAGGTCAGATGCAGTGGTGCCCTGGCGCTATGTTGTATCAGCTCATGAAAGCGAGTAACATTTGCTTCTTCCCAATTCCATGGCATCGCACTGGCAGTTTGAAATCAGATGAGGAGAATTTACACCACTATTATGGTCTGTGTCTAGAGGTCCCAAAGCCCCATGAGCTCATAGGCGGGGCTGTGGGGAGGTGACCGGATCATGGAGGTGTGATACTCATCAGCATATCAGTCCCCTGATGACTCTAGAGCCAAATGTGATCTGGCATGGGAAGCCTGGTCAGAGGAGGTGGTCACAGGGCAGTGTGGCCTGGAAGAGTCTATCTCCCTCCTCCTCTACTGATACCAGCTCTTGCTTCCCACTGCCCTGCCATGAGCCCTGTCCCCTCTGCCACGCCACCTTGCCTTGCAACCAGTGGCCTACTTACCAAATCTCTGTGAACTATGAGTCAAAATAAACCTTTCCTCCTTTGATTTGTGGGTGTTGGGTATTGTGTCTCAATGACAAGACATTAACTAAGACACCATGAAAACAGGCAAACACTACAAACCAGTGTTTCGTTTTTCTCTCTGGAAAAACAGTTACTCAATATTACTCAGCACAACTCTGGATGTGGGTTCAAATCCTGGTTTGTCAAGTATGAGCATGGCCATGAGAAATTTATTTAACATTTCCAAGTCTTCATTACTCTATTAAAAATCAGAAATTTCCATCTCATGCAGCTATTCTTGCTTCATGGCACTTATCTCTACCTGACATTATAATAAATCTACATTTGTTGATGTTGTCATTATTGTTCTATTGTTATACGCTTCTCCATGAAGCTCTGCCATTTATTCAAAAATATATATTGAGAATGTGCTAGACCAGAATGTCTTATACCAGTGGTTTTCAATCTTTTTGGTACTAGAGACCAGTTTTGTGGAAGATAGTTTTTCCATGGACCAGGCAGGAGGGAGGGGGTGGGATTTGAGATTTTTTTTCTTTGTTTCTTTTTTATCTTTATTAAGCTTATTGGTATATCTTAGGTAAGCAATACAGTTACATTTATCATTGGGATCTTGTACCTTTACATGACTTATCTTGATTCTTATTTTTCTCCATTCCCCAGCCCTCCCTTCACCCCCTCCACTCTTCCCTGTTTACAATGACATTGTTTCCATGTATTTCCTTTTCACATATTTTTTTCTCTTCCCTTTTTACCTTTCCCCTACCCCTCCCACTTCCTCTACTCTTTTAGGCCTTTTCTTCCTATTACAAATATCAATTACACATTTTTATCTTTATTTATACTTTTAGTTTTTCACACCAGAGGAACTATTCAGTATTTATACACATGACCTATTAATTTCACTTAGGAGTATCACCTCAGTGTGCATCCACAGCTATACTTATCTCTAGTTTCTCATTCATTATGGCTGAGTGGTGGTACTCCATTTTATAAAAAAACAAAACAAAACAAAACAAAAAAACAGTTTTTTTTTTTTTTTGGTACTGGGGATAGAACTCAGGTCCTTGCACTTGCGAGGCAGTTGCCAGAACCACTGAGCTAAACCCCCAGCCCATAATAGCTAAATTTTAGAAACAGTCCAATTGTCCATCTCCTTTATCCAGTCTCCAGCTGATGGGCAATTGGACTGTTTCCAAATTTTAGCTATTACAAACTGTGCTGCTAAAAACATGGGTGAGCATATATCACTGTGGCATGATTCTTTTTTTATTAGTATATGTATATGATACATAAATACATCCCAAGTGCTAGCCTCCCAGCCTCAGCTCCACCTTAGATCATCAGGCACTAGATTTTCATATAGGGTGCAACATAGATCCCTCACATGTACAGTTTCAGCTTCTAGGAGAATCTAATGCCACTGCTGATTTACAGGAGGCAGAGCTTAGGTGTGCATGCCAGAGATGGGGAGCAGCTGTAAACATAAATAAAGCTGCTTTCTGGCCCATGGTTCATGCCCTCCTGTGCAGCCCAATTCCCAACAGCCCACAGATTGGTAAGGGGCCATGCCCCAGCAGTTGGAGAATCCTGTCCTAGATACTATTCTAGCTACTAAAATATAGCACTGAACAATAACAGCCAAAGTCTTTGTCTTTGTAGATATCCCAGAGTAAACAAATGTGTGTGGAGTATATGTCCATCTACTAGTGATAAGAGCTCTGAATAAAATGGTAGATTAGGATCAGAAGAAACCACTTTGATTCTAACTAGGGTAGCTGTGAGAGCATCTTGGAGAAGGTGAGACTGGAGAAAAGAATAACAAGCGGAGAGGGAGGGAATAAGGTAGCCTCATGGATAAGAACAACTGGGGAAAAGAGGGATGGACAGGTTGGTAGGAGTGAGCCTGGAGTGTTTGAGAATTGCAAGAGGCACTGCGAATGGAACAAAGGGACAGAAAGCAAGAGAAGCAAAAGATGCAATAAGAATAGCCACAGGGCCAACCTTTATAGGGCTGCCAAACCAATAGAGCTTCCTGCTAGGATGAGAAAGTTTTAATCCAGTTTCTCCCACTAAGTAGCCACCAGCCACGTACAGCTACTATGGAGCACTGAAATGTGACCAGTGCAACTGAGGAACCAAATGCTTAATTTTACTTATGTTTGAATAAGTTTATTTATTTGGGGGGGGTGCCGGGGATTGAACTCAGGTCCTTGCACTTGCAAGGCAGGCCACCGAACAGTGGAGCTAAATTCCCGGCCCTATGTTTGAATAATTTTAATTGGAAGAGCCATATGTGGCTAGTGGCTGCAGTTCAGGGCAGCACTGTGACAAACCACTACATATATTTTTGGCTTTCTTCCCTCATGAAAATAAAAGCCATGAGGAAAACCAAAGGAAGCAGCCCCATGATCTGCCTGGGCCCATCAGCCTCGCTCTGGCTGCTCTGGAGGAATAAATCATAAGGCGAGGTCAGTGAGGATGCTACTGCCATCATCCAGGGGACATGCTGGTGGCTTCAGGATGGAAGGGATGGCATTTTAACCTCTTCCCTTTTCGAGTACCTAGAAGATGGTACTGTCGGTATAGCATAACACTTGGAGAGTTAAATTAAGAAAATAAGCTCAATACTTGCTCACTCAATGCAGTCCTTTCTGTTTCACTAAATTCCAAGGCTTGGCAATAACATGTGAGCCAGCTTATCTGCAGGGTATGCAGATAAGGTTTTCTCTGAGTCTAAACATCATTTGATACAATCAGTATAATCCCGAGTTTATTCCATAGACATCAATTTCATGGAATGCTAATGGGTACTAAATATTTAATAAATCACATGACCAAAACAAGTGGGTAAATAACAGCTTAAACAAAATATGAATTTCTGTCTCACAGTAAATATCAATGCCTCCAGTGATGTTAATTGTGCTGCATGAACAGGCAATAAATATGCAGTTAAGTATTTTCCAACTGTTTCGGGCAATAGATCCCTTCTTTTTTTTCGTTAGTTAAGGACCTAGTCAAGTGGCTGTTCACTAGAATACTTCTCAGCAAACTGCATTTGATCTCTGAGTAGTGGGAAGAGAAGGCTCCAAGAGGTGCCACCCCTGGTCATTCTCTGACTGTCACCCTGTCGTATTTCCTCTCTGTGATTTGACACTCTCAGACCGTCACCTTCTCTTATGTGTTGATTTGCTTCCTAGGTTACAACATTTGCTAGGATGAAACCCATGGCCAATGAAGGTCTGGGGCAGCAACTTATAGACACGGTGAGCAACTCACACAGTGAAATGTGCCAACAAAAAGTGGGAACTGAAAAATGTGCTACGACGATGACAGGGCACCTAAAGTTTTATGAGATGACCCGTCTCAAAGTCTAAGAAGATGCAAGAGAATCCAGCACCTTCAAACTTCTCACCATGAGTCCGAGATGAAATACAGACACTTGAAAGCACACTGGTGAGAATGAGTGAACCTGGGTAAATACTCTGGGAATGCTGTCCCTGGAATGCTGGGGGTCAAGAGGGCCAGGAGATTATTTTGAGGAGGTACAGCTCAGGACTTTGCAGTAAGGGTCTGAATGCTGTAGAGAGAATGGAAAAGGGAAATGGAGCACAGCAAATTATATTTGTCCAGCTCAGAACTGGGGACATGCCCAGGGGACACGGACCAGAGCCCATGCAGCAGCAGTGGACTGTATCTTGCAAATCATACCAAGCAGTGTTCAGCTCTTCATGCAGAGTAAGTGACCATATGGGCTCTGGGGTAGTTGAATAAGTAAAAGTAATAGCTGTACTCACTACGTGAACATACTAAGCATCTTTTCAGGATCATTCATCATATTCTTCTCTGCCAGCCACACAGTTGGCTATTATCCCTTTCTGGTCATAAGGAAGCTGGTGCTAGATTAGGAGTCAGTCCTCACTACCATGCAGTACTGCCTCCTCATATAATTACTCAACCCAAGTGGAGAGCCATGCTTTAGGAAATATTTCAGGGTAAGAGATAGGAGGTGAAACCATCTCCAAGTTGGGACCTCAGAAGTGGAAGATCCTGTATGCTGTACAGAGAAGTCTGCACAGAGAAGGTGATTCTGAGTGGCATATTGAGAAAGGATGTCTCTTCTCCTGGGAACTGGGGTGGAAAGAGGGCATGGGCGGAGGGTACAGCATGGGCAAAGGCAGAGATGCATGAGATAGCATGCTTGTTCAGAATCCCAGGCAGTGGCCAATCTCTCAATCCATGTATGAGTGAATGTTTGGATATTTAAGTCTTGATGTTTGAAAAAGCAATGACAGACAGACCTCTCAGGGGTCATAACAAATTATTTCTTCAGAATGTTCTGGCAACAAAAAGCCAATTAAAACTCCAGGAGTTCCCAGGAGTCAATGATGGAGCACAGAAAACCAAATCCTTCCAAGGCCACAACTCCTCTCCTCTGGTTCTTTCTCCTCATTGATCGTATTTAATTGGAAGAAGTGGCCATGGCTAAAGCAACAGAGAGTGAGTGTTTTGCTTACAATGGGCCCCATAATAATTATTGACTGGGTCTTGTATAATAAGCCCTATAATTTATGGCTCCGGCCTCACAGCCTGGGCCTTGTATCAATACCACTGACATGCAGTAGTAGTGAGGGAAGTGTCAAGTGCTGAGAGCACACCTCCTTAACACTTTACCCCTTAAACCCACTTTCATTCCAGCCTGCTAGCTGCCATCAAGACCCACAGAGCTCCTGGTCAGGCTAAAGGTGGCAGGGGATGGAGGACAGAGGAGAGTCTATCTTTGGGTTAGGTCCAAATCCCAACTGGTTCTTCCATTTGCTAAACTCCCTGAATCTCTTTTCCCATTTCTAAGATGTGAGAACCACCTTTCAGGGTTGATGGAGCAATAAAAATTAATAATCTATATAAAGAACATAGCCTAAGACCTACTATACAGTAGGCATTTAGTATAGACTTTCTTTTAAATCTTTGCACTTCTGTGTTACCCTATATGGCCCTAGATTACCACAGATCTCCAGGGAGGACCTGTTCCATCTTCTGCTCTGGGATGGGTATGACACTCTAAATGAAGAAGACGGATATCCAAGGACACTAGAGATTTAGAAGATAGATACTCAAGATGTAGATATGCCTCTGGCTACTGGAGGTTTCCAGTCCACTTGAAGGCACAGGTTGTGCAGACATGATACAGCCAGAAAGAGAGGACAGTTCCCATTCAAAGGTAGCTTCTACAGTTGTCTGAGTGCTACAGGAATTCCACAGGTGTGTAATGGAAGGCTCTGGAGGTAGAGAGACCAAGAAGCTGTAGGCCTGAGTTGGGAGAAAGTAGAGAGAGTAAACTCAATAAATAAATGTCCCAAATTAAAATATTCTTCATGTGGACAAGAAAATTTAACTATTAAGACTGTTACTATTCAAGCAACAATTTTGTAATGGAATGAATTGCAGAAAATTCTGGAAGGTACAGATTTGGAAATGGAAACATGATTTGTCAGATGTCAAGGTGGAGTTTTGTCCGTGGGTAAGAGTGTCTTGATGTGGATGGATGTGCATGGATCTGAGGTGGTGCCACCAACCTTCAAATCCTCACATAAATATTAGTCATTTGGTGAAGCAAAATATAAGGATGCTTCCTAATTTCATTTCAAAGCTATGCTTCAGCCTGCCTTGGGGAAGGGAAGGTCACCCTGGAGCTAAAAATCACCCCAATGTTTCTTACTCCTCCAAAGGACCTGCTTGTATTTACACAATCTGAGATATTCCGATGGAGTAGATATGGAAGTTGCTTGTACCATAAGTTCATCTTCCTCCATGGTTTAACTCCACTCCAGGAAAAGTGAGTGAACAGGGGAGCAGAGAAGCTCCTATGAACCTCTGAGGTTTGTTTTGTTGAGTGAAATGCTAAACCACTCCAAGAAGAAGAGGAAGAGACCAAGTTTTATGAGACCCGGGCAGTAAAAGATCATTAAGTCATAATCAGCTTATGCAAAATGGCTGCCAATTTAAAGCCAGAGCTGCTCTCTACCTCTACAGAGCTCGGCACAGACCCATGCCAGCTAAGTCCAGGTCTGTTTCTCTGGTTTGTGCAGGTGTCTTTGAACAGCCAGTGCCTCAGAACTCACTCTGGCACTCACTCTACGCTTTACAACCAGCCAAGGTCTAGCCCCATGCTCTTGCTTAACAGGGGCATAAGCAGTTGTTCCATAGACACTTATCATTCCTGTCTACCTGTGGCCACTCCCACCAATATTAGCAGTTTTCTTCCATCCCTCTCCTCCGTGTCCTGAACACATTTGAAATATTTTAATGCCAACCACTATACCACATGTTCCGGATGTAGTGTCCAACCGAGAGCCCAAAAGACATTCAATGAGCAGTTACAGTAGGCAAGTTGCTCTCCTGGGTATGCAAATACAAGGCAAGATTCCTGGCTTTAAGCAGACCAGTTTATTAAACCACAAGACATCTCTTCCATGTCTTTGTTTGATCCAACTGGAGAACAATTATTTATTGTGAAATGATTAGAAAACAGCTGCATTCACTGAGTGCCTGTATGCCCCGCAATGTCTCAGGATGATGACAAGGTTCATTATTATCATTATTATTATTATTATTATTATTATTATTATTATTATTATTTTCCTTTCTACTTGGAAAACTCACAGAACTGAATCTTCAAGAGGGAAATCAATCTGAGTGTGGAGATATACGCCAGTAACTCCAGTACCCTGGGAAGCCAAGGCAGGATGATGAAAAGTTCAAGCCCTGTTTCGGAAACTTAGCAGCTTTAAAATTTCCTGTCCCAAAAGTTAAAAAAATGAAGAAAGCTAGGCATGTAGTTCAGTGCAAAGATCTTGGGCTCAATCACAGAAAAGGGTTGCAAAGGTTCCTCTTGACTCCAGTAGATCAGAAAAGTGTTGCTCCCTTTTGTGTTGCTTCCTAGTCTGGTATTTATTTTTCTCATAGCTGTAATCACTCCACAATGGCCTGTTTTGTTGATGTATCCACCTTCTGTACTGTACTTGAGCTGCTTGAGTACTGAGCCTTGCCTGCTGCATCTCCACACCTCAGTGTCAGGTCCACTGCCTGATTCAACACTCATTTGTTGTGTGAGCACGATGAGTCAGTTGGGTTGTTACAGATGCACACACAAACACACATTCTCCAACTCAATCGCACTTTTTACTCAAGCCTAGCCTAGTATTCACTGTTTAGATTATACCTTTGTAACCACAAGAAGAAGGGCTATGTTTGCATCTCTCCAAGTAACAGCCATACTCTTGTCTGGTAAGACAGGCCTATGCAATTTAAAGTGCTTACCTATGCTATTCTGTAAGGGAAATTTACCACACTGTATAATGTTTTTTGCATCTTAGAAATAAGTAAGTTGACCGACTCCTTTCTGAGCCCCCAGCAATAGCATGGACAAAAGAGGACCAGCCCAGCTTTACCTACAAATCGAGCTGTGTGGACCTGCCATTCACCTGGAGTATCATCATCCTGGTAAAATTCCCACCTTCTTGGGCCATGATAGAGATAATCACTATGACAACAGTAGAAAGAGACCATGAAAGGAATAAAAATGCTTAGAAAATTTCCACCAATTCCTAGAAGCCCATCCCATCAGCCTATCCCTCCTCCATCCCCTCTATTCTGCTTAACTTATACCTGTATCCATCAGGTCGAGAAGCCGATCTAAAAGCTGATACCCCCATGACTTCTCCTATTCTTTGGCAAAATACAATTTCCTTTGCTCCTTGACTATGTTTAATTTCCTTTATTGGCCCTTATGGTTGTGAGAGGGGAAAAAAGGACCCAGTTTGTGTCAAAATTGCAGACGCCTTACACTTACACAGTCTATTTGGGTATTTGAATTCCTGGGGAGATACAAAGTAAATCAATGTGCAACCAAACCACGCACCATTCGTGGAATGCTTGCAGGTCTGTCTGGAACTGTCTTTGCTGTCACATATGTTTCTCACCTATCTTTCTGAAGCAATGTCCTCCTCACAACAACATGTAATAGCATTGCCATTATTTGTGTTATTCTTTTGCCCAGTGAACTCAAATTCTAAACTTTTGTGGATCTGTTCATTTGCCTGCTTGTTTGAGGCTCGAGGTGAATTTGTTATTTATGTATTTATTTATTTATGTAGCCTTCCCTTCTATAACTGATGCTGGGGAGTGGGGATCATTGCTCTACCTGAATGACATTCCAGTCCAAGCCAAAAAATCAACACTCTGTTAGAATATGCTACCTTTTTCTAGGTAAATGCATGAAATGCCTGTGTGTTAGAAATATTAAGAATGGTTTCAGAAGCCCCACTTATATTTTTGCAGACCCCTTGAATTCTGCAGACCATGGATGCTCAACCACAGCCTGGAAGAAGATGAGTGATCATCTGAATAATCAAGTTTCGGTCCTCATGATTAACATGATTATCTATCAATTATATGTCAGCTACTTCCTTTGTCCAAGTGCTGCCACTTACTGTGTGACCTTGGAGAAGTTATCGAATGCAAAGAATGGAGAAAAAATATGTAAGAAATGAACTGGTGACCTGGGTGTCAATATCAAGGACAAATATAGGCTTAATTAAAATCATAGAAAAACTAAATGGGAAAGAAAAGTAAAGAAATAATGGATGAAAAATTCCAAGTGTAATGAGAATTATTAATCTATGGACCCAACAAATTTAATGAACATATAGCCAGATAAATATAAAGAAAAATACTTATGCATGTTATAACAAAGCTAATGAGAGACATTCTTGATTACTTATATGCAAAACTATATTCCTCTTTCAAGTTATAGACGTTTGATGACAAAATTAATAAGCTCCTTAACTAAAGCAGCTAGTGCATACTTTGGTACCTGACACAGTGATCAGTAGATAGTACTAGCTTCCAGAGTTTTTTTGTTTTGTTTTGTTTTGTTTTGTTTTAGCCTTCTTGCTTTTCCAACTATCTTGCTGCATAACAACCATGGCATTTCTGAATACAGGGTACTATATTTTGAGGAAGAAACTTAATAAGATTGTGTGGCCAGAAGAGGGAAGGACTGAGGCAGGTAGGCTGTGGGTTTCCATAAATCACGTAGATTTTAATTGGAAGCAGTAGTGTCTCCCATGGCTGGAAGACCAGAAGACAGGCAGTTCATTACATTGATGTGTCAGCCTGATCAGATGGGATTGGGAACCTGGAGAGGGAGTCATCAGAGCCTGATCATTTATTACTGAGACTTAAGTAAATCAATTAGTTGTTGATGAAAGCTCATGAAGAATCTACGACTGGTGGAGAGGGGACTGCTGAGATGGATTTGCAGTGATCTTCCAGGGAAGGGTGATATTCCAGCTCTCTTGGGCTCAGAGAGGGAGGAAAAAAAAAGAGGGGAGGAGCAGGGGAGCAAGAAATTTAAAAATGAACAAATTAATACTACATCAATCCAGGTCTGTGGAAGTCTTTGTAGGAAGAAACCAGAATCTACTCGGTTTGTTACATTCCAAGTCTTCTAGCTCCATCATAAATGGAATTTATAGTCAGTTCTAAGAAGAGATGAAACTCCACCCATTCTAATTTTCCCTCTGATAATTTTGGAGCTTCTCACCAGCTTCTTTCAGCTGGACCCTGCATTTATTTATTTAGCACTCTGTGTTTGGATGATTTTCAATCATCCCAGGGCCTGTGGATTTCCTGGGTGAGAACCTCCAGGCAGCCTGGGTGACTGGTTCATGTGATACAACACCAGGTTGAATGCATACACACACACACACACACACACACATACACACACACACACACTCTGGCTACTGCTGGCACTGAACCTCCTGGGTAACTCATTCCACTGAGAATGAAGATTTCTGTCTTTAGTTTGCTATTTTAATTCTAAGCTGCGTAACTTCACAGTTAAACAATTGGCTTTCACTTCATTTTGTAGGAACATGGTCAGGACCTCTGGTACATTAAACACCTTTAGAATCTTATTAATCTATTAAAATCTTTACTAATGTAGAACCAGTCTTAATGTGTAGCTAACTGCACCCACATCTGTATCCATAGGAGTCGTTATTTACAAGTTATCCAACAAGACTGAGAAAATAGGAGCCTTTTTCAAAAACCACTCATCTTCAGGGCAGACATGTGTTACATTTCTATAATGAAATGGTTGTCTGACTAGCTATATAACAACTCAGGTATTTTTAAATAAGTAGAAAAAATGTAGCATAGAAACTTAATTCTGCTCCCAGAGCGGGTTGATAAATCTAGCCAAACATCTTTATTATTTTACTGTACATTAAGGGAACATTTTTATTTAGTATAGTCATAGATCTTCACATTATTGGGAAGAGTGTTCTTATACTGCTTTTTAGTCTTCAGAATTGCCTCAAGAAGACATCCGTTTACTGAAAGTTCTATGGAAGCAATTCCAGAGGAGAGAACTGTGCCCAAATTGGTATGAATTAATTGAGGGCTTCAGCACGGTGTCCTTATGCTCCTCACTGCCAAGAGTTTTATCTGCAGAAGAGAAGTTTTGCTTAAAGAAGGATTAGCCGAGATTTTTGAAACTTGGTAGAAATCATGTGGCTCTTCAAATCATTCTCTTAACTTCCGTGTACCTTGAAAATTTCCATAATAAGTGGTTTTTTATTTAAGAAACTGGCAAAATGTGGGGAAAGATATTTACAGAGAAAGTATTAAAATTCATCCCCATAGATGCCTGAACATCCAATGAGTTCCAGACTCAACACTAAGGGGTATAGAAAGAAGACCAGAAATTGTCCCCCAGAAACTCATCCTCTAGTTGAAGTTGTAGATATATTCTATAGACTTCATTTTGTACCTCCTAAATGCTTATGTTAAAGAAAAACTCATAAGGTGAAGGTATTTAGAAGCAAGGCCTTAAGGAAGTAAGTAGGTGTCTTTATGCATGGGATTAGTGTCCTTTCAAGGACAGACATGAAGCTGATCTCTCTTCTTCTCTCTCCATCATTGAAGATACATCAAGAACACAGTAGGCAACGAAGAGGGTCTTCCCAGACACTGAATCCCTCTGGGCCCCCTGATATTGGACCTCCAGCCCCCAGACTATAGAAATCACTGTGTGCTGTCTAAGCTTCTAGTCTATGGTGTTCTATGACAACAGCATGAACTAAGACAATTCCATGACTTGTATCTGTAGACTGCAGATTATGACTGTGCCACCACCAACTTGTCCTGGAAACAAAGTTAAAGGAATTCTGGGGCTCTGGGAAATTTCCTAGAGAAGGCAATTGTCCAGTGAAAGTTGAAAACGATCATGGCTTCAAAATCCCAAGGAAGGTCTATGAGCCCACAGAATGGAGTACCTGTAGACTGAAGGAGAGGGAGACAGATAGTGCTCTATGATTTCTAACTTTTCATAATTCCTTCTGCAGTGATTTCAAGGTTTGCTATTAGTGAGTTTAGAGGTAAATGAGTCTAGTAATCTGAGCATTAAATCTCAGATTTACTAGCTCAGAACAAAAATTTCATCTGAGGAATTAGAAACTCATTCAAAGGATGGGATAAAGGGATATCATGTTCCAAGTCTGGCTTTAAAAGAATAGTGCTGGTAGGAATAAAAAGATCAACATTGCAGATACTTGGATATAAATATTTTTAATATATCCACTTCTTTATCTGGACACTGACACCAATATCTCTTGCTCTGAAAATAAGCAATAGCTTCCTGTCTGATGTTTTGTGTCTAACATTATGGTCTGTCCCTTGAATCTTAGCTAGTATTGTGAACCATTCTTCCCTTGATCTGTGAACCTTTGCAATGTTATTTTGTTGTCACTACCATCAAGAGGTAGAGTCTATGTTCCACTCATAAATCTGGACAAGCCATGACATGCTTTGATCAACAGAACATGGCACAGTGACACACTGTGGCTTTGAAGCTAGACAATTAGTCAAGCAAGCTTAGAAATGAAGTGGCCTTATAGGTCTAGTATTGCTGTCATGGAATGCTTCTGTCACCATGTGTGGAAGTAGCACTAGACTCCAAAGGACAGAAAATGGCAGGAAGAGCACGATTATCCCCTCCAAGATCCTAGACTATGACTGAACCCACTGCAGATCCTCCAGTCCCAGTGTTGCTGATGGATGACCACACCTACATAGCTGGCCCCGGGTCAGAGCATGGCAGAATGCTCAGCTAGGCCAAGCCAACATGGGAGAACCTTAAAAGTGCAATAAATTATTGTTTTAGACTATTATATTTTTGATGTATTTTATTATGTAGATTTAAATAACTTAAAGAGAATCTTGTACCAGAAGTGGGATGTACTAATAGCAAAATATGTGGCATTGGCTTTGGGGCCAGGTAGCAAGCAGAAACTAGATAAATGATGATGATACTAAAGCTAAGAGCAGGATAGCTGTTATATGGTAGTGAAAATACTGACAACAGATGCCATGGGAAATTTTAAAAGATAGACATCAGACCTAACGAGCCCATGGATCTGGCTAAAGCAGTCTCAAGACAGAAATTTAAAAGTGGCAATTGCCCTCCCTGGCTGTGTGTGATAAGGTACAAGCATAGAAAGATGAAGTAAAGTAAGAATTATTTAATTTCCATGCAGAATTCAGAAAATATATGAAAAACTCAGCACTTTGGTGAACTTTTTAAAAAAATGTATCACTCACTCTCTGTCTTGCTAACTGGTAAAAATAATTATATTTCATGAAACATCCCTAGATCCAGTATCAAGTGAAATTTGCAACTGTAAGATCCTGAGTTAAGACCTCTGAAATAATAAGTTGTGAATTATGATTTTCTCCACGCACAAAAAAGGAGGTTGTAGCAAATTAAGTCTGTTATTCTATTAAAGGACCACAGGTTGCCCAAAATTGACCTAACTTATATCCAAAAGAGTTACATGTGTGATTTTTGAGGCTTTGAGTAAACTCAGTCAGATTTTAGGAAACCTACAAAATTTTTTAAGAGTAATGTATTGTATTAGTGACAACATTAGCATCTTAGACTACAAAAGATTAAGACAGTTGGAACTGAAAAGAGGGCTTGGTGTTCCTGCATAGAACCAAAGCTCACTGAAGAAACTAACTACCATAGAATACTGTTTTATAGAAAATAAAGCTTTTTGATATGATAAAGCCAGGAGCCTAGAACTAAACAAAAGCAATGGACAATAGAACTACTCCTAGAGAGAATAAGGAGACAATTCTAAAAGTCATTCTCCATTCCTGGAGTAGAAAGACCCAGGAGCAGGTGCTTGGGTGGACTCCAGAATCTCTACTTACTAAGGCATCCTATGTGTTCCCATTTCTTCCTGGTTTTGAGCAGCCATGTGCCTCTCTCTTAACTACATGTTGAGTGTGAGAAAGTGTGTAACCAGTCATGCAGCGAGGGTCCTTCCAGGCCAGGACACAAGTGACCTGCCTCTTCCAACCAGGCCTCACTCCCTAAAAGCACATTCAGCTATAAACTCATCAGCAGGTTAATCCACTAATCAGCATAACACCCCCATGATCCAACTCCCCACAAAAGCCCCATCTCTGAAAAAGCATGAGACTTTTAGGAGATTTTCTAGATCTAAATCATAACTGTGGCTTCAGGCCATGATGATAGGAGAAGGGGTGGGGAGTAAAGGGATGCAAATTTAATAAGGCTTCATGGAAGATCACTCAGAAAATTGGCCCTGCAGAAGAGTTCTAAATGTAGTCACAGAGAGAATCATACATAGATGAGGAAAACGGACAAGAAAGAATGAAATAAGCCCTTGTTGAGAGCGGAAAGACCTGTGATCTGTGCGAGAATGAATGAAGAGGAGAATATGAGGCATACAGATATGGAAATTGGGTCAGGTCACACAGTGACACCGCCACTGGCCCAGCTGTAGAGTATATCATCCTGCAGAGCATCACTGGTCTTCTCTGTGGTGCTATCTTTTTAAATTTAGGTGTGGGCATTTGACTTAGTTATGCCAACAAGATGGGGCTAAATGTAATTTCTGTTACCTCCAAGAAGCTTTAAAAATACTGGGGCATGGTTCTCCAAGGTTGTTTTTTCCTTCCACCATCAAATTGGCAATGTTCTTTTTAGAAGTCATTCTATCTTTCCAGGGTCCAAATGTAAGGGCAGTATGGGCAGAGACAACTGACAGTGGGCACTACAGCACCTTAAGAGCAAAAGTTTTTATCATTGTAAACCAGGAAGAGTTTGGAGTTTGCTGTTGTTGCTGCAGCAGAACTCAGCCTATCTCAACAGATGTGGCCAGAGCACATGTTTGGACTTTATGCTGAGCACAGGAGGAGTTGGGCAAGGCACTGACATGATCTAAACTATATGAATGAGTCCTCTGAGCTCTCTCAATGGCTCAGAGAAAGTCACTAAGGACAAAGTGATCAAAGACCTTTCAGATTCATTGGTTCACTATTCTTAACTCCATTCCTGGGATTTTTCTCCTGTGTCATGGAAGATGAAGTTGAGAAAGAGAGAGGTTAAAGTGTTTTACCTGCAGGGGCTGTGTCAAGCTGGATTTGAGCCAAGCCTGACTCAGATGTGTGGTCTTCCTGTAGAACTGTGGCATCTCCTATAAGCACAAACCACTCATTCATTCATTCACTCTGTAACATATGTTGAGAGCCACGTACGGGTCAGAGACATGATAGACATTGGGAAAATGCATACAGATAGATACAGTGTCTGTTCTTGGTGAACGTACAGTCCAGCGGGGGTGAGAGTTCTGTCTCAAATAATAAATAATACCAAAGAAAGGAAAATACTGAGACTGGCGCTCAAGTGGAAGGATACTGTTCCATTAGAACTTTATAATAAAGAAACCTATAGATATTTACAAGCACCTACCCCACACCACATCCTCTGCTAGGTATAGAAGAACATGATGCTAAGTGTGTCCTCCAAGAACTCTGACATTCTGGTGAGCACAGCAAGGCTGGGTGACACAGGATCACATCAGGAGGCTCCCAAAGAGCTATTCCTAAGACCAGACATGAGTTTCAGAGGATGTAACCTCTGCATGGTCTGCAAAGGAGAAGCTGCTTAGGCACATGTAGGAGGATGGCTTCAGTGCAGAGTATAGAGACACAGGGTTATGATGGTGGATCTTAAAAAAAGAAGAAAAAATATCTCTTAATCTGTCACCATGTAATATTGTGTTACTGAAAGTTTAAGATTATTTTTTTAATTGTGACTTAGAGTTAATCATCATTTCCACAGCTCCATCTTGTCTTTCCAAATCAGTGTAGATTAACATCTCTTGGCATTTAAATTTTTTAAATTCTATGGTTATTAAGAAAAAAGAATTTCCATCCAGACAAGGAAGAAATATTCAGTTTAGAAAACTGAGTTTTTTCTCTTCACACAATTTTTTTAGGGGAGAAAGTCAGCGCTATGCCCCTGGCTCTCTCCTGATGGCCAGCAGGAAATGTGATGTCTGGTTATGTATGACCGAGGTCCCAGATTTATAGCTGGGGCACCCAGTCACATTGTGTGGCCAGAGTCAAGTTCAAGAACTCCTCCTTGGTTGGAAAGAGCTCGTTTTAACCAGAGAAGCTAGGGGTCGATGGCCTATCAAATGAAACAGATAAGGCAAACAGAGGGTTCTTGTCAGAAACAAATGTTGCGCCTCTCCCTCCTGAAAAGCTTACAGATGTTATCAGTAGGAATCCAGTTGGGTCGAAATGAGCCCCTGAGAAGTAATATTAACCAGACATTTGGCAGTCCATTTATTTATCTCCCACTAAATTCAATAAAGAGACCCATATATAAATAAGCAAAATTAATGTGACTCGGTAATTTATCACGGGATAGAGAGCCATTGTTGCCCTTATCTTTCAATGATGTTCTATTTCCAACTGATAATAAATTATGAGGTTGTCACACCCCTCCCCTGTGACAGGGAGACAAGCGGGGTGCTGCAGCTCACATCCTTGTCTCCAGGACCACTGGCAGCTATTTTGCACCCATGTCTCTGCCTTTGGTTCCTGTGTGGGCAGCTCAAGGCTGTCCTAGTTTGTCCAACCTGCTCCATTTTGAAGGAAGACATCATTTCTTCAATCTTATTCCTATGTTTTGGATACTTCTGAGGGAGTCGTGGTCAAAGACTCGCTAATGAGGAATCATTCTTCCAGTGTTTCCCAAAAGTTCCCATCTTCCTTTTGGTCATTTACTGAGGGAGCTCTAAAGGGAAATGTTCAATTCGGCTTTAGAGAAGTGCACAGGCAGCAAAATTGGGAACTGGAGAGAGACTGAGGTCTAGAAACAAAAATCAGATCTCATTTTTTAATCATAGTGTTAATTTTACTGGTGTGAAGAAGATGATGATGATGATGATGATGAAGAAAATGGGTAATATTGACTGCCTGTAGACTGCCTTCCAGAAATCTTTTAATGTACTCTATTGGATTTAAAGTTTGTTCATTTAGTTCTTTGCACAACCTTATATGTAGGCATTATGGGTATATTTAGGACCTTATCCACTGTCGCAGAGTTGGTTAGTGAAGAGCAGACACTTGAATCTGAGAATCTGACTCCACTGTCCTTCCTATTAGTCGAGCTGAACAAACAAAAGACACACTTTCTAGCTGATGGATGTGATAAGAAAGAGCTGGAGGAGCTGAGGCCAAGTCCACAGACTGGCACCTTGCATCCAGAATAACATCTTAGGGCTGTTGGAGCTGTTAACACTTCCAAAAGAAAAAGTGCCATGGACACATTTGAAATTTAGAAATCCTACTTTCTGATCACATCATGGAAAGGGACTGGAATCCATAAGAAAAAAGGCCAACCAGCTGGGCCATTGAATAACTGACGTAGGAGAGGACACGGACGTTAAGTAAGATGCTAGCCATGGAATGAAAAGGATAACACATTTTAAGGGACTAAAGGACAGGATGTTCCGTCACATGCGTGAATTATCCAGACCACAGAGCTAAGTAAGCCCTGGGTCTCCCAACTTAGTTGTGTCTTTTATTAGCCAATTAAGACTGTATCCTGGGAGCTTTATTGGAATATCTGGATCCTTTCTCAACCCTTCCTGACACTCCCAAGGAAGGGGAGGACCATCTTGAGCCTTTAGAGTCACTGATGGGATAGCTGCCAACTGGGCTAGATGCTTGGCCTCTGTCCCAAGAAATGTCCTACCTATGCCCTCAATCCATCTGGCCATTAGAATATGTCCCTGAGTAAGATAGATTAGAATACAAGTAATATCTGACCCAAAGGAGGCTGAGGTTCTTTCCTGTGAACACAGAATAGACACTAAGAGACCCCAGGTTCCATCTAGCTGGTCTCTAGGTACATGGGTAGGTTTGCATTTTCAATCATGTGGACTGGTAAAAAGAAGCTACAGGAAGAAAGAAGGATAGACCAGATCCATCTAGAGGAACAAGGAGGCAGATAATCTCCTGATTACATGTCAGAGACATATAGGAGTATGATGGTGGCTCCTTCCCTGCCCATGGAACAAAACCACAGTCCTATAATTCCAACTCCCCTCCCCAGTTATTCTAGTTAAACCTGACTTCAGATGCTTGGAACCAAAGATGCCTAATCAAGAAGACCCTAGTGTCTAGCTTTTCTATCAGGCCTTTGAAATTTTCATATTTCTCTCCAGCTTCTTCTCCAGGGCCACCAATGAACAGTCATCCTAGATAAAGAATGGACAGAAAAATAGAATTGTGTCTTCCTGGACAGAAATATGGCTGTAGGCAAAGCTACAGAGAATGCTTCATTACTGAGTGTTGACTAGACAAAGGCATGGGAGCAGATACAACACTGCATCTGAACGAAATATATGAGGTCTTTAAGAGCGATCACTGGGCATGGTGCCACTTGCCTCCAATCCCAGCAGTCTGGAAGGCAGAGGCAGGAGGATTTTAAGTTTGAGTATGGCCTGGGCAATTTATCTGTGAGACCCTGCCTCAAAATAAACAAGCAAATAAATAAATAAATAAGGGGATTGGAATGTATCTTGGTGCAAAGGTCCTGGGTTCAATCTCTAGTACTGAAAAAAAAAATCATTAAGAAGCACAAGTGTGTTCCTTGTTTTTGTTATTTTTTATTTGTTTGTTTGTTTTGTTTTGTTCTTTGGTACCGGGAATCTTTGCACTTGCGAGGCAGGTGGCAGCGGCACCACTGAGGTAAATCCCCAGCCCTCCTTGTGCTTTTTATAGATCCTCCCAATGAACACTGTTATGTCCAGGCTATGAAAGTAAAAGCTCTCTCACCCACTCTTTGTGTGTGTTATTGGGGCCGAACCTACCAGATACAGATAGATAATCCCTAGTCCAAAAATCTGAAGCTCATGATGCTCCAAAATTTGGAACATTTTAGTTCTGACAGGAAACCAGCAGAAGCGCTGAGAACTGGAACTTCTCGCTGAGTTGGGGGGCCCTCTGCTTTACGCCCCTATGGGTAGTGGGAGGTGCCTTGAATTCTGGATATACAATGAGTGCCTTTTCCTTTATATAAAGACCCATTCAGAGACAAAATATCTGTTCATATTTCCACCCTCAGAGCCAGCAAATTTATCATTACAACGGTATAAACAAGGAGTATTTTACAAGCGGCTCCTCCCCCAGCGTGGTCCAGAAAGCAGACAGAATACCAGCTTCTGGTTTGACCTTGTGTTTTCCCCACAGCTGTTCTTTGTCTGACTGTGTCAACTCCAAATGATTTTAAGAGACCACGTCTCAGTCTGACCCTGTGAAAACAATGAGGACGAATAAAGTGTAATTTACTCTGACCCAGAGATGAGGACATGAGAAACGCTCATAATTCAGGGTTGCTCGGGCTAAGTAGAACGACCTTGTTGGTCCGGGTTCCACGAACCCCACGCTCCAGGTTCTCACTGACGCTGGAAATGAAGACCAGGACCTTGAAGAGAACAGGCACCTCCACGGCCCAGACAGCGCTCTGAGGACCTACGTGTGCGTTTCCTGTGCTGTACAAACAGGACAGATCCTATGCACCTCTGAAGATGTAGCCAGCATCACTGGAGCACAGACTGTATGGCCCACCACCGTGCCAGGGCCTTTCTGTTATTCGTTGTTTATGGGTTAATTCACCATTTTATATACGAGGAAACAGAGGCACAGGTAGATTAAATAAAATTTCGCCCGCATAGGATGTCAATCCAAAGACCTTAACTCCAGAACGTGTGCCTTAGCATGGCTTCCAAAGAATTCCATGCTGATATCCAGACACGAGCCTGGACACAATAACTTCATTGCCAGCAGTAAGGAGACAAGGAAAGAGAAAGAGTATCTGAGCACCCATTTTCTACCAGACGCTATCTCATGAGTTAGCCATTTTCTGCGCATTATTTTGTTTTGTTGTCAAAATAATCCACTGGAGCGCTAAGACTGAGTAATTTGCTCGTGTGGCTTAAAGGAAAACCATGTTTGAACCCATGTCTTCTAGCGTCCAAAGTTGAGGTTCTTTCTGCTACTGTTCAATATTTCCTTGTTTTGTTTTGTTTTTAAACAAGATACTATTAGGTGCTCCCTTCAGGGTAAGAGAAAATCAGTTTAAAACACATATGTTTATACACATTACATGAGTTACAAAGTCAAAATCCCTGGTACCTGGGCTCAATATTGGAGCACTTGTCTAGCATGCCTAAGGCCCTGCCTCTGAGTACCACCAAAATCAAACAAATCTCTGGTACTTTTTGGAAAGGTTAGCTAGGACAATTGAAATACTTGAGGCAAATATACCTAACTCTGTGCTTAGTCCTTCCAGAAAACTAAGTCTCTTCCTACTTCAAAGTCATGCAGATATTCTCCTATGTTTGAATCTAGGAAGTTGACCCATCTCCAATTAACATGTGGCAAGGTGGGAAGTTTTTGCCTACGTGTTTATTCCGACACACATCAAAAATCAACCGAGTATGTGTGAACCTGTTTCTGAGTATGATTTTGTTCCATTGCCCCACTGTTTATCCTGATACCAACATGATAGGTACATGATGGATATATCCCTACATTGCCGGTATTTTGGTCCTGATATTATGGCAGTATAGTATGACTTGAAATTAGATGGCAAGACACCTCTAACTTTTTTCTTCATTGGAGGATAGCTTTTGATGTTCTAGGTCCTACACATTTCCAGATAGATTTCAGAACGACGCATCGATCTTGATACAAAATGGATTTGGAATGAGACTATGTTAAGGCTGGAGATCAATTTGGGGAGAATGGAAATATTTGGCACAATAACCCTACTCACAACCTACTGTGCCTCTTAATTTATTGAGCACTTTTTAAATTTCCTTGAGGATTTTTAAATTTTCAATATATAAATGTCATATTTATATTTTAAAGTTATTATCATGTTTTTGATGTCATTGAAAATTTAATTTTTTATATTTTTTTTTAGTTGGTGGTTGCAAGTGTACAGAAATTCCACTAGTTTTGCATATAGTTATTATACCCTACATCTTTGCTAAATTATTAATTAAATCTGACAAGGGCCTTCAGAGTAGTTAAAATTTTGTGTGTAAACACACATGTTGTTTACAAATAAGACAATTTTACAGTTTCTTTTCCAATCTTTCAATATTCATTTTGTTTCTTTTCTTGCTTTATTGCACTGGTTAGAACTTCCAACATGCTAATGAATAGAAGTGGTTACAGTAAATATTTTGCCTTGTGCTTCATCTTAAAGACGAAGCATGGAATTTATGTTTGTTTTTTTTTTAACGCAGTTAATCAGGTTGAGGAAGTTCCATTCAGTCACTGATTTGATAAGCATTTTTATTATGAATTATTGTGACTTACATTTTGACAGATTTTGTTAACCTATCGAGATGAACATGTGATTTTTTTTTTATTCCATTAATCTGGTTGCATATACTCATTGATGTAAATTTAAACAAACCTAACACACCTGGAGTCACTCTTACTTTTTATATATCAGCCTCATTATTTTATTATTTGACTTGATTTGCTAACATTTTAGAAAAGTTTTTTTTTAATGTACATGAGTAATAATACTTTCTGATTTTCTTTTCCTATCAAATTGTCCTCTCAGAGATTTGTTGGCCTCATAAAATGAGTTGTGAATGCTCTCTTATTCCTTAATTTCTGAAAGACTTTGTATAAGGTTGCTATTACTTCTTCCTTAAATATCTGAGGAATAATTCACCAGTGTATCCTGTCACACTTGCAATGATCATGATGGGACGAATCTAAATTATGAAATCAATTTCTTTCCTGGATGTTGGGCTGTTCTGGTTTTGTTTTGCTGTGTGAAATATACATTAAATTTCTTGCCATAATGTTTATAACATTTGTTGTTATTCTCTTTTATTCCCAATATTTTTCTTTGTAATTCCTCTGTGTTCGTCAATCAGCCATCCTTAAAATAACTTATACCTTTGTTAATATTCTCCATTTTTGTCTTTTTAGCATTAATTTGTACTCCAGTCTTTATTATTTCCTTTCTTGAATAAACAGTCACATTTCACTTTATTTTTATCTTGTCTTTCTAGTGTCTTAAGATGGAAAATGTAGACAATGTAGATCATTTTTCTTTTCCCAATATACTTAAAGTTGTAAGTGTACATCCAGCATGTTCTCACTAAATCCAAAAAATTTGGGTATGTTGGATCTTCATCATTATTCAGATAAGATATTTTATACTTTATATTGCCTTTTTATATTCCTTAATTGAACTGCATTATGTAAAACTGTGATGCTCAGTTTCTGAGAATTTGGTTATTGTCTAGACATCATATGTCATTTTTAATTTAATTTCATTGTTCTCAGAGCTCATATTCAAGTAAATTAGTCTTTTGTTTTATTAAGACATTTTACAACCCATCCTATGGTCTATTTTGATGAACAGCCCTAGTGTACCAAAAACAATGTCTCATGTGTGACTTCCACCATTTTTATAGTCCACTCATGTTAAACTAGCTTATAATAATCATGTACAAATCTTCTATCTCCTTACTGATTTTACAGATTGTTTCTTTGTCCTATCAGTCACTACAAAAAACAATTTTAAGACTATCAGTTAAGATTGTAGACCTTTCTGATTCTTCATTTAGTTTTCTCAGCTTTTTGTTTTCTTTCATGTATTTTGAAACACTGTTATTGGTTGTGTACAAATTTAGGGTTATTATTTTTTCCAAATGAGTTGACATTTATTACTATGAATTATCCATCTTTATGTCTGACAATAATCCTGAGACTACAACCTGTTGCATTTTATAGTAATATAGCAATAAAAGTTCCCTGAGGCTTAAGGTCCTCCTGAGATAGTTGGGTCTCTTTACCAGGGGCTGATTCCAAGACCCCTCATAGACAGTAGAATGTGCAGATGCTCAAGTCCCTTGTATAAAATACTGTAGCATTTGCATATAACCTGAGAACATCCACCTATATAATTTTAAATCATCTATAGGTGGTTGATAATTACTAATAAAATATAAATTGTTCAATTGCATTGTTTAGGGAATAATGCCAAGGAAAAATTTTGTACATGTTCAGTATAGATGCAATTTTTCACACATTATATATGTGAAAATAAATATATTTTCAAGCCATATTTGTTTAAATCCATGGATGCAGAATTCATAGATATGGGGGGCCAACTGGATAATCTGTCTACCCACCTACTTCCAATCTGTCTTTATATATATATATTGAACTCAGGTCCTTGCGCTTCAAGGCAGGCCACCAAATCGCTGAGCTAAATCCCCAGCCCCAAGTCTTTATATTTATAGTGAGTCTCATAGATAACATGCAGTTGATTCATTTTTTCATATTAATCTAACACTATTTTTATAGTGTTTGAACCACTTCTATTCAATTTATTTACATAGCTACATTTAAGAAAACATTATGCTATTTGACTCAGCTATTTTAAGTCCTACCTCTTGCCTTCTTCTGTATAAGATTTTTTATTTTTGCTTTATTTTTAGTGACCCCTTTTATTGCTTTCATTGGATTTTGTTCTATGTTTCTTTCATTTTTGAAAGGGACTACAATATGATATCTTAAGTGATCATAGTAAGTTGAGTTACCACTTTGTAGAAGGTAAGAACTTTGTAAAATATAATTCTATCCATAGCCTTGCATTCTTCATGTTATACTGTATGTACATATACTAAATTACATTGGTTGGCCTCCTCACAGAATGTTTTTCTTTTTTTTGCTTCAACAAATAGTTGTCTTTTAAAGAAAGAAAAATTTTAAAATAGACATTTTTACTCATACATTTATCACCTTAACCTACATTTACTTATAGTTTTCACTGTTCTTTATTCCTGTAGGTGAGATTTTATTTGGTATGATTTTTCTTCCACTCAAAGAGCTTCCATCAGCATTTCTTATTGTAGAGGTTTTTTGGTAAAGAACTATCTCAGTTCTCATTTACCTGAAAATATTATGTCACTTTCAATTTTGATAAATATTTTGGCTGAACAAAAAATCCTGAGCTAACTTTTTTTTCTTTTGGGGGCTTTAAAAATGCCACTTTAATGTTCTTTTCAATGTTGATTCCAGGAAGAATCAGAGATAGTGTGTAGCTTTGCCCCTTGTATGTAGTGCATAATTATTTTCAAGATTTTTCCTCACTGGCTCTCTGCAATTTTATTATAATGTACATCAGTGTTTTTTCTTTATATTTATCTGGCTTTGTGTTCAGTAGTATCTCAGATCCATAACTTAATATCTTTTTCTCAAATTTAGTCATTTTCAGTCATTATTTCTTTAGATAATTTTCTCTTCCATCTCGTCTCTCTTTTTCCTAACTTTAGCTTAAATGAACATTTGTCCTTGATAGCGATACACAGGCTATCAAGGCTGTTGATCTTTTAAATATTTTTCTCTATCTCCTTTAGGTTAATTTCTATTGATCTATCAGGTTTATTAGCCTTTTCTTCTTCATTCTCTGCTCTTGGTCCAATCAAAGAAGTTTTTCATTTCAAATATCATACTTACCATCTATATTGTTTCTATTTGTTTACTCTGTATTTCCACTTTGCTGAGAATTCTCATCATTTTATTCATCATGTCTATTTGTACTTTTAAATTCTTGAACACATTGATAATAACTATCTTAAGTTTGTATAGGGTAATTCCAGTATTTTGGGTCATTTTGAGATCTGTTTCCATTGATTGCTATTTATTCTTGAATCATGGTGTTTTAAAAGGAAAAAAAGGATTTTTTTCTTTTGTACATGGATATTGCAAGTTATACATCATAGATAGTATATACTACATTCTCTTTCTTGAAAAAGTGCTGTATTTAATTCTAATAGACAGTTATTTCCCTGTCACATCCTCTTGAAATGTCAGACTTGGTTTTGTTTTTTGTAAGGTCAGTCAGTTTTGGTTTATTCCTTAATCCTAAAACACAACTCTTTGCCTAATGAGTGGCTCTTATTTCTTTGTTCTCAAGAAATACCCAAGATGCACAGTAGTCTGCTGACTAGGCTGACACTCCAACATCTCCCAGTGCGGCCTGACCTCTGATAACATCTGCTCAGCTCTCAACCCTGGACCAGCCTCATTCTGCTAGACCTGTGGATGCCCCTCGCAGCCCTGAACAAAGGCCCCACAGAGAAACCACATACAGCTCTCTAGAGTTTTCCCTGCGCAGCCTGCTCCCTCCCTTCACCCTGTTTTGCAGGTCCCAAACTCTTGACAGCCCCTCAGCCTGGTCTCCACCCACTCCGCTCACTGAAGCCTGCACCTTAGGGGTCTACTTGGGCCCCCCGCTGCCTGCAACACAGTACATAAAAAGCTCTTCTCCGGGAGAGTGCTGAGGAGAACACAGAGTTCCTCCTAAGACTACTCCTACCGGAAAGGCTCACAGCCCTGTGGCTCAGGGTTGTGCAACAACTGAATCAGCTGCCTTCAGTATTCTGTTGATTTTCATGGCTACAAAAGGCAAGGCAAGTCAGGTACTACTTTCTCTGTTATGCTTCTCCCTAGAAATAACTACTTAAACACTGACTTACATGAGATTTAATTGTACAATTTTATAAGACTTTAGCTTTATGGAAGCAATATATGCTCATGGTAGAAAATTTAGAAAATATGATGGAAGAATGAATAGAAATATATCAAGCCTAGGGATCCAACATCTCATAGCAGCAGAACTCTACTATTCAGATCCAACAATGCCAACATATGGTCTATTTCCTTCTAAATACATACACTCACACACACACACACACACACACACACACACACAGTTTAACATAATTCTCATCCTGCATAGACAAATGTTTATCTTGCTTTCCTTTTTTACTTAACATAAGAAGCAAATTTTCCATGAAATTAAATATCTTTTGAAAACATTATTTTTTTATGGCTGCATATGCTCCATCATTTGTATTTAACATAATTTATTTAGCCATTTTTTGCATGCATTCCATTCCCACAATTTTGCTATTTATAAATAATGTTGCAGTGAACATATTGGTGCATAAATATTCATACTCATTCCTGACTTTTCCCCAAGAAGAAAAATTACTGTGTCAAAGGGTATGAACTTTGCTCAGTCTCTCTCTATATTCTGCCAAATTACTTGTAATATTGATTGTGTAACTTAAACTCTCCCAGCACTTTATCTGAATGTTTATTTTTCTGCATTCTTGCCAAACTTGAATTTTTCCATTTTTAAATCTTTGCTAATTTTATAGCTATAATGTTTCTGTATTTGTATCCCAATTTGCTTTAATTTACTTTCCAGCGAGCTGCATATGTTTGCATATTGTTACATTACATTTTTTCTATGTCCTGTCTGTTTGTATCTTTAGCCTAAAATATTGAGTGTAGCAATTTTTTCCTTAATGACTCACATGTATAAGCCCTCATTAATTGATTTCCAAAAGCCCTTTGCTAGATAAGGAGTCCTAATATTTATTTGTATACACACAGAAATATATATTCATATATATATATATATATATATATGAATATTTATCCTTTTTCACACGTACTGAGGGCAGAACAGGATGTCGATATTGCCTGAAATAACTGCAGTCCCCACAAAGAATAATAAATACTCTAAGGGAATTCATATGAACTGCTATGACTATGGAGATAAGGAAGAAAAACCAGCTAAGAAAAAGCAGGAAATTCTGAAAGGAGACATTGCACTGCATGAATTATAATAGTGGATCAAAAACTTTTAAGATATATTACAATCACCAAAGGGCTCCTCCAAACAGAAGTGTTTGGTCCAAGATGGGGCTTGAGAATTTGCATTTGTAACACCCCCCCAGCTCGTGCAGTGATAATACTCAGACTCCGCACTGACAACAAGTCGGTTAAGAAAATATGGGAGGAAAAAAGAAGTCAAAGACAAAAAGACATTTCCAATCAAGAAAATGGTCTAGACAAAAATTGTAATTTTCTTCACTCAGGAGTCACACTCTCATTAGATCCAGAGATAAGCAAAACAGCCATGACAATATGAGAGTCTTCTCCCCTCTTAAATTATAAGAATCCATAGCAAGAGCAATGAGATCCTGCAAATTCTCCTCCATTTTTTTTTTAATCTACAGCATAAGCCTAGTTACAGCAAAAGGAAAGCAAGTATGTCCCACTGAAAGGGAACATCAATGCTCAACAACTAGGCCAGGAACACGGAGAGGTCCAGCAGAGAAAAGGGAGATAAGAGAGTGCTGGCCTATTTATGGGGCTTGGAGCTAAAGACCCTCCCATTAGGGCTGGGTAGGATGCCCTTAACTTATCACAAGCCATGTTGCCTTTTAAAGTTCGTGCCTTGAAGAAGCCCTAAGTTTCAATTCTATATATTGACGTGGTCTTGGGGAAAAGGAAACTTAAGACAAGGGTTTAAGGGTAGAAGAACCTGGAAATCCAGCCCAAAATGGCTGTGTCACAAAATACTTTAACATGATCAATTCCCTAACACCCACCCTTACTAATACCTGGCTATGTTCACATTCCCTCTATGCTAAAATTTTAAAAATCGATTCACCTTTTAGTTTTTAAGTTTATTTTTAAAAGTAAATTTATTTTGAAATGAACTAGTCTAAGTAGTTGGTGTTCTTTGCTCTGAGTTAAAAGAGACTTGTAAATATAAAACACCATGAAAACAAAACATTACTAAAGCTTAATTATCATTGCCTGCAATAGATTCAGAGCCTAACTAAAGTTGTCCCAAACTTTGTTTGAAGGGGGACATTAGTAGAAGTCAGAAAGCAGTGGAAGTTTCCAGATAAAACACAGATACCTAGTTAAATTTGAATTTTAGGAAAGCAACGGGTTTATTTCTTAATGTGTAAATATACCCCATGCACTATTTGGGACATACTTGTACTAAAAATACATTTGTTATTTATGAAGTTCAAATTTAATGAGGTGTCCTGTATTCTTATACGCTAAATCTGACAGCCCTGGGAGGAGGTTAACGCTTTATACCAGCCGCACAAAGACTTTTTCTCCTAGACATACTGAGCAATTTTGAAAGAACATTGAAAGGAAACCAGTGCCTTATGATTGGTCCTACCGTACTATTTAAGGCCTTATATATGTCCTAAGTAAATGAAGTTAACCACAAGTAGAAAGGAACCTCCTCCCGGATAAGGTCCTTCACTTTGGAGAAGGCTGCCTTAAAACAGGGATGGAAAACAGACTGAGAAGCGATTTTCAGACCATCTTGGATTCTCTGTAGCCCTGATAGGCATCTCTGCTTTGAAGATAATCAATTGATCTAACTTTTGCATACCAGAGGAGAATATAAATCCCTATGGGGACCATAAAGGGGGCTTCAGGCAAGAAGAAAATGGGAGATTAGTAGGCAAGTCCTCAAGCTATTAGCTCCACTAATGGGGAAAGTTTACATACAAATGGCTGGGCTTTCAAACCAGCTTTCTTTAAGATAACCATCAAATCCCTAGATGTCAATTGAGGTTAATAAAAAATTCTGAAGTGTTCCTGCTCGCCTGCAAAGTTTATTCCTTGCTGGCTTAATATTAGTTCCTTATAATCAAAATGCCTGTTAAAAAACACTTTCTCATAGATAGTATGCAATCCAAGGTGTCCACAAAACTATGTTCAGTATTGTATCAGAAGTTACATCTGAGTGAATGCCCCTCCATCAGATGCTAAGATTGTGTCGCATGTGTGCGTGCGTGTGTGTGTGTTTGTGTGTGTGTGTGTGCACATTCTCTCCTACAAAATGGATCAAAGGAAAGCATGGTGCCTGATAAAACAGATGGCAAGAGTACAAATTTGAGATATAACCAATCTCAAGGCACTTAGATGAGAAAATCTAGTCTGGAACCATCTTCACCTCTTCTGGACTGTTTAATCCCAGTTAGCTACCTCGAGAACCTGAGCAGGGTTTTATGATTGAAAACCAAATGAGGGAGACCCAGACAGATGGTCAGTGCTTCAAGTTGAAGGGAGAGGGTCATTTTAATGGGACTGAATGGCTCTGACTTCCAAAAGAACTTAAAAGTATACATACATATGGTTTTGTTGCTCCCAAGACATCCTCATGACCTGTGGGGCAATTCAATTGCCATGGGAGGAAACTCCATGCCCTGAGGGGCAATTTTAGTCTTGAGATGATGCTCTGTTGGAATCCAAGGCAAACATAGGTTCTGGGCTTAGCTGAATGAATTCCTGGGTAAATTTCAGGTTAATAAACCTTGTTTTGTTCACTTTCAGACAGTCCCTAAATGCCTAACATGCCTGTGTGCAAAGTTGAGATGGAGTTTTACAAAATGACAGTCAGGCATTGTTCTACTGCTAGTAGTCCCAACTGAATAGTCATGGTTTTTAGCCAAAACTGCTTTTAAATTCCTGACTCCTTCAAAAAGAAAACACAAATCAAGGTAACAGGTTAAGGGCCCAGGAGTTTGTTTATTGTCTGTCCCTATGGTCTCTGTCATCTTCTGACACTATTATGGTCTCTGTGGTCCTCTATTTCATAACCATGAAAACTGTGAAAACACATACAAAGAAATAAAATGCTCTTGACATGCCAGTATATGAAGATGGTACATTCTCTCTTTGCAGGTGATGAAATTGGGGCAAGGAAAACTTAAATCTCCAAACTGTGCACAACACTAATCAGAAAAGACAGTGGTGGTTCCAGGCAGCCTCCCACACCCAAGCTTGTTGGCCAGTTCCACTATGAGGCTCACTTGAAGGCACCAGCTGCTTGAATTGCTGGTTTGCTTTGTTATGGCACACTTAACAAGCAATCTCAGATTGTAAGCTGGCTTTTCCTGCCACCATTCAAGAGCTAGAAATTGGGCCAGTTGTACCAACATAAACCTTTCAGACTTCAAAGCAGTGAAAATTCTGAGCTTGCAACCACATGGATTAGACCTTGAACATGAGAATGTAACCAAGGTAGGTGTTGCTGATGAGTGGCTTCGTGACTAGTGTCTCCTCCACCTTGTCTATCCTGTGAGCATTCAAGATCTCTTGATTTCTTCCTTATAAAGATCCTTGTCTGGATCTCAGCACTCAGTCCTACCTTTGCTTTTATCACTGTCATTTTCCAGGAAGAAAGTTTAGATGTAAAATGTCCCCCCAAAGGCTCAGGTGTTCAGAGGTGGGGCTTTGGAAGGTAATTCCAGATTATGGGAGCACTAACCTCCTCACAGGATTAATGTTCTGATGAGTTCATAGCTGAATGTGCTTTTAGGAGCTGGTGCCATGGAGGAAGTAGGTCACTGGGAGGCATGACCTTAAACTGCATGTTCTTACCCCTGGCCTGCCTCTCTCCCTCTCCCTCCCCCTCCCCCTCTCCCTC
>NW_022900944.1:42612650-42642733 GCF_012274545.1 Fukomys damarensis
CTCCCCCTCCCCCTCCCTCTTCCCCCCACTTCCTCCTTTCTCTGCTTCCTGACCACCATGAAATGAGCAGCTTTCCTCTGCCATGCCCTTCCACCATGATATTTCTGCTCCAGAACTGGCCAACTGTGGAATGAAACCTCTGAAACTGTGAGCCACAGTAAACCTTTTCTCCTTTAAGCTGTATTTATAAGGTATTTTGCCCCAGCAACAAAAGGGTGACTAATATGGGTGACGAATATAAAACTCAATTCTCCTTTCTTTTCTGACTCCATATCATGACATCCTAAGGCAAAAACCATGAATATTCCATGTTTACCTAAAATTTTTATTAAGAAGGGGACAACAACAATGGTTTCCTACTCAAATTTCAAGGCAGGAGTCCAAAATTTTCATCCATCTGAAATTTTCTAGTCACAAAATCAAGACTATTTTATCACTTAACATTTCAGAGTTGTTTATGTATTCTATTACTTTAAAAGCAGTTGTCCTGTTACTTTATAAAAGAAGTAGAATTAAGAAAATCACAAATATGCCTTATATTTGTGGAAAGTAGAATTTATGTTTTTTTTTACTTTAATGTATTAGTATTTTCTAAATTGCCCTCAATCATCAAGTATTATACTTACAGTATTCTGAAGTATTTTAAAACATAAATAAGAATGAAAAGCAGTCCCAGGCAGCTTCTTGCATTACAATTGGACAGCTGCTAATATTCTAGGATCAAAAATTGCAACTAATATGTCTACTTAGTGTGTCAGGAGACAAAGCAGCCTTCCTTCTGACTTCTGACCAACAGACAGGAAGAGAGGAGTTTACTTTTGGTCTGAGGGGATCTCCTAAGATCGCAGTGATCCCAGCTGACTCTCTACTGGGATTGCCACTGTGTGAAGGGCACGAGAGCCAATCTCCAGGTCAGACCGGGTGGTGACAAATAAATGAATCCCTCTAAGGAGGTAAAACCAACCCCACACGTCCCTCTCCCCCGACCCAAGGGTCCTGGCCAGACTAACGCTGGGGCCTGGGCCATCCCTGCCTCACGTCAGTCACTCCTCTCTCAAGTTAATGCTTGCTTGTGGGATTCGGGCCAGGAAGAAATCCCCATTTGGGTTTAGGGCTTATCTCAGGACTAACACTGGGGACAGGCAGTCTCCAGGCTTTGTCGGATTATCCTTTAAATCATCAGGATAACAAACACATAAAAAAATTCAATTCAGGGTTGAAACAATCTTAACAGAAGTTGTTTTTTTAAGCTTGGTTAGGAATATTTCTGGGGAGAGGGTGTGCGCTGGTTTATTAAATATTCAGGATATCCTGAGCTAATAATATCTTAATGGTAATTTTACAGTATGGGGAAGAAAGTCAGATTGAATGGCCTGCCAGGGATCCAAGCTGCAATCTGAGACAGGAGACAATTGCTCTAATGCCGCATGCCATTGTCCCTGATCTCCAGGCCAGGAGTAGTGAAGGCTGGGTCTTCTATCTCAGCCCTTAGTTCCTTCTAGCTCCTTTCCTCATTTTCTGGGTGATCTTGGCAAGTCTTTTAATTTCTTTGAATTTTTATTTCCTCAGCAGTACAACCACATTCATTATCCACCTCTTGGGATTTGAAAAAGGGAATTACTACACCCAAGTGTGAGGAGTAGGATGTCCACACTGGAATCCCAGCTCTATGACCTGACTCTGTCAGTCACTGGAGGATAATTTATGCCTCATTTGGGTGCTGCTGCTTTCGAAACAAGTTACTGTTTGAAAGTGCTCAGGATAGTACCTTGCCTATTCTACCCATATTGAGTTGCTGTTATTTTGTGCTAAATTAAATCACCTTTGTACAATAAACAACACATATCAGATGCTTCAATCGTGGGTGGTGACACCTCTGAGCCTATTATTTGAAGAAAGATTAGCCCACCATTTCGTAGGCCAGATATCGATGTGAATCGCTTATCAACAATAAGGAAGCCAGAGAACAGAGAGTTTGGCCAGTGTTTGGGAACCTGCCAGGCGTTGCTTTCAGAGTCTCCACTGGAAGCACAGAAACAGAAGCTCACCTGACCTGCAGCGGCAGGAAAAACCTTCCTGACTCAGGAGAGAGGCACGGACTGAGAGTGTCCCTGTAAGCATCTGGGGGAGTCACTCTCCCGCCTCACCCCAGGGGCAAAGGCAGAGAAACTTTGCACAAAAAAGCAATTTACTTAGCTAGTCATTTTCTAGATTTGCTCAGCAATTATTTCAGCTATTTGTGTTTAAATTAGAGTTCTCTCTGTGCCTGCCCAGTGTCTTGCTGCTTCACCGGGTGGGGAAGCCTTGGCAGCACTTTTCTCCCGACTGGACTGATGGACTTTGCTGGACCTAGAGGCTGGGGGAGTGGGACAGGGGATTAGACAGTGAAGCAGAAGCCATACGTCCAGAGAGTTTCCAGGGACTCCCAGGAAGAAGGTAGCTGGGCAGCAGCACCGTTATCACCTGAGTGAAACCCAGGCAGTGTGATGTATGTGGGGAGCCCCGGAGAATTTCAGGTTTAGAGGGTTTGGGGCAGGGACAGACGGTGCTGACAAATGCCTAGCAACCAGCAAAACAAATAAAAAGCTGACTGTGGGATTTGCTAGGGTCCTGTTGTTAGCAGACATAGCGTTCAGTGGGGCTTCTTTCCAGGTTCTTGGAGTCCTGAACAAAGAACTGGACCGGACTCACAGAAAGACTAGCAAGAGTATAGATTTACTGAAGACAGAAAAGAAGTAACAAATGCTACAGGGAGGGCGAGAACAGGTTGAGAAAGGCTCACAGTGGCCCAAAGACAAAGCAAAAAAGACCCTTAGTATCCCAAAACCTGGGTTGACCTTCCCCACACACAAATAAAGCATTGGTACATTTGCCTTATCGAAACTCACTGGGTGGGCCTCTAGCCAGATGTAAATGAAGGATCTGAATCCATGTCTTTTGATTGGCTGTGCCTACATGGAAAAGGCCCATTGAGAATAGCATTTTCCGATTGGTCCTGTGAACAGCATGTGATTCCAATGAAGGACTGAAAAGAGCACTCTTCTGATTCGTCCACAGTGCTCAGGAGCCATAAGCCTGACATCACCTTGGGTCCCCCACTTTCTGTGCAAGCCCCCTCTTTTTAGGAAACATCTCACTCAACCTGTGAGCTGTGGGTCTTTATGAGCTTGACGCATCCCCCCCAACACCCTGTTAGTTGTCTGGTTTGCCCCAGCCCTACTCTAGCTCACTACTGAGGCCAGTTTCCAGCTGGTAATGAGATGAGAAGAGGTGTGCAGAGGCTGCTCCATGAGTGGCCAGGCTGGGGCCACGACACCCAGGGGAGGCCAGGAATCTACATGGTTATCAGGTTCTTCTGAGAGTTTCTGAAAACAGAAGGCTGGACTCGGCTTGAGGAGGAGGAGGAGGAAGCAATGAAAAAGAACAGCACTACAGTTCTGAGCCTGGAGCCAAGACAAATCTGTTCTAGGGTGGCAACTCTGGGTTTATAAAAACCCACGATTTGGTCAGGTCCACATATGTTTTGTACTACCTTTTACTTATTCTGCTCAGTCCTTTACCTTTTGCCCCAATTTATTTGGCGTAGAAACTTCGATCATCACTCTAAGTGTAAAACTATTGCTAATTGCTCTAAATGTAAGTATAAGAAATTGTAACAAAAGTCAGATTCTTATTGCAGTTTTACACCATTTTCTATTGAAAGTACTGAGCCTGAAGTCTGCTTTCTTCATGTTAACAAGTTCTAGGAAGACTGAAAGTGCTATTGCTACCACACGGTGATGTTCTCCTTCAGACGATTAGGAGGACTGCAAAGTAGTTGAAGGGAGTAACGTCCTCCTTTCCTCTAGAAACAAATTCGATAAAGCAAGGTATTAACACAATTTAAACAACAGTCTCCATACAGACAATGACCAAAATGGCACTGAGCTTCAACCCCCTTGGCCATATGGGAAATGAGAAGAAAGAAGGCCGTGGTGCTTAGGCAGAGTGATGCAGGAGGTGAAGGCCAAATATCCATCCCTGACCTCTTCATAGGGTGCTCCTGGGCCAGGAAATCCTCTTGAATCACCTCTAATTGCAAAGGAGGAAGTTGAGGCTGGCAGACCTAGTTTACTTGGCCTCCATGACATGTTGATCATGGAGCTACAATTTGATCCCAAATCAGACAGAATTCAGAGTTCAGATGAAGAGTCAATAGACAGACTGACCGATACTTAGAGAGAATGACAGGTAAATGATGATGATAATGATGATGATGACGATGATGACAGATAGATAGACAGACAGACAGATGTCAAGTCTTACAGTAGGTACCTTTCCTCTCCTCACAGCTTTGTGGAAGGTTTAAGTAATATGCACATAAAGCACCTGACCAGTGCCCAGCCCACAGCAGGCTCATCTCTATGATGGAATCCATATTTCATAGGATGATGTCCCCTAGACAGAGCCCTTAATTAACCAAAGGCCTCAGCACCCAACACAGGCAGGGCTCCTCAGAAACCTGCCGAGTGCCAGGTACCGAGGTCTCAGGGTGACTCACGTGCCCCTTTACCTCCAGTCTCTCATTTAAGGCTGTGGAGCAACATTAACTTGGCTCCCAATTGAAAAGGTATTGTTTTCCTCCCCACTGACCTCCTAAGGATAAAACTTTTGAACTTTGGGTAAGCTGTTTTTCTACAGCCAGACCAGATCTGGAAGAAGGAGAAGGGATCGGCATCAAGTTCTGAAACTGGGAGAGAAGGCAAAGTGCACCTACAGGTAGTCTGGGGTTTCTGCACAACTTACCCCTCTAGGAGAAGCAAGATAAAGACGTCCAAACCCTACTGACCCTGCACTTTAGCTGAAACTACTTGCGGACAATCCAGGTCAATGTCTATCTTTGGTTCCTGATCACAAGATCTGTTCAGAACTGCCAGTCCTATGGCTGAGGCAGAATGGTAGAATGGTCCCATACCAGTGCATGAAGCCCCCAGAATAGTTACCAGTGACAGGGCTGTGAGCCTCAGTGGGCCTGTCTGCATCTCTAAAATCCTGTTCATCATGATACTGCGATGACTACATCGATGATAATTAGAACCTCATCACGCAAATTTTCAACTTAATAAATGAGCCACAGCTGAACGATACTTCCATAATCTCTAAATAATTCTACCAGTGTTGGTTAACATCGCTCATCCCACAGAGAGCTGTTAGCAAAAGGTGGAAATGAGAGGGGAACCTTCATCTAGGAGTAATACATGTAAGGCACCTTTTGTATGCATGCAGCTTCATAGAATCTCACACCTTCATGTCCGTGGTGTGAGCTAAGTATTATGATGGAATCTCTCCTTACAAAAAGGGAAATTGAGGCTCACAAAAGTCAAATCACTTCTGTATGGTCATAAGACCCCGAGTGGAAGGGCCAGAATTGAAACTCATGTGTTATGGCCCAAACTGTGTCCTCTCCCACCACAAAGTCACAAGTTGAAGTTCTGACCCCGAGGGCATGAGCCCTGGACTGTATTTGGAGGTAGGGCCGACATACAAAGGGACCCTAAATCAATTTGTGGTGACCTTGTAAGAGGAAGAGGTTAGGACACAGACACAGAGGGAAGACCATGAAGACACAAAGATGATTATTTCACAAGCAAGGAAAGAGGCTTCGGAAGAAAACAACCTTGCCTTAAGCTTGGACTTATGGCTTCCAGAATTGTGAGGAATATATTTCTGCTGTTGCCTGTGATATTTTGTTATGTCTGCTTCAGCAACCTCATACTCCAGGCCTCTCATTTCATGTCTAATGTACCCTCCACCATGCCCCTCTAAGATGGTGTATGATTACAGTCCAGTATAAAACCTGATGAAAGCACTGCACTTCACAGTTTCTCAAATCCAACGAGCACATGCACCCAACCTCATCAGTTCAAACTGCCAAATATATTTATGTGGATCAGTTACATGCTCCCTGGGCTTCATTCGCAAGGCCCACAGCAACAACTTACAGAGACTTCCTTTGAAGCTTCTCAAGGTTGAAGGTCCTCTTCGTGAGCTCAGCAGCTTCAAGGACCTTCATGTTTGCAGCAGACACAGAGATCGCTGTGTAGGCCTGATCTGCAGGCATGCAGGGCTCAAGACGTAGCAACGATTACCTGAGCTATGTCAGATGTCACTGGTTGCCAATGATATTCTTTCCCACAGAGCCATGAAAGCCTCTGAAGTCTTCTCAACATGGGCAATAGGACACAGCTCTGAGAGGACTGCTGGACCCAGGGGAGTGAGCCCATATTCTGTCTTAGCACCATCCTAGGTTAGAACTACTCCGTTCCTCTCTCCGTTCTGGTGATGTCATGGATTTGTTTCAGTAAAGCCCAGCAAGGACTCACTCTGAGGATGATTCCCCAGGCCTAAAAGTCTCTGTTTCTGAACTGCATAAAGCCACTCTGAAGTTAAGAAACAACACTCAGGTACAGCACCAAACAGAAATTAGTTAATCTGATTGGCTGAACAGCCGTAAAGGGGCAGCTCTGTGAAGAGCAGATGATATAGAATCTGAACACAAAACATAAAGTCCCCTGTGCCTTTTCTCCAGTGATTAGATGAGTTGACTTGTGGCCAGGCATGGTGGCACATGCCTGTAATTTCAGTACTCTGGGAGCTGAGGCAGGAGCATCATGAGTTAGAGCCTAGTCCAGGCAACTTAGTGACTTGGTGAGACTATCTCAAAAATTTTAGAAAGAGTTTTAAAAGGCTGGAAATTGAGCTCAGTGCAGTGGCTCTGGGTTTAATCTATAGTACCCAAAAATAAATAAAACAAGTTGACTTGTAAAAATCTGGTACCCCAAGGGCTACTATTTCTGTTCTCCAAGTGTAGTTACAATCAAACTACCCCAAAACTTAGTGGCTTCCAATGCAAGGCCATTTTTTTGTTTGTTTGTTTGTTTGTTTGTTTTTTCCCTCACAAGGTTTTGGATGAAGAATTCTGGACGGACTTAACTGGATGGGTCATCTGTGATCTGGAATGACTTCCACCCACACACTTCCAAGTTGTCATCTTACTCATGAGCCTAGCAGCTTAGCTGGGAAGGCTCCTTCTGAGGCTACCTGCTGACTTGGACGTGGTATGGGGCTATCAAGAGACCCTCTGCCATGGCCTCTCTGTGTGGCTTAGCTGTTGGGACATCCATGAGAAGAACTCAGGACTGTAAGTGTACAGTAAAAATACCAGAAGACACTGTCACGTGGGAAGGCATCACAACACTCTGACAGACATGTTCAAGGTGCAGTCTGAGAGATAAACCATGAGGGCCAAAAGATTAAAGATCCTGCCACACTGAGCAGAGGAAGTTGAGATGCCTGGGTCTCCCAGGCTCTCTGACAACATCAGGTAAACAGAGGATCAGTGACCTCCAAGGTCGCCAAGGTGAACAACTTGCTTTTGAGTGTTTTAAATTCTAAAAGATAGAGTTTGTATCCTGAATATTCCTCAAAAGGCCATAGGTTTAAGGCTTGGTGCCCAGGGTCATGCTATTGAGAGATGGTGGAAACTTTGGGGGTGGGGTCTGGTGGGAGGACTTCAGGTCATTGTAAATGTGTCCTCAAAAGGGATGTGGGACCCCAACCACTCCTCTGTCTCTGTTCTCCCTGGCTCATGGTGTGAATGATTTTGTTCCACCATACACTTCTGCCATGATATGCTGCCTCATTCCAGGCCCAAAACAAAGAGAAGGGAACCTCTAAGTCTGTGATCCAAAATCTTTTCATAACTTATATCAGGTATTTCATCCTAGTAACACAAAGGTATCATGGTTGAGCAAATACACACCACTGAAAATGTCCCTACCAGCTTTCTTTAGCATGCAGGAGGAGGGATGCTATACAACTGGCAAGCTGTCCCCAGTTGCAGACTCAGCATGATGTCCTCTGATGTGTGGCCTCAGAGGCCCAGGGTCAGCCCTCAACCTGCCACCATGGCAGTGAGAGGATCAGGTAGTGCAGACCCCTTCATCTACAGGTAAACAGGAGGAAGGCAGGCGGGGGTCTAATAATTATCCTCTGGAAACACAAAATCAGATTAGAGGTGGCACATGGGCCACAGGGAGGGCTCCAGGTCTTGGCAGACACAGTGGCACTGAGATGACAGGCTGCAAGACTGCACAAAGCTGACACAGGACAAGTCTCCTCTCTGCTTTCATCTCCACAGCCAGCCCTCCCCTCTCCCGCCCTCCCTCCCTGCCACCACTTCCTCCCTCCTCAGGGCTGGCCCCATATCCCAGAAGTCAGAAGTAAAACAAGCCAAATCAACAGAACACAAGGCCACGGTTCATATCCCCACTTTGGCATCCAGTGACACCAATGGCAGGACAAAGAGATGACTTTGCTTCTATTACTTCATTTCCCTGAACCCTAATGTTCCCCTGTGTTTGGTACCACTGGTAACTGCAGAAAAAGGAATCCAGTAATTTGGGGATTGACTCAGGAATCTTCCTTCCTTCCTTCCTTCCTTCCTTCCTTCCTTCCTTCCTTCCTTCCTTCCTTCCTTCCTTCTTTCCTTCCTCAGCATTCATCACACACAACAATTCCATACCAGTTCTCACTAGGAGAGGGCAAGAGAGTCATGGCTAGAAGCAAGTGCTTATTCTGTTCGTGAAGACCTGAATCTTCTAAAATGGCAAGCCATTTGCCCAAGCCTGCATGTGTGCTGCTATGACCTCACTCTCCTTTGTTGTCCCTGGTGGTGGTTGCCACATTGTAAGCATTACCTAACATAATCTACTTTCTCATTTCAGAAAAGCGCAGCGAACCAGAGATTAACGTTCCAACAAAGGGGGTATCACCAGCTCATCAGGCTTTGTTTGGAACAGGACAAAAGGGCAGCAGCGGGTGCAGAGCCATTTTCTCCCTGCCCAGTGAGTGTTGTGGCACAGCGTGGGGTCTGCTGCACAGGTCCTCTGGAGCTAGTGCATATGGGACTACACCGATCTGCAGTTTTGAGACTCCTGTCGACTTTTGTATCTGGGCTCTGGATTCTGCCACATGGGTTATGCCACATACAATCTCTATCACATGCACAGCGCTCCCGTGGCCAAGCCACCTGTGATTCCTGGTGGAGATGAGCACCATCTGACCTTAAAACTGAAGGAGTGACCTACCTGCTGAACTCTGTTGCCTCTCACTGCTAGGGTTGATTTTTCTTCAGTGAATCTCTCTATGACTTGGGTTTCTCTTGTGTAAAAGACCTAAGCACGTTCAGAGGTTATTTGGAGGTATCAGGCAGATGGCTCCTGCCAGGCCTCCAGGCTGTGCCTGAGCTCAGACAGGCACAGCTGATGCTCCCAGAAGTCTCAGCGAGAAGACCAAGGAAGGAGGGTGCAGAAAGAGGAAGAAGCTGAGCTCCAGATGGAAATCTGTGGTTGAGGCTCTGATCCCTTTGCTTGAGCTGTGTGGCCCTGGGTCCTTGGTTTTCTCATCTGGAAAATGGCTCTAATAAGTATATGTTCCTTTGTAAAGACTCCACGTATAAAGACTCACGTGTGTTTGAGACAGACCTGTGTTAAATCCCACTTTCTTCTTACTTCCCCAACCCCAGCAGCAGAACTTAGGGGCTGGAGCAAGTGTTTGGGTCACCTACAAAGCTCATGTCAGGTTAACCAACACCCCTGGGGCTCTAGGGATACAGAGATAGAGGAGAAAAGGTTCTGTTATAACCAGCACTTCCCAAATCAGCTACTGAAAAACAACAGTTTTCTTCCTTCTTTCCCAATTCCTAATTAATAAAAAATGTATTACTTAAAAATGTTAGACTACAACAATGAAATGCAACATGCAAGCCCGGCTTCCTATTGCCAGGAGACTTCGCAGATGCAAGACAATGGCATCAAATTGTTACGAAGCTTTCTAGGCACCTGCTCTCATTTGTGTCCTTTCTTGGTGTGGACAGGTGGAAGTCTGCAGGTGGGCACTGCCCGAGGGACCACTGGGCACAGGTCTCATTAAAAGCAAGTGATTGGCACACATGTGTTTGCTGTGCGTGCGAATGTCCAGGCCATGATCTCTTTCTGAACTTTCATGTTTACCACTCTTCCTGCTTTCTCTCCCAGGTACTAAATCCCTTGGCAAAGATTATGTATGCCACACCTGGCTTAGAATTAACTATTGAATAAGTAAGTAGCTCCCAGTAGGCGTCCTGCATGTCTTGGGCTTAATGTGGGCCTTTGAGAAAGCAACTCATGCCTAACCCTGGCCTTCCCCCAACACTGGACACCGCAATATTTACCCCTAGTGTTTGGTATGCATTGAATCTAGCTTTGCTATTCCTAAAAGTTCAGGTTCACGTTAAGTTGGAGCTGGAAACCAGGGAAGTTCAGAACAAAGAGTGTCTTCTCATGAAAGCCAGCCCTGGTGGTCACCAGACTCCCCCACCCCAGCTGGGAGTATTTCTTTTAAAAAGAAATAATTGTAATCTTCTGACTAGGATGATAACAACAACAACAAAAAAAGTCTACCTCTTTCTGAAAGGAAGCCAGTCACTGCTTTTAATAAACTCTTTGGCTACAGAGATGGAACAGGCAGACAACAACAACAAAGAAGATATTATTAACATAATTTTATGTAATTGGATAGAGGGGTAATATTTATTTTAATATTACAGAGGAAATATCCCACAATGCAGACCCTGGATTAATTCTTTATATCTTTGGACTGCACTTATCAAATAAAATTGTATTTATGGAAAAAGCAAACACATAAATCCTACCTCATTGTCAGCTGGCAACTCCCAGCAAGGGCTAATTGTATTATATATCTTCTGCAGCCCTGCCTGGTGCTTGCCAAGTCCAAATGTATGGTTATTTATTACATGAACAAATGCAATTTTCTTCTTGGAATTAGAGTCTGGAATTCTGTGAAGTCTTAAAATGTGCCTCTCCCCCATCAAGGAGGGAAAATGGTGGTTCCCAAGAGTGGAATCTAATGCACAATTCTCCCAGGGAAATAAAGATCTATTTCCCTCAAGAGATATCAGGTCAACTCTACAAGTTGTGTCTTCTGAGGGGCATTAGGATTGGGTAAAGTTCTTATCTGATTCTTTCAAAGGCCTTATTGCCCAAGGAAAATGATCACCTATGGAATTGCCAAAATCTGAACCAACGTTTGGCTTAACTCAGTTGGTCTGGGTGCAGGGTTACTGTAAACACAAGGACCAGAGCAAGTCCCAGACCCAAGGTTGGCTGACACCATCTTCTCCTTTCTTTTCCTTTTGTCCACTAGACCCAGAATGCTGTTCAGCTGCAGGATGGAGCAAGGACATACTCTCTTCCTCTCTGATAACATTCTCTTTGCCTCAGTAGGTGCAGTATACTATTCCAAAATGTGTTGAACCATTGGTAAAATGGATTTCTGCATCCTTTATCTCATCATATTTCCCAGTTATAGCACTTTGGGTTTCTTACAATATTTTGTATGTACAAAATCTCCTTTAGAAAATTCACACAGAGGTTAAGTAGCAAGAGGAGCACAATTTGGACAACTCTATTTTCTGCCGAAAAGACATGTAATAACAAGGAGACACAACACAGGTCTGTACCCCTGCTCTGGCTCAACTACATGCAATTTAGACAGCTGTAGGGCACTGGAAACTCAGCCAGGGAGCTTTACATATTGCATTCCAGAGATATCAGAGCCAATGAGAGGCATACACTTTACCCTGCCCTTCTTGAAGATGATGAAAATGAGACTCAGAAGTGAAATGAAATATAGGACATCATACTTGACTAAAAGTGATGTCACCTTCAAGGGTCCCAGAGCCACAAAATTCAGAGAGCTCCCAAGATAAACCATTACTGATTTCTATCAGCCTGCAAAATTCCTTGGACTTTGCTCCTTTCCATTTATAAAAATATTGCTATCAGTGAATGAGCTCACATGCAATGTAATTGTAAATCCCTTGGTACACTAAGCCAATTCATTGTTGATCTCTCCATTCCCTGCATGGCCTTGACGCTCACAAGATGAGGAGGATGGAAACTCCCACTTATTAGCCAACACATTTTTTCACTTGATAATGTGCAAAGAATCTCTACCTGGAAGTCAAGACCAGCTCCCTTATTTGTGCAACCCAACTCAAAGTCAGAATATGAGATTTCATGTTCAAGGATGAATGTTGTCTCTTATGAGTCTGGGACTCATGCAACTGGTCAAGTCATGCACCCAGGTCGCTGGTCCTGCTGAGGGTCAACAAACCACTGTTGTGGATTTCTAAGAATGATCTGAAAAAAGATCAAGAAAATGTAAGTTCTTTATGATCAGCTGGATTTTCAGGATCCTTCCCATCTAGAAAGGTCTTTGTGTCTCTGACTTTAAAGAAAATAAGTTCCATAAAATGGCCCTGTGGGTGTTCTCTCTTTGATGGGGATAAAGAGAAGAAAGGAGTGGTGAGTATAAGACAGCACAAAGAAGAGAGGACCTGGGGCTGGGAATCCAAGTAGATCCACCAGCTTCTGTATCCTGGAAGTGAGTGGGCAGTGTGTAGGTCAGACACTGGATCATAGACGCATGTAGATGCAGGGAGAGGAACAAGAGAAGGAACAAGAGAAAGAGAATTCTGTGTTTTAAAAAGGACAAGTCATGGAATTTTAAAATATCTAGGACATCCCCAAGACACACCTAAACTCTACCTGCCACCTGAACCCAGCACAATTTAATCAACACAGAGATATAGCAAAGGTCAAATGCTTAAGGCCAAAAAATAAGTATGGAAGAAAATCTATGACTGAGACCCTTAAATCTGTTTTTGCCTTGTGAAACTGGAGGCAATAACCATGTTTTTACTTAGGTAGCAGATATGTGACAAGGCTGGAGAATCAAGGCCTGTGGGCTTTTTTATTTGTGTGTATTTTTACTATCTACATTTTATATAAATGCATAGTAGATTTTACGTGATAAAAATTTATCATTATAAATAAGATAAGAGTAATTATTTCTGAAACTTTTTCATTCAAACAAACAGAACCAAGAGGTCTAAAAACATCAAAAAATAAACATATAAGATGTAAACATAGAAATTCAAATATTAGAAAAAAGGATGGGAATCAGCCAATAATTGAATCAATATATTTCTTTTTTTTTCGGGCCAGGTATGTAAAGATAATTTTTTTCCGTGGGGTTTTTCTCAACTGTTTGACTCTAAACTCAGATGTGCTGACATATTATTGTCTCTTCTCCCAAAAGGGACATTTAACTAAGGTATCATCCATTCAATTTCAAGCAGACGCTGAATACAATCGCCTTTATATTTGTTGTAGAGTAACATCTCACCCTTTGATATTTAAAGGGGTTGGGGTGGAGGTTGTATTGCACGAACTTTTTCTCCCCCCCACAAAAAAAATGTATACTTTGACATTTAACCAAATTAACAAACATTAATTGCACATAAAACTCACTTTGCTGAATTGCAATGAGCCATTTAACCCTATGGAACAATCCACTGGAGAGTTTATAGGAGGAGAAGCAGAGTTGGCAGTTCTCAAACATTAAGACACTCAGCTGCCTCCACTCCAGCTCCTTCGAGGTCAGAGAAAGCTATGTTGCAGAAAAAGGACGTGAGGCCAAATGAGCAATTTGGCAGCATTCTTCAAAAAGAAAAATGTAACCTCAGGACTTTCCCGGTGCTCTCGGTTCAGTCTTGCAGAACGTGTGCATGGATTGTAGTCTTATATATACCCAGGGCAAAGGAGGCTGCTCCTCACAGCTTCCCCTTTCCTTACATATCTATAAAAATTAAGGAGTTTTTTTTCCCATCTTCAGTTTTTTTCTTTGGGGGGAGCACATCTCACTCTGGCTAATTGCTGATTTTCTCTTAGCCCAAGGCCATGACACTTTCTGTCACATTACTTTCCTCCCCATCTGCTCATCATCACAAAAATCATCTCTCTGTACGTCTTCTCCAAGATGTGAGGGAATCTTGGGAATGCATCTCGATTTCCTCTCCCCACTGAGAGTGTGATTCTTGAAAACAGGTGACCACAGCTTTGTTTTATCTTCTATGGAACAAGCTACCACTCCCTAGGGGGAGGTAATGGGCCATATGTATTTCCTCATGGGATTCCATTTAGGGAATGGACCCTTTGTCATGGTATTCAATGCTCAATAAAAGTTTGATGGATGGACAATGAAGAGGGACATGGGATAGCATTATTTGTCTTTTCCAAAAATGTCTTCTAGAGTACTGGGCTCCAAAGAAATCATATATGGCCCCAGGGCCAGCCTGCACACAGGCCTTGCTGGTGCATTATGTGCTTTTCCTGGGCTTACTTCCTTTTGGTTGTGCACACTCCAAGAGGGTGTGCAGACCCACAAAAGCTGCAACATGAGAAGCCACCTCTTCAAAAGTAGATGTTGGGGTGCCTGGCTTTCACCAAGAGCTTCCTCAGACAATGTAGCAAGAGATGCAGGATTCACCTTGTGAAATATGGAAACCACCATCGAGTGGTCCTGCTCTCTCACTTCCAACACTGAGTAGGAGGAGCTGGGGAGAGGCCAGTGGAAGATACTTCCCTTCCACCTCCTGGGTAGAATGCAGATATATGGATATATGCCAGGCAATCACAGAGGAGTGGAAAATTGGGAAAGAATTTAACGTGGAGTAGACAAAGTAGAATTAAAAATAAAATTTTTTACAAGGTGTGGGCAACAGTCTTTTTTTATAGGATAAAGGAATTATGTAAATTTAGTCTAACAGTTATGCTGCTCTATAGGAAAAATAGTAGAATCGAAATAGATAAAATCAAAATCACTAGAGAAATTGATAAGATGTCTAGAAGATATGAAATCACCACAGATGGTATTATCTGCGACCATAAATCCTTCTTAAACACAAATCAAGGAGAACAACCAATTTAATCTGTAACTAATGACTCACCAAATAGCTAACTAAATGAAACAACATAAACAGACATTCCTTGAGAGATCAAGGAGATGAAGATGCAATTAAGGCCAAGAACATTTTAATTAATATGTGAGTGATTTAAAAGGTATATAGTAATTTGGGGTTTTACTTACAAAGAATATCTTTTCTCTTTTTCAAATATCCCCACATAGCTACAAATATTGACATCTAAAGAGAATTCCCAAAACACAAGTTGTCCAAATGTCATGGTTTAACCAGAAAGCAATGAGATTAGAAATGCGAAGATTAAAACACAAATTGCAGTCCTTTGAGGAAGCACATGTCTAAATATTGTGTGGATCAGAGAAAACCAAAATTAAACGTTGCACCTCTGCTTATAAGTAAATAAAGATTAGACGATATCAAAACTGCCAATACAAAACAAATCCACACATGATATGTTAAATGCTAGTCAGAAGCAAATCTGTAGCTTTAAATGTTTATACATTTATGTGTGTGTGTGTGTGTGTGTGTGTGTGTGTGTGTGTGTAAAACATGTTTAAATTTAGATATATGTTATGGCTTCTGTCTGGATGTCCCCCAAAGCCTCACAAGATCATAGGTGGGGCTTTTCAGAGGTGGCAGGATCTAGAGTGTGAGACACTGGAACTGACTCATGGTGCAAGGCTAGGCTCAAGGGCACTGGGATTAGGGTGTGACTGCTACCAGCCCTAAGCAGCCTGGATAAACTAGAAGGGAGAGAAAAAGCCGTGAGCACCCCTTGTTTGCTTTGCTACCTTCTGCCTGCTACGAACTGTTTCTCCTCCGCCCGGCCACCCTGCCTTTGAGCCAGGGGATTAGGGAATGAAAACTACAAGCCAAATAAACCTTTCTTCCTTTAGCTTTGGGTGTCAAGTATTTTCTCTCAGCAGTGAGAAAAGCAACTAAGTGTACAAAAAATTTTAAACTTTAAATGTTATTTATATATTATATTATATTATATATACAGTATATGTATGTTATAATTTTTCATTTAAGTTGAAAAGTAAAGCCAATCTTCATGGTGAAGGGATATAGGTTATGATGATAGCTTCATAAATTAAGAAACAGAAAAAGCACACAACTCATCAACACATCTAAAACTTGTACTTGTGTGTGGTAGAGAGAAACAAAATGGACTCTGGGAAGACAAGAAATTCTCTCAAGTAATGGGGGGAAAGAAAAGAAACAAAAGCATAATGCATTATAAGAAGTAGAGTTTTTAACCCAGAATGTTGTATCAGATTATAATAATTAATTTGAAAAATTACAGTGAATGTTAAAACATTTTCTAAAAGGCCATTAAAATCGATCCATTTGCCTTAGATCAATAACTATTTATTTGAATAAAATTGAAAAAAGTGTCATATGATCACTATGATAAAATTGTTCTGGATCCATGGGATTAATAAGCAAGTAATTTCATGGATTAACTAATTTTCACAATATATAACTTTATCCGGAATGTATAAAAAAGACAAATAATTCTATAATGTGTTTTAAGGAATTAACAATGGTTCTGAGCTGGACTGAAATATTCTGAAGAACAAACTATAATTCACTCCCATTTAGGAAGATGGATGTAAAAATTTTTAATAATATATTAGTAAACTGAATCTAGTAATATATTTAAATAATACTACACACTTAGGGTAGCTTGATCCCATTGTAAAAGTGGCATTTAATAAGAGAGTCCACTCATAGACTGATCCTCTTTGATCTATCAAAGAAGAAAAATATTTTCTATCCCAAAGAAGCCAAAAAGATATCTACTACAATTCCCCATCGAATGCCGATAGCGTTTCATCTAAATGCTTTTTCACACTGTAAATAATACCTGTCTGTAATTGGTGGAAAAGTGTCATCAAGAACCTGGGACCAGGAACATGTCTTGGAACCTCAAAATAGAACCTTAATTGAAAATAAAGTCTCTGCAGAAATTAATTAAGGATCAAGGTGAAATCCCACTGAATTAGGCAGGGTCCTAAATCCAATGAGAGCAACCTTATAAGAAACAGAAGAGCACTGAGAAACACAGAAAAGGACGTGATGTGTGCATGGCAAGGTTTGAAGTGTGCCCGGGATTGCTGGTGACCACCTGAACCTGAGGTAGAGGCCTGGGGAAGATGCTGCCTCAGAGCCTCCAGAAGGAAAAAGCAACCATGTGAACATTTGGATTTCAACGTTCTGGCCTCCAGTCCTGGGAGAGAATAAATCTCTGTTGTTTTAAGCCACCCAAGTCATGGTTGGGCTGATCTAGGAAACACCATCTTAAATCACAAACCAATGTCACATGCATCTGTGAATCACAAAATGCATTCCCATTACACTCAGTGACATGATAGTAACTCCTACAAGATCGCGCTAACTGTGCATATATACATGACATGTGAAATGAAGCTTCTGAGGAGAAAGCACATGGCAACCACCAATTCCATTAACCAGCTGGCTCTGCAAAGTAGGGGACATGGGGGGCAGTTTGTGGTGATTCCACAGCAGCATGTGCTTAATGACTGTCACCACATTCCCTTCTGTAACCACTCCTGCACTGGGGAAACCGAGGCTTGGGGATCCTGGAAAAGTGTCTCATCCGCTTTCATCATCAGAAACAGATCCATGCTCTAACCAGTCTGAAAAGCTTGTGGTAGGGATGGCTGGCTTGTGGGACAGTGGCCTGGATTTAGCTCACATCTGGGTACCACAGTTTGCCCTCAGCCCCGAGCTCCCTCGCTGGCCCTTCCAGGCTTTTCACCAATGACTGTAAACTCCAGTCCGATTCCGGATCAGGGCACCTGCTCTTATCTCTAGACCCACAGCACTAAGATAGTAAATGAGTTTTGTTCAGCAATGAATTGGCTGTTGTGAGGAAAAAGGGAAGGAAGAAAGGAAGAGGGGTGGGAGGAAGTGAGTAACTTAGGGCCTAACATATGTAAACCCACATTCCCAGTAAAGAACACTACATTCTTTTCTTGAATCAGGCTGAAAGCTTTTTCTTTATGATCAATCAGCACATGCTGTGCTAGGCTGAACAATGGTCCCCAAAGATGTTACCTCCTAGTCCTTGGAGCCTGTGGCCATGTTACCTTACCCAGGAGAGTGGCTGTGCTTTGCAGGTGTGATTAACAACCTTGAAGTTGGGAGAGTACAAATATTGGATTACTTGTGTAGAAGGGTCTATGTAATCACAAGTATCTTTGAAGAGAGAGACAGAAGTAGATCTGACTACACAGAAAGCAGGTGATGTTACTTGGGAAGCAGAGGTTAGAGCAGTATGGCCACAAGCCAAGGAATGCCAGCCACCAAAAACAAGAAGAGGACCACACGCGCGCGCGCGCACACACACACACACACACACACACACACACACACACACAATTTCCACAAAGGCTCCAGTGGGACTCCATTTCAGCCAACACCTTCATTTTGGCCCAGTGACACATGTTTCACACATCTGATCTCCAGATCTAAAGACAATGTGTGATGTATCAAGCTGTATGTTTGTGGTCATCTGTCTCAGCTTCCATCAGAAACTGATCCGTTTTCTGACCAGTCCAAAAAGCTCCATGGCCTAGTTAAAGAGAGCCCAGATGTAGACCAAGCCCAGAGTCATTACAAACAAGAAAGACATGTTAACAAGAAGTGAGAACCTGGAAAGAAAGAAAAGGGTAGGGCCAGGGATGTAGTTCAGTGGCACAGCACCTGCCTGGTAAGCACGAGACCCCAAGAGTTCAATTTCTGGTACCAAAAGAGAACAAAAAACAAAAAGAAAAGCAGAATGGGGAGAATTGATCGATTTGTTACAAAACTCTTTAATATCTATTATCATTTAATGTTACCATTAATGTACCTGAGTGTTGGTAATGTAGAGCCTGGTATAATTTCCCCAAATTATAGATGAAATATCAGAGGTTCTAGGAAGTAAATCACTCAAGAAAAAATAAATGTGATATTTATTGAATACCTACTGTATTTACTCTTGTCTTTCTCAACAGTATCTACTGCAATTCTTAAAAATGATTCCCTACACAAGATAAACTCCATCTTCCACTTTAGTAAATTGAGGTTCAAAAATTAATGACAAGTTCAATACCCCTTATCTGAAATACTGGGGTCAGGGAGTATTTCAGATTTGGGAATTTTCTAAAATTTAGATTGTTATATAATGAGATATCTTGTGGGTGTGAGTCAAGTCTAAACAAGAAATTTATTTATGTCTCAAATACACCTTATATACACAGTTCAAGATTAATGTTGTGCAACCATTTCAATGCACCGGCTTTTTAACTGATACCTGTTACATGTGGTCAGTGTGGGATTTTCTCTGAACTTGTTCATGCTCGAAAGGTTCCTGAGGTTTTGACTTTTGGATTCTGGATGCTCAACTTGCCCAAGATCACCCAGCCAGAAATGGTGAGGAGCAGAATTTGATCTCAAGTCTTGGGTAACCTCCCACCTCCAAGGCCAGACTCATCCAGAACCTGAGGGCACCAGGGACTGGTCACAAATCTGACCCAAACTACTGGTCCTGTTCCTAAAACACAGCTCCTACTTGAATCTAAAGCGCCAAGCACCTGTCAGCTTGGATTTGTAGCTCCTGGTCCTTCTGGTGTAAGGTTGTTCCTTTACTCAGCCCCCTGAGTTCTCTTTCTCTAATCTGTATGACAGAGGTCATATAATTTTTGCTATGGGGTTATTATAAAGATGAAATGAAAATGGATCAGAAAGACACTTAGCTCAATACCTGGCACACAGTAGGTACTCGATAAACATTGCTTTATTTCTTTTCTGGAACAATTGACAAATCACTAGTGAGCCTCAGAGAGGAGAATTAGACTTGGTCGATTGTGTTATTCATATTCTCCAATCTGTGGTAAAATTATAGATTTAAAAATCTCTTTGCAGATCAATTTCTCTGGGTCTATTGAATTATACAGAAGCCACCCACATACTAAGCCAGAGGGAAGAGAGAATGTGGTGGGTGGGTGTTTTGTTTAATTGGCCCATGAGGAATCATCGTTGAGATGTAGGCAATGTTTCATCGCCACTTTCTCTCGTTTACAAAGACAGTCCTGGCCAAATGGTCTAAACCCATCCGTGCCAATGGGGAGGATCGAGGTTTATGTACCAAGAGCAGTTGATTTCACAGGTTGTTTAATGCATAGACAGTTTTTAATTTAATATTTTCCCAGAGGCCTCTAAAAGTATTGGGTGCATTTTGAGAAGTCCAATAAATATTTGTCACTTTATAGAGGGCCATCAGTTTTTGTTTGTTTGTGGGTTTTTTCCTCCCTCCTCAAACACAAATCAAGTGAAATATTTAAGGTTTGCGCCAAGTGCACAGGAGCTTATTAAAAATGAGTCCAAATGAATTTGCTGGCAAATACTAGGCGCATGGAAATGAGGCAACGCCGAAGAGTCCCTGAGTGGGCTGGAGAAGGAACGCTGTGCCCGATGCCCTTTGGGTGAAGTGAGGACTGGAAACTGGGGGAGCTGAGAACCGGCCTGGATAGACTGCACAGGGCAGGAGTTCTGGGGACAGGAAGTGTGAGTGGGGTGCTGCCGCCCCCCAGGCCTGGCTACACAGGCACAGACACACCAAGTTAGATACCTGCTGGCCAGGGAGCCAGTTAAGGGTATGCAGGTGAGGACTAGACCATAGCATCTCCTCCCTTTGATCTCTAGCCAGTTGTAGAATACTTGTACATATCACAAAAATTGGTGCTTATCAACCTCACATTTTAACATCACAATTCTGTTACCATGTGTATGCAGAGATACATGTTTATATAAATATGTACGGGAAGGGGCAGATGTCCATCCATCCGTCCATCCATCCATCCATCCATCCACCCATCCACCCACTTTCCCATCTGTCTATAGATCTATCCATCTACCCATCCACCCACCTTCCCATCTGTTTGTCTCTCTATCTGTCTGTCTGTCTGTCTATCTCCTGAGTGAGAATACCTGATTGAACCTTTGTAGATTCTAAGGTAAAATGATGAGAAAAATTTCCCAGATCACTCCCTCATCCACCTCAGCAAGTTTTTTGACTTCTTCTCATGAACATTCCCAGCCCCCCTCCTCTTACTCCACCTTCTTCTTCACCCTCCACACTCCTGCCTCAGGAGATGTAAACCTGATCACATAACTTCACATAGAAATTTGCATTTCTATTGTGTACAAAACAATGCCTTGAACTTCCTTCACATAACTTCTAGGGAGGCTCACTGCCTGCAGGTGCTAAATTGAAAACTACCCCCTTGCATTGCTATTGTCACTCAACATGTCAAATTAGACTAGATCATTACCTGTGCATAGTTCTGCCCATTTCACAGGCTGACATATTGCACACTTTACTGACATGTTCTTCTAAGAGATTATTCTATGATGGAAATATTCAAATTGCAATACATGAATGGCAAAGCACATTCTTCAGTCTGCATGAGTCTTTACTGAGACGTGAACCACGTTGGGCTCTGTGTTCAATGTGGGGCTACAGGGTGATTGCCTACCACATGCACACACAGAGCTTAAGGTGAACCAGATGTCCCTGGGAGCTCCTTGGGGTACTGGCATGAGGAAGGCTACTGGGCTCCAACTTTCACTCTCCATTTGACTTCCGCTCTCTTCATGTCTGGCCAGTGAGTTCCTGGTCTTTCTGTGAGTGGCCCATTCAGTCTGAGAGGAAGGTCTACCTTTAAGCTATCCCTTAAGACTAAGGAATTCGTCTTGAATCATATCAAAATGGGTTGCTATGTGCTTCACCTCGGTCTACCCTACCCCATTTCTTTGAAGCTGCAGCTCTTGCTATCCCTTTGCCCCAGGACACTCACCTGGCCCTTCGTTCAGAGGTAAACCACCTGCACCCACATCAGAGAGGACCTGGAACTAGTCACTGACCTGGGCACCTGTTGGTGGAGCTGCCCTATACCCTTTTTTGTTTCTGGTACCCAGACAGATCTCCAGACAGGACCCACTCTATGGAGTTCGGGGAATAAGGATGAGCCACAGCTCCCCATCAAAGAAAGGATGAATTTGGTAATCAACCCTGACTAATCATTGTACTCTTCCCAGATACAGTGGTGGGTCCAGGGTGATCCATGAACAGAACACTGATCTGTTAGTGCTAGAGCCAGCATGGTGCAAGGATGGAAGGCCCTGGAGACAATGCTACTAGGTATAGAAAAACAAAAACTGATGAAATTAGTCATTGCAGATTCAAAGATTTCTGGCTGTTGGATCAGTGACATGTATATGTGCAGAGGGAGTAAAGCTATTAAAAACATTTCCCACTGTTTACATATGGCCTGTTGGCTCTTTATGGAGAAATGGAAGGAGAAGCCAGTGTGTCCTTATGGGAGAGGGGAGCCCAGGATGGTGCCCGGGTTAAACATCACATCTGCAGTTGACCCTAAAGAAGGTAGGGCTGGAGGCCTCTGTACATGTTACATGTGTCCTGCACTTCTGGATGCCTGTAGCAGGCTTCAGAAAGATTCCTGAATGTTCTTGGCCAGCGGCATCAAGGAAATCCAGCATCCATGCAATATGCATATCAAAAGCATTATTCTTCCCTAAATGAAACTGTCATTCAACAACTTCTGCTCACTGGGATGCTAGTGGCATCCCAGGCTTTTCATGGGACCTAGATTTGCCTCTCAGTTCTGCCACAAACTTACACTTCTTGCAGGGCCATGCTTCGTCATTTTCCTAACCTATCTGAGAACACCTGGGTCACTGCGAGAGCTCTGCGGGCATCAGCTCTATGGTGGCAAAGATGAAGAGCGCGATCACGTCTATGTTCCCTCCATTCTTTTCACACGAGAGGTCACTGAGCGTGTCCCTGGTCAGGCTATTCAACAAGGGGCACCTTGACCCAAGAGTGGGCACCAGAAATCTTTATGGTGTCAGGGCACATCAGGAGGAAAATCAATCTCCCCAGCAATGAAGATGAATGGTAGATTTGGCCCTGTGAAGACCTGGTGGCTCGGCAGGAAAAGTGTAGTCACTGGATACCAGGCCCTGCAAATGCTCCTCTCTCTCAGGACTGCAGGTTTGCACTGGAAATCTCTGAAGATGAGACTCTCATGGGACTGGGGTTTCTTCCTATCTTAAAAGAGGCCAGAAATATCCAAGGTGGAGCCGATTCCTAGCAGGATGTTGCCCCAGCTGGCCATGCTGGCAGCTTGGTGGGAAAGGCAGAGGCAGGTAAGACCAACAGGGCCAAGACGTATTGAGCTCCTTTAAAGTTCAAGCCTTCAATTTTGTCCTGATTTTGTTCAAGACTAAGGGGTCAAGACAGTTCTTATTTTATCCAAATCAGCTCAGCAAGTTCTAGAGAGAAGATAAGGTGCTGCTGTAATATTTCCAAAGCCCTTGGCTAAATCAATGTCTTTCCTCTGCCCTGAGACACCTAAAATGTCACTGGAAGCCAGAGCCTTAAATAGCTCAAAGGAAGAGTATCACAGCATGCACACAAAACAGGTATTCGGAGTGGGTGACTCAGAGGTATCTGAGACACAGTCAGCTGACCTGACCCCTTTGTGTTGTCTCCTGGAAAGATTGGGTTTAGCTTGATGCAAATTTTCCCTGATGCCCAGGATTCTCTCCAACACTTATTTGGGCAGAAAGGCTGATGTCAAGAACTTGCTTCAAGGATGTGTGCACATCACAGTGGGCTGCAGAACCTGCTCAAGGGTTCTCCTAGGTAGTCATGGCCAATGTTGCTTTCTCTGGGTACTTCTGCACATCTCCAGAAATGGTGGGAACTTTGCCAAGAACCCTCAGACTCCGAGAAGCCTTTTCCTCTGGGAAAAACATGCAGAGGGAAGCTTCTGAAGAAGTGGCATTTGGGTGCACAGTAACCAGGCAGAGGAGGAGCACGCACCCTCATAACAACCACACACACATGCGTAAGAACTCGGTAGCAGGAACAGTGGTGTTTGGGAGGCAACTTGCACTGGTCCCCAGATTCAGGTGAGTGCAATGCTTCCCAACTCCGTGTCCAGTGCTATCACATTTGTGTCTTGAAAATGGCCTTGGCGTGAATATTGGCACCGCAGAAATTGATAGTGCTACAAATCACGACTTTTCTTAACCACAGAGTCCTTGTCTTGCTTCTTGTACTCTTGCCCCTAGCGTGGCAGATAATAGAAGCTCGGTAGATGTGAAGAGAAGGTACAGAATCGAATAACGTTCCTTCTCAACCAGTTGTCTAACCTGCAGCGTGGAGGAGTGGGGAAGAGCTTTGCAGACATCTCAGTCCTCTTGGTGCCCCTGATTGGCTCTCTGAGAAGCAGACTCCTGTCTGCTCTGAGCAATAACTCTTCCAGCCATGAGGACACGGACGACTGCACCTCCGAGTCTCACTGTCTTCCCAGCATTGGCGATTGCTGTAACACAGCTTTAATTGGAAGTATCCGTGTGGTTGGGAGTGGGTTTTACAGGTCCTGATGACATCAAAAGACCCACAAGAACTCATGGTGCCAATGTTTGTCTATTTGAATTATAGGAAAACAAGGGGATTTCTGTCCAGTCTTTTCCATAAAAGCAATAAGACATTTAAACACATATTATTAACAAGGCCTTCATTTTAAAACTAAAAATTCTGTAATGGGCAACATACCAATCTTGACTCTGTCACTATCTCCATGACAAGGGCAGCTTGTTTTTCTTCTCCATGGCTAGGTGTCCTTATTTAAAGGGTTTGGGTAGTGCTACCTCCTAAAATTATAACCATGATTTAATGTGATAATGCAAGTATCTTTGGCACAGCGCCTCGTATGTAACAATCCACACAAGCAGGACTCAAAGGTTTTGAAAAACACAGTGACAGACCAAGAGAACATCTAGAGAGGACCAAGCTGAAAATTGCACTTCATAGAGAAACTTCCCACTGGGAATTAGGACATTCCTATTTGCTTTATAGATGTGGTTGTTTATTTACAGTTCTTGAAGCTCCTAAAGCCCTACCACCTCCATCTTATTATCATCTTCATTTTCGTAACGAAGCCCTTAAAGGAGAAGATGGATAAGTGACTCGCCTAAGGCCATGATTAACATTTGGCTCACACAGAATTTCTATCTAAGTTTCCCTGTCTTCAAAACCTATGCTACCTCTCTGTACTATTCTGCCTCAAAAAGTAAGAAAGTCCAGAGAGAGAGGCCAATTTGACCAAGGTTTAAAAAAATCAATGGCCTACCTGCAACTCAAATTATTGAATCTTACACTTCTGTAATTTCCATCAGCTCTCAATGTCTTGCCCAGCACCACACAAACAGTCAGAGACCACTTCATTCAGGACATTTCTGTATCAAAATAAATCACTTGTATTTTGGAATAATGGGATTTGAAGATGACTTTTTAGTTTTTTGGTATTTTTGGTTTTTTGGGGGTTTTTTTTGTTTTTTTTTTTTTTTGAGGCATGGTCTCACTATGTAGTTGAGACTAACCACCTGGAACTCACTATGTAGGCCAGGCTGGTCTCAAACTCACAGCGACCCTCCTGCCTCAGCCTCCCGAGGGCTGGGATTACAGGCATGCGCCACCATGCTCAGCTGAAGATGCCTTTTTAAAAGTAGAAGCAGAGGACAGTAAACTAACTTTTGATTACCTAATGGTATAAATTACAAGATTAAATTTTCCTCTGTAACCTAAGCTTCCCAGCATTGCTTCTAGTCTTGCCATCCACTGGATTTGTGTCTTGATTCCCATATTTTGGAAAGTGGAATCATAACAGCTCTCAATGCCACTGTGAACATTAAGTTATCTGAAGGTATTGGGTGTAATTCTACAGAACCACTGTGTAGCTGTCCACATTTAGGCTCTTCCTACCCCCAGACACAACCTTGTCATTCAGCTGTATCAGAATCTCAGCACTGGGAGGATATGGTATTCTATAGGGTTTTCCCCAAACTGTGATCAACCGTAGCCCGGGTTTACATGGTAACAGGTTCCTCTATCAAGGACTCTCCATCAGCCATGGGTGGTGGTGACATGAAATCAAAGTGCAGTCTTGGAACATTCAGCAAACATTAACCACTTAGTTAGTGAATATTTCACATCGGGCTTCCCCGCACACCAATTAATCACTTACGCAAGACTGCGACTAGGCCAGCTCTTCACTGAATGAGGAATGAGCACCACACACAGGTGCTTTCTGAAATCAGTCCTGTGGAAGAGGCTAGAGGACCAGTTGCGTGTCACCATTCTACAACTTGTCTGTTTATACCTGGGTCTCTTCACTGACTTTCAAGAAAATATGGACCCCTCCCAAACACCAAAGGCTAAAGTTGCTCAGGTTCCTTATAAAAAATGGTGTATCTGCCTATAACCTGGGCGCACCTTCCTGTGGACATTAAAATCATCTGAAGATTTCTTACAATACCTAATACGGTGTAAAAGCTATGTAATAGCTGTCAGACTCACTCACACTCCTCTACAGTGTGACAGTAGTAAGTGAGATAGATAGCACTTTAGAATCTGCAGGGCATTTTCTCTCCTCCTCTTCACACCTCTATACCCAGACGTGTTCATCCTCTCTACTCAGAGGAGGAAACTGAGGGTCAGAGTGGTTAAAAGTAGTCAAGTGGCTGCATGTCACTAGTCCCGCTTCTCAAACTTCAAACTCACTGCCTTCCCCACTGTGTCATGCTACCTGCATACTTTTGCCATGTACAACACTTCCTTTATTACGGCTGGGAAAACAGAGACCAAAAAAAAAAAAATCCCACAGAAATTAACAAATGACTCAGCTTCAAAATAGCTGGGAATGGGAGTATATGAAATGACTGGTCAAATTTGTATGGATGATGTTTTCTTGAGTATATCCTTGACCTGCAAATACTATCATGGGGCTGGTCTGGGTTTGAGTCTTCAGTCTGACATCTCCAGTGAGGTTCAGCCAGTTCACTGGCCTCTGCAAGCAAGTGCCAGCCTTGGTTATAGTAAAGCCTTGGGTTGCACTCATTCGGGCACGAATATGAAAGCGAATGTAGTTGTTATGTCCCTGATTAGCAGGGTTAGGCTGTGCTTATAGAAATGTTCTGGGGAAGGTTTGATAGGATGAATCCTTCTGGAGCCCTTGCAAGCAAACAGAAACAATGATTGCAGCCTAGAGAGCAAGGTGAGTCTGGGTTTCCTTCCATCCATCTTACCCATGTTTTGAGGGGCACTAACTTGGGAAGATAAATATTTCGGTTTTAAGCAACTATGCTCAATTTCTCTGGGGCCTTCTCACTTCAGCAGAATATGAAAGGAGTTACAGTTTGGAAAGTGCATCATAAATCCAGTGACAGCTATTCCAGAATTGATTGGAGACGCTTCCAAACCTAATTAAAGTGGTTTCCCTTTTTGACTTTGCTCCAGGTATGCATTTATTGCCTAGGCTAGAAACTAATTTGTAGCAGGACTTAAGATACAGGCCTTTATACTTGGAAAGTTGTTATAGGTGGTTAAGCTGAGCCATTTCGTTTAAGACTATAATAGAGAAGTAATTTGAAATTAAAGAAATTGCCTTCTATATTGAAGAGATAAATATGCTTCTAAGTAAAAACAATTAAATTGCATAAAAATATGTTTTCTGAAACCCAGCACCTATATTAGGTGCTATCTGAACATGGGGTAGGAGTATTTCCTTATAATCTCCATTCATACGCCCAGTTCCTTCTTACATAAGCCCTATGCCTTTGCCCTTTGACCCTTTTCATTTTTCCTTCCTTTCTAATCTCAGGCTGATGTCCTTCTGCTGCAGTGTCATTGTAAGGAATGAATAAGTTTTGGTGAGGTACCTAGCATGGTAGAAGTTACCCACTAAATCACAGGACATCACAGCCACTACCATCATCACCACAACCATTTATCTAAAGACGCTCTTCTGGTGGAAGAGGGGTAGAATAAGGTTACAGCTTGAAACCAGAGGATCACAAATTGAAGACTCTTGTCCAGGCCTAACAGTAGCCTTCTCTGAGTTCCCAAAGCCATTGTCATCTGGATCCGGCTCACTTCCTGGTACAAAGAACAGCAGGAATGCAGATACCTCACAATACGGCTCAAAAATATTTAATGTTCACTCAGCCAATCACAACCTTCATCACTTCCCAGGAGAAACCTTCCTTGAAGCCCTGAAGAGCCAAATGTTCCTGTTACATATCTCTTGGCATCATCTACTCCTCTCCTCTCATGACTCTTCTCAGAATTGCGTATTTAGCATAATTTCAATTATCACTAGATCACTTTCTGTCTCCACCATAACATTGTATGCTCCTTGTATGCCACGGTTCCTAGAACACGTGGGCACTCAATAATTAACTGTTGGACAAATCAATGAAAGAACAAATGGACTAATCAAAATGATCAACTATAAGCAGTGTTGGTAAGGATATGGAGCCATCAGAACCCTGCACGTTGCTAGTGAAATTGTAAAATGGTGCTGCCATTTTAGAAAAAGGTTGGTAGTTCTTCGAAACGTTAAACCTGGAGTCATCATGGACACAATTCTACTCCTAGGTATTCAATCCAAGAAAATTGAAAGCATATGTCTCCAAAAAAACTTTTGCATGAGTGTTAATAGTAATATATTCATCATAGCTAAAAATAAAAAAGATGGAAAGTGACCCAAATGTGAATTCAACTAAACAATGGACAAACAAAAAGGTGTTACATTCATACAATGGAATGCTATTTAACAATGAAAAATCATCAAAATGTGATGCGTGCTACAATATAAATGAATCTTGAAAGCATTATACTGAGATAAACAAAGTGAAATAAACCAATCACAAAAGCCATATATTATATAATTCCATGTGTATGAAATGTCTAGAACAGACAAATCCACAGAGACAGGCAACAGATCAGTGTTACAGGAGATCAACTGCCAAAAGATCCAGGAAAAAAAATGTTCTGAAATTAAATATGGAGATGGCTGCACAACTTTTTAATGTGCTAAAAACATTGAATTGTATTCTGTAAAATGATGACTTTGAGCACAGAGGGTTTTTAGAAGAGCAGAAATGCTCTCTGTTTGACACTGTAGTCATGGGTAAATGTCATGATACATTTATCCAAACCCACAAAATGCACACACCCAGAGGGAACCTTAAGGTAAACCATGGGCTCCGAGGTACTCTGGTTTGTCAGTGTGGTTTCACCAGCTGTACCAAAAGCGTCACGCTGGAGGGAGACAGTAGAAGGGGGGATGCAGTGCATATACACAGAAGGTACACGGGAAACCTCTGCAGCGTCCACTGTCGATTTTGCTATAAAACAATACTTTTAAAAATGGTAAATTTTATGATATGCAATAATACCTCAGCAAGGCTGTTATTTAAAAAAGGAGAAGTTCATAGAGTGCCAGCTGTGGGCCTCCTGTAGCCAGGCCACCCCCACACACACACATTTACACTCAGGTGGGGCCTCCTTGGGGGTCACTAGCTTTTGGCTCCTCACACAAGTCTCCTCCCTGGGCCCTGGGAAATCTATGGGGGACAGTGAACCCCTACCGATTCCTACCATGAATTCGCTCTAGGGAGTTCAGCTTTGAATACTTCAGTAATGAATCAGTGTGGGCTCTGGCCCCAGAAATAATAATAGTGCACCTTCAGCAAAGTCTGTTTTGCAGCTTGTACAGTTGCTCCATAATGCAGCTGTTGCCGTGTATACATTTTTAAATGATAGAATCACGCATGGTCCTGGCTCATCCCTGATTGCCTCTTGTCTAGGCCAACAAGCACACAGCTTGTTCTCTCACTAAAACATGCATCACAAACTTTATCCAGTGCCCCTACCTCTCCCAGCCAGCTCTCCCAACGCCTCTGCACATTTAAAAAAGTCATGGGTAAAGGACTCTAAACAGGACCCTACCAGAGCAGGACTGAAGAAGGAATCAGAGTTTGTTGAGAATTTACGGGGAGCTATAGCCACTTTTTAATGTACTTTCAAAAAATGTGGGCTCTTTAATGGATATTTCAGAATATTTTGCCATTGGAAACATGAACTAATTTTGAAAGCCTATATGAATAAACCGGCAATTACTCATCCCTGTAATCTCAGCACTCTGGGAGGCTGAGGCAGGAGGATCGCAAGGTTGAATGCATCTTGGAAAATTTGGTGATTTAGTGAGAACTTTGTCTCAAAATAAGAAATAAAAAAGGTTCTGGCCATAACTTAGTGCAAAGGCCTTGA
>NW_022900944.1:42643029-42648705 GCF_012274545.1 Fukomys damarensis
AAAAAAAAAAAAAAGCAATTACTTAGATTATTTTTTTTAAGATATGGAAGACAGATTTTTTTAAACAAATATGACCTCCCTTTTAAAAAACATCTAGTGATATTTCTACTTCAAGTTTCATGGTTCTGTCTCTCCACATCACGTCTCTGTTCACATGCCCTATTCCATCCAAATTGAGCCCTGGCAGGTCCGGAAGTCTCCTTTCTGAGCCCTTTTCTGGATGTCTTCATTATGCATATTGCTTATTTGTCATGAAAGATTTATAATACATATATCATTACAGTTCTACTCTACAGACTGAGCAATTAAGACTCCGAGAAGTCAAATGACTTGCTGAAGGTTTCCCATATAAAGCGACTGTGCTTCATCTCTGCTCCGTGAATTTCCAACATTTGTTCCTGTGACAATATGTTTCCATCTTACCACTGTCTTTTGGCCAGGGTTCCTTCTCTTTTTCCAATCTGGGGAAACTGATACTTGTTGAAGAGTTCCAGATTAAAATCCACAGTGTAACCTTCTTCCATGACACCACATTGAAAATCCACGGGGGTTAGATGGACCCAAATGAGTAAACACTTTTTCTGTAACTCATGGTGAAAGATGTGTAGGAAAATGAGAGATTTAACAACTTTCCTGCTTTGGACAGACACAAAGGTCTGTTCAAATTATTGGAAAACATACACGACCTTTAATCAAATGTTGAAAGATTTCAAAGAAGATTTCAAAGAAACTATGTGAGATAGGGTAGTCAGAAAACATTTTTCAAGCAAGGTCTGTTGATCTGAGCCCTGTCAGACGAGCAGTACTTGGAACCATATCTGGGTCACTGACAGATAAGCCAAACACTACAGCACTGAACTTTGTAATTCCCATGCAGTGTGTTTTCTTCTTCCTTATGGGGACTGCAGCAGGGGGAGGTTAGATTTCTGCTTCTCTCTGAAGTGGGTGAGAAGTTGTGCTGGCTTTATTTCTGTGGGAGTCATGTCGGTCAAACCCTCTGCCCATCCTTCCCCAAGCTCCTGCCCATACAGAATGACTTTCTCAACTGGCTGTCCAAAGTGAAGGCCCTTCCAACTGATTGCCACCAGTTCCTGTGTACCCAAAAGGCAAGAACAGACCTCATCCTTCCAATGAACCTAGAGCAGAATTCACCTGGGGTGAGATTTTGTCACCAAATGACATTTGGTAATGTCTAGGGGCATTCTGGTTGTCATAACTCTGGAGGGAACAGAAAATGTTTCTATTGGTACCAAACAGGTGGAGGCTAGCTCTGACCCTAAAAGTCCTGCAATGAAGAAGACAGTCTCCCACAACAAGGGATTAACTGACCTGAAATCCAGCAGTGCTGACACTGAGGACTTGGTCAGAAGGACCTATTCTTATTTCTTCTAGTTCCTACTGAGGCCAAACATTTCCCTAAATGAAAGGGGAACCAGCTTCCCTTCTCCAATTATTGGTCCAATTATTGGTCCAATTATTAACCAAGTCATCAAGACCATCAGGATGGGGGTACCAAAGCTAACTGTTTGTTTATATCTAAGAGCAACGTGTTTTCCTATTCTTTTTATTTTCCTTTCATCTTAGTTGGTGTACTTGATTTGGATTTTTCTTGCATTACAGTGATTATATTACTGATTCTGCTTTGGGAGCAAAATAAGCAAAGTTTCAAGAATTCAAGGAAGGTGGCTACCCTGAAGTCTCCCAGCATGATCTCTGCTAATTGTAGAAATCGTGCATTTTGGGATGAGTGTTTTTCTACTCGCATCCTTCTTTCCTGTTCTCTGGTCAGTTTCGCCCTTGCTCACACAGCTCCCTAAACTCAAGAGACCAGAGAACAATAGTGTGTGGCAGGATACAGACACATCTGATGCAGAGCTCCAAGATGCTAGAGCCCCATTAAAGTCTATCTTTCCAGCAGCCCCGTCACCTGTGAAATTGGGAACTGGGCGTCAGAGGAAATGGGGCAGAGATATTTCGTTTGCTGTAAAAATTCGGATCATCCCAAACCCAACGGCTGAGATGCATGTTCAAGAGGAACAGATGGGTGCCTGTGAGCACGAGGGCGTCAGACACTCAGGGGAGCCAAACTTCCTGGGGGAGTCCGTCTGGCTCAGGCCATGACAACGCACCCCCTGGGGGAGGCTAGATGAGGCCTGAAGACTCCTGCAGCTCTGAAGGGGCAGGCTTGAACAAAGGCCGACGTTCTCATTGGCTGCTAGTCAGTTCAGATCTTGATGGCAACCAATGGGCCACCTCGGGCAGGAAGAAAGAAGACCCCATGGATTTGATCCGCCATCAAGGGTGGCAGGAGAGCCCTGCACGCAAACTCAGGTGTGGCCTAGGCTCTTGCACAATGGAAAGTTGACAGCTGCAGGTTCTGTGAGTTCAGGGAGAAAGACTAGGGCATCCAAGGGCGACTGTCTGTGGGCATTCAGGCCCCACAAGCTGCCTGGTGTTCTTTTTCGCAGCAGGGCTTTCCATGATGCAAGTCATTAAGCTTCCAAATCCCAAATTCCCTAGCCTTGCAGAACTTCGGCTAATATTGTGATGTGATCATTCTCTGAAATGTAACACCCTCTGGCGTACCGGGCATGCACAATTAAAAAGATCAGCGCATGGCTCGGAGCGCAGGAAAGATCACAAAGGTGACATGGTGAAGGTCTAGCATAGTGTGACAGTCCCCAAACTTGTGTCCGCAGCACCTAGGTACACAGGTGCAGCCTCCTGAGGTTCCCAAGGAGCTTTTGATTATGTGAGTTACATCTGTTGATACTTAACATTGTAGAGTTTCCAACCAAAACAATCTCTAAATACTTATTTACCAACGAACTTAAAATAACAACAGACCCATTACATCTTAGTATAAATAGCATAGTTTTATTTAAAATAATCATAGTTTCCAAAATAAACAAAAAAACATTTAGCAAGCTGGCCTTGTAAGTTTGTTTCTTCTTCTCTCTCTCCCTCCCTCACTCCCCCCCCTTTCTCTCTCCCTTCACCTCCACCCAGGTAATAATGATCAAGTCCCACTCCTCACACATGGTAGGCAAGCGCTCCACCCCTGAGCTACATCACCAGCCCTAAATCTTTTTAATGTCTAACTTAATTAAAATTTTTTAAAAAGCAGCTAGATTCTCACATCAACTTCTTCATTTAATCTGACATAGTCTATGTTTTGGCTAAAGTCTGTAAAGAAAATCCAGACATAATAGGAAACAGACAAATATTTTAGGATTATCTTTTTTTTTTTTTAGGTAATTGGGAGTAATACTCTTTAAAACTACACCAAAACTCAACAAGGGGTATCTCTTAACCACTAGTTGCACTGCGGAAGATGAAACCTTATCAGTAAATGTTTTGCGCTCTATTTAATTACAGTTCATTCATCCATTGTGTATTTTTGAATGGATCTTAAACACAGTGCTTTGGTCCTTTGTAAAATGTGGAGTTACACAGAGTCTTTCAAATATTTTCCCATTTGTTTCCACTCTTAAAAATCATATTTGTTGACACCGCCGATCTCATCCCTAAAGTATTCAAGTATCTAGAAGCTGTCAGATACAAATCTTCCAAAGCTCTCATTTTCTCTTGGAAGTTGGACTTTTAGCATCGGCAAAAATTCCGTCAGTTGGTTTCCTTGAAGTGACAGGCTCATTTTATACATTTTCAAGAAATTGCCAAACACCCATGTCTGACGAACCCTAATCAGGCTGTTAGTCCCTCTTCCGGGTAAAATGATGCTCAGCTCACGATTCAAGCAGCCACATGGGCCAATCACTGCTCCTCGCTGTGTGCCAGAAGCACTTTCTGCACATTTTCCATTTTCTCATGAAGAATCTTAAAAGATATGAACTCAGGTGTTGAGATCTGTTGAAGTCATTTTTACTGTTTATCAGGACATTCTGGAGAGGAATTGGTTTCGCTGTTTGTTTCTCCTCTTTCCCATGGAGAGCACAGGGCAGTGGGTGGTGGGATACAGGCACGGGTAGTTCCAAGCTGCTGTTTTGTCGCCCGCTGAGGCACTATCTATTTGACCTAGAACTAGTGATACCAGCAAGCGACATTTTGAAATGATGAAGAAAATAGTTTTGATCTCACAGACTCTGTGAAGGAAGCTTGGGGACACCCTGGGATCCACTGACCATACTTGAGAACTATCTCTAGGAGCCACAGAGGCCTTGAGAACTTCCCAGACCTCTGTGTGTGAGACCAGCATCTCCCCTTGCTTGGGAAGGCTGAGGCAGGGAGGCTTCTGGGATTCCAGTGGCTCTATTACTTTGTATTTTTGTTTCACAAAAGGTATGCTTGTTGAATAAACAAAACCAGTATAGACACATATGATGTTGAAAGTAACAGACTAATCACAGACAAGATTTTGGATTTTGATAGCCTTCCCAAACTGTTTCTTACAGCCAAGAGGTAGATAGATAGGCCAGTGGACAGGGATGGAATTATAGTAAGACGCATTGCCATGATTGCCCCTCAAAATCCCCCCTTCACTTCTAACATGCTTATCCCTTGCTCCTGCCACTTTCTGAAGAAGTTCTGGAGGTTCTCTTTTGGGCTGGGCCATTGTGGCTACCTTGATATTCTGAACTGATTCAAAATGTTTCCCTTTCATGGCCATCCGGACTTTGGGAAAGAGCCGGAAGTCACATGGTGGCAGATCCGGTGAATAAGGTGAACACAACACAGTGTAATGCTTTTGCAAGCCTGACTGTTAGGTGGTGTCTTGCAGCAGTGTTCACCATATTTTTTTTAATCACACTTCATAAAGACACTCAGGAAACAGCACTTGCAGAACTGCTTCTGAAAGTGACAAGAACAAAAGGAGAAGTGTTTGAAGCAAGAGGGAGAATTCTGAGAAGGATTAATGGCAATGTGTCTTTTACTGTAATAAATTGTCTTAAATGTAAACATTCACTATATATTTGGCTCATACTTCATCTATGTTCCAAACATATGGGTCATACTGTGCGTCTGATCTCCGCTGTGCAGCAGCACCGTGCGACAGGACCTCTCTAGCACCAGTCCCCTTAATTTCATCTCATCACCACCGTTATTATTATTTGGGGGATCAAACTCAGGGCCTTGCATTTGCGAGGCAGACAGTGGAACCACGGAGCTAAATCCCAGGCCCTCCCCTCATTATCTGACGGATGCAGAGTAAGGATTCCACTTAGGGCAGAGGCTTAAATGCACCCTGGGTAGCATGTGCTCCTCTACCCTTCTGGGAGAGACAGAAATGGCAGCCAGGCCCTCCCGGGGAGCCCCAGTTGTACCACCACCCTTTGTGAAAACGGCTTTGGAGCCCAAGGCAGAGAAAGCACCTCTTTACTGTCGGCAGAAGGCCGGAAGGGGCACCCCCGAAGTTCTCAGCCATGAGGTGACTCTAAAGTCACTCTCATGGGACCAAGGGTAGGTGGGCAACGCAGGTGAAGCAGGAAGCAAGTGCAACGGTGCCATGGGGAGGGGCAGCCAGGTGTGTCCTGGGCAAGTGTGACAGACCTGCTCCGGCACTGCGTGGGGCAGGCCGGCAGGGCAGAAGTGAGAGATAAGAAGGAAGAGGCCTGAGGAGCCATATAACCAAAGGTCACTGCGGCAGTAGAAGCACCGAGAGGTCACTGGAAATTTCCCCCAGCCACGGTGACCCGTTTGGTTTTTTTTTTTTTTTTT
>NW_022900944.1:42648902-42665708 GCF_012274545.1 Fukomys damarensis
TTTGTTTTTTTTTTTTTTTTTTTAATCCAGCCACAGTGTGGAAAAAGCATTGGGAGTGTGTGGCTTTCACTGAGCTGAGCAGCCAGGAGGGTTTCGAAGCAGGGGCAGGGGACATGGGCCCGTGGCAGCCCAGGGAGAGCTGTTCCGGGGTGACTGTGCTGCGAGGCCTCACCTGGATCTCAGCCTCTTCACCGCGAGGCTCATTAGAGCCAGAAATCACAAGTCAATCCTTTAAAAATTTGTAAAAGCAAAGGAGAAAAGTGCCACACGTGAGTTCTCCTCCTGCCCCTGGAGTGTGTATTTGATGACTCCGGGTTTCCTCAGCAAAAGTCAATGAGACAATTAAGTCCCTTCCCATTTTTCCTCCTCCTGATCGCAAACTGTGTTAAAAAGGCTTGCGCGACACTTTTCACACCCAGGCTTGTTAATAATTCACGCGCTTGCCTTCTTCAGGGCTTTTGTCTGTGCAGTGTAAACCTGGTGGCCGTGCAGGGGTTCTTGCTTGGCTTCCAGAACACCGCTTCCTCACCCACACTCAAAGGCCGCTTCTCTAATGCCCACCTTTCTATGCTGCTGCTTTGCTAATTCCGACAGCTCGCTGTGTGGCAACCTCTGTCTCCCTAGGATCATTTTGTCCAAGGTCAGAGGCTGAGCCAGCAAAGGGGCTGCAGTTGCCACTGAGTCTGTGTTCCGTGGCCTCACCTTGGAAGAGATTTTCTCAACCTCTGCACTACTGATATTTGGTGACAGGAAAGTCCTTGCAATGGTGGCTTGTCTTATGCACCACAGGACATCGGACGGCATCCCTGGCCTCCCCCACCGGAGGCAAGCAGCACCCCTGCAGGTCTCCCCAGTGTGACGACCAAAAACATTGGCAGACATCAGCCAAGGTCCTCTGAGCCCACAAGGTCCCCTGTTAAAATCATTGCCCAAGACTTCCGGGAGGAGATGCAGAGCCCAGCCCTCCCCAGGGCTCGAGATCAGAATCGGTATTTCAACCAGAACCCAGGGGATGCATGGGCAGTGGGCTGCAGGCTACAGACCAGAATCACCTGGGGATAACTGAGGAGACCCTAGTGCCAGGACTCCACCCCGGATATTGGTGGAGTCCCTGCACGTGGACCTGCACACTGGAAGTTTGCAGACCTCCCTGGGCAATTCTGAGACAGCAAACTTGAAAACCACTGCTGTTGTTGACATAGTTTAGCTTTAATCCTCACCTCTTGCACACAAGGGAACTGAAGCACAGAAGGATCTGGGAGCTTCCCGTTCTGAAAGTCAGTAGCACCTGAGAGTCATGCCATAAACTTCCATAATGAATGAACCCTATGAACACTCTCCACATCCCTTCTAGGACCTCTGACCATGTGACCACAACTTACAAATTTCGTGATTAATTTCTCTCCTTCTGCTTGGATGGAAGGCCAGAAGCCGAGGATGACACCCCCTGGCTCACCCTGCCTGGCTCTCCCTGGTGCTAAGAGCCTCCTTGAACAGAGCAAGGAAGCCAAATGAATGGGTGAGCAGACAGCAGAGTAACGAGCTGAACATGCACCAATGCCGAGGTCTCACCCACTGCACACCACATAGTTCGGTGCAGCTCAGCTCTGCTCCTGCCAGCTCATTAACCAGACTTCCAGGCTTGGTGTCTGCTGAGGCCCAGGGGGACCCAAGCACCAGCATCTCCACACAGCGGGCCTTGTCTGCCCAACACTCCACTTCCAGGCCACCATCTTTCTGCCCAGCAGGCCAGCTGTGCCTCTCCCTAGGCAAGGACGCCAGCATCCCGAGTTCAGTGGATGACCTGCTCCCAAGTACTAAGGAAGCTGGCACTCATAGGACTTTGTGATCAGCCTTGCCAGTAACCCAGCTCAGAAGGGGGTCCTTAATTTATTGAGGTGAAATTCACACAGCTTATATTACCCACTTTAAAGTGAATGATTCGGTGCTTAGTATATTCACATTATATAACCACTACTTCCATCCAGGTCTGAAGCTCCTCCACCATTCCGGAGCGCAGCGCCGTGCACATGAAGCAGTCTCTCCCCATTCCCACTGTCCATCCCATGGCGGCCACCAATCTCATTTGTGTGTCTCTGGATTTTTATATTCTGGTTCACTTACTTCACCCAATGGTAATTCAATGGCCCTTGGTGGCTGACTTCCTTCACTCAGCATCACGCTGTGTGATTGGTCTATGCTATGCTAGATCAGGCTTCCATTACCTTTTATGGATTTATCCCCTTTGTATGGACAGACCACAGTCTGCTCACACGTTCACCCACTGAGGGACACGTGGATTGTTTCCACCTGTCAGTCAACTGTGTCATGCTGCTATGGACACGGGCATGCTTGAGTCCTGTTTTTATTCTGGGTATGTACCTAGGCATGAAACTTCAGGGCCACATGGCAGTTCTACAAGTATATTTTTCTTTGGGAGAAACCTCAGTCTGTGTTCCACAATGGCTGCACCATCTTATGCTCTTGCTCGCAATGCAAGAGGGTTCCAATTTCTCCACTGCTGCTTCACGAACAACGCTGTTCTGCCCCTTCCTCCCCAACACTTGGAGCTGCCAGCCCCAATGCCCTTGAACTTAATGCATGCTCCTTGCTCACTTCCAATTAGCATGCTCTGCAAATCAGCATTTCTTCTCTGCCTGCTCTCACCCTGCCCAGCCGGGGCCTTGGCACCCACTGCAGTTGATATCCACCTTTGATCCCAACACACCTGTTAAATCCATCACTCCACACCTCACTCCTCAGACCTCCTCACCAGTACACCACACAACTTCTCAGGGTGTCTCTTAGATTGGCTGGGTGGCGAAAGCTCTAGCGGGGTGATAGCAAATATTCATCTTCTAAAGCAGCTCTCCCAGTGGATTTGGCTGCACAAATCAGCCATGCTGAGGATTCCAAGGCTGCATCTGGGACTACAGAGTAGGGTAGAGTCGATATGAGTTTGGAATGGGGAGGACACCTGTCCACCCTGTGTGCCTACACTCCTCAGCTCCTACCCACTTACACACGCTCACCCTAATCTCTATCCCTGGGGTCCTCTCTGCCCTACCTCATGGTTCTCCTACTTCCTCTTATCCCCTGGAATATTCTTAGCCACTGCATCTCCACAACAGGGGCCAAATCCACTCCTGTAGGGTAAGATCATGGCCCGTAACAGCACTAGCTCTCCCAAGCGGTAGAACAAGAGATGATCACTAACTAGCATCTAATGTCTCATCTCCAGAATGGCCACAGGTGTGAGGCAGGAGGCACAGAAGGGAGAGCACACATTGTGCTTCTCTTTATTTCTGGTCAGTTCCCAGCTGTAGGCACCGCAGGGCACAGGCACCAGAAGTGGAGAAGCTGGGTCTCACTGCATCCTAATTTTTTCCCTGTGCAGAACTGTCAAGCCCTCACATTTTAAAGCCAGCAGTGTTTTGAATGCCAACAATAAGCTCTTGCTCTTTGACTCCCTCTGTGAACCCCACAAGGTTTTGGTCTCTTTTTCTTTCAGATTTTGGTTTAGATCTTTTGAGTGCCAGAGAGCACTGCACAAAGCAGACGTGTGCAAGGGAATTCCCTGGCTTTGAGCTCCAAACACTGCCGACCAGGAGCCTTGGATGGGGCTGATTTGATGATGGCTGCGTGGAGCCCAGCACACAGTCAAGTGCAAACTTAGCTGCTGGAGCTGTTCCTCTGCATTTCTACAGGGAGCAGAGCCATGCTGAGAAGCAGACTGCAGGAGAGCAGAACTGGAAAGTGGTGGCAGGGGTTCCCACCTCTGCTTTGGCTCACCCTCCAGGATCTCTCTCCTGAATGCTTCTGCAAAGCTTACCCCTACCTGGGCTCTGGCTTCCTACCCTCCTGCACTTCAGCCTGCATCCTCACCCACTGAGGAAGACTCACCACTCTCCTGCCATCCAGACTTTCTAATCTCCAGGGCAAGGGTAATCTGAGCCTCAGCACTCCCAGACTTCCATGTTTTCCAGACAAAAGCTGGCAAAGCTTTTCTGTGATGGGCCAGAAAGTCAAGGGTTGAGGCTTTGCAGTCCACACTGTCTCTATAACAACTACTCACCTCTGCCCAGGACCAGAAAGCAGACATAGGCAATGTGCAAAGGAATGGTTGTAGGTGTATACTGATAAAACTTAATTTACAAAACTGTGCCAGGGGCCAGATTTGACCTACAGGCTGTAGTTTACCTCCCTGTTCTAAATCTACAGGCAAAATGATATATAAGTGTGCATTTCCATGGGAGCAGATGCATAGCTTTCAGGAGACAATCAAAGGGAGCTCATGGGCCCCCAAATGCCAGTGTTCTGAGATTGCCCTACTCAGCCTTCTGGCTTTCGCTGGTCAAGCACTGTGGCTGTGATTAGTGATATTCAGTACTTGATTTTTTTCTTATGTAAAGTAATACAACACAGAGAAAATTAGAAAGCCTATAAAAATGTGAAGAAATAGGAAATAAACAGAACAAAACTCAGCTCTACTTTGCCATCATTAATATAATCCCAGGATAGTCTGGTCACATTTTCCTGTATTGTTTGAGAGATCATGTTGACATTGTGAATCTCGCTACCATAAACTCATTTGGGCATAGATATTTTCGTGTTTAATGGTAGCAATGATCATTTTGTTTATTTTTGTGGCACTAGAGATCAAACCCAGCGCCTTAGACATGCTGATCAGGTGTTTATTGTTTTCTGTGAAACTTTGGAGTTGCACAAAAGGTCCACTGCTTAGGCAGTACTTTTCCTATCCCTGTAAGAGAGTAGTGCACTGTGAGTACAAAAATAGAAGAGAAGGTAGATACTTTGCTGGGTAATGATTAAGTCTATTGGCAATGCCCATGTTTCAGATGAGGGCATTGTATCCATTTGAGCAAGACATAAGCACAGAGAAGTCTTGCAATAACCATATTTGCCATATTTGGAGTAAGATGAACTGGAAAGCTATTATTTTACCCACGGGGTTGAACTACATGGAATTGGCATTTCTGTAGCCCAAATACAATCAAGTCTGATTGTGCTTCCATCCTTAGTTCTGTGACACTTTCAGATTTAAATTTGTCTTGGATGCCCATGCTATGAATCACTTTGCTGAAAGAAGTCCCGCGTATTGGTGGCACAGGCTTGAGTGCCATCCGTGAACCCACTACTTACATGATGGGGAGGATGAACCAATGGCCCATCTAGCTCAGACATGATTTCCTCAGCAGGAAAGGTAGATACAGCATCTATATCCTCAGGCTGCTGTGAGGACTGCAGAAAACATGTGGGCAAAGTGCCCACCCCATGCAGAGGAGGAAAGAAATGCCTGATTTAGAGCTGCTCCCTGACTCCTGCTGAGAACCCTGTTTTGGCATTGCTGCCTTGGGACAATGGAGCGCAGTCCTTCCCACCTGCTCACCCTGCTCAGAAACAGTGAGCAGTGAACTCCGATGATGGAAAGTGAGAGGAGCCAGGGATTCTGGGACTTGAGGTGAATTCTCTGTGCATCCAGACTGGTATACAAAATCCCTTAAACCAGGAAGCTTACAAACAACAGAAATTTATCTCATGCTCTGCAAGCTGAGAAATCCATAATCAAGGTCCCTGCAGATTTGCTATCTTGTGAGGTTCATTTTCTGGTTTATAGAGAGCTGTCTTCTCTCTATGTACTATCCCTGTGGAAGGGGCTCCTGAGCTTTCTGTTTTTAATAAAGACACTACTCCTGTTGATGAGAGCAAAGACTGATCACCTCCCCAAAGGCTCTTCCTCCTACTAGGTAGCCTTGTGTAGGAGGGAAGGGTTTCAACATACAAATTTTAGAGGACACAAATATCAGGCCACAGGAAATGGCTTGTCCAAGGTTGAGCTAACTGGTGCCTGTTTGAGAGTGACCCATGCTCTACCTTTATGATGACATACAACTAAATAGTACCTGCACTTCCACTAAAGCTGAAGGACAGGTTTCCAGTCATGTGATCAAGTGGGCATGTATTTGCCAGTGGAGAGAGGAGGATGGTTCCTTAAAGAGAGAGGAGTTCCCACTGCAGAACTTCACAAAGCTACATGTCCATGTTGGTGAAACAACACTGAAGTCTTGATACTTAGAGTTCATCTTATTTTTAAAATGCAGCTTTGGCTGGCAGCACAAAAGTCTTTAAAGCTCTTCTCTCAGAATCTGAGAACATATGCAAAGACGTTCCACTGAGTTGTATTAAAAATGGATATTGAAAGTTAAAATGCTCTTTCCCCAACATCACCAGTTCCTTCTAAATGGGTGAATCCTTCACCCCTGATGTAGAGGATAGATTTCTGCAGCCTCAGCCTTTTAGGAGAATAAGCAGCCCTAGAAGCCCCTGTTCCTATTTCATTGTGAATCAGGTGTAAAATTGGGATGGTACTCTCTGCCTACACAAAACATGCTGAGTCTTATAAGCTGGCAGAGATCACACTGCAGTATGAAAATCTGGGGCCTGAGGCTCCCTTTCTTTCTTGTCTTGCCCATAAGGCTCTGCAGAACTCAAAGAATGGTGCCTGCACTAAAATGAGTGAGAAGAACTTATTGGAAGAGGTGAACATAGGAAAGAAAAAAGTAAGAGAATAACAGTGAAGTCTCAGCCTCAGTCTTGTGCTGTAAGACATGTGGTCTTAGCCAAGCGAAGTAGATATACCAGGACAGGAGCAAGACTTCTAGATTCTTGCTAAGATACATTGTCTCTTTTTTAGAAAATGGCACTGTGCTAACACAGCATTTTCAGCCTCTCTTGCAGCTAAGTATAGTCATGTGACAATGAGGTAACTTCTAAAAATGACCTTTGCATTAGCTTTTTATCACTAGGACTGAATAACCCCACATGTATAACTTAAAAGAGAGGTTTACTTTGGTTAACATTTTCAGAGGTTTCCATCAGTCATCAGCTGGCTCAAAGCAGAAAGATCATCATGGAAAGGTGTGGCACACCAAAGCTGCTCAGTTTGTGGCAGCTGGAAAGCAAAGCAAGAGATAGCATCAGAAAGGAAGGAGCAAAGAACTGGAGATAGTGCCCAGGTCATTCCCCCTTGACCCACACAGACATATCAGGAAATGTGCTTTGCTAATCCCCTAGGTAGCTCCCAGGTCAATCAGGGCGACAATTAAGATTAATCGGGACAACCTTTACGAAGAAGTATCCCTGTATATGTACCGCTCTCTTGTGGCCTGTACACCTAATAGCTAGAGCTTGAGCAGTCATCATGGACAATGAGGAAGCATGCTGCACATAGCAGAGTCACACGGTAAAATCTACATCTCTACAGATTTCAGAAAGCTACCATATCAGTTGGCACTGCCTAACTCTAGCTTTGCTTTGATTTGTGAAAATAAAATCATGTGTCGTTGAACCACTGCAGAAGAGTTTCTATTATACAAAGACAAGTTTAATTATATGGATACCAGTACCAAATTCAAAGGTTTTCTGTATGTCCTATAAAACCAATAGGACTACAGAGAACATGAGAGACAAGAATCTAAGACATAAGATTCTCTCTGTATTTATCTATCTTCCTGTCTGTCTCTCCCTCCCTCCCTATTTCAAAGCTGAAATGTTTATTAGAAGTTTATAGTATTTATAGGATCATATAGTATAGTATAGTATAGTATAGTATAGTATAGTATAGTATGTGTAATTTCTTCTAACTTTGAATGAAAACCTAAAGAAAAAACATGATTATTGAAAAGCACAGAGTTTGAACATTATTGTGCTTTAGTAATTTTCACCAGTGTATTTTAATTTTTGATTTTTAAAACTCCTAGAACAGAATACCAACTATTCTAGAATGACCCCCAGAACTACCACATAACTTTACTCTTGTATATCTAACACTCACAGACAAACACAATGCTTGATGTGTTTTTTGAACCAGCCTCTCCCTCAGTGATCCTTGTCCAGGGAACAGCACCCACACCCACCCTGTCCTTCTGGTCTATCACTCAGGTCCCAGCTCCCTCTCTTTTTTGCTGCCATCTGACTCATAAGCAATTCCCCACAGCCACTCCTAAATCCATCCACTGATCCTTCCTCCATGGTGTGATGCCAGCCACCAGAACTTTCCCTCTTGACAGCTGCCATAGTTCCTTGGCTGGTGTATAGTTCTGACCTTGCTCCCCTAAAGAGCTAGAATGAGCTCTTTAAAATGAACATTGAATCATATCAGGCATCTAATAAAAACCTTCCAATCCTTCCCAACATGATTTAGTGTAAAATCCTCACTTTCCACTCAACCAACAGCTTCTTCTGCCTCTCTCCTGCTTGTTCTCTGATTCTATATATGTATCTTTATGTCTCTTCTTTACACGCACTAAGTTAATTCCTTCCTTGGGATTTGTATTAGTCAGCTTTTTGCTGCTGTGCCCAAATACTTGACACACACAACTTAAAGGAGAAAATGTTTATTTTTGGCTTATGGTTTCAGAGGTTTCAGTCCATGGTTATCTGGCTCCAATTCAGAAACATCATAGCAAAGGGCATGTAAAGAAAAACTGATCACTCCATGGCAGCCAGGAAACAGAAAGACAGGGAAAGAGCCAGAGAGGAAGGAGCCTAGAATCAGATATATTCAAGGTCGTTCCCCCGCCATGACCAATATAATCGCAACCAAAAACAAGCTTATTAATCTCTCAGCCATCTCTCAAGCCAATTAAGTTGTCCAGAGGCACCATCACTGGACTTCTTATCTGCATACTAGTTCCCTTTTGTGGAAAGTTCTTCCACACCTTTGCATGGGTCACCCTGAACACTGGGACTTCAGCTAACTGTCATCGTCCCTCACCGTCAGCCCCCATCCTCCACTGTGTTTTAAAACCCTTGTGGCATGTGCGAATGTCTCGCACTTAGGGATTTATTTGCTTGTTTGAGCTTCCCACTGGACTGAAGCTCCAGAGAGAAAGGAACCTTCTATATTCTCATTGCTATATCCTCCTTACCTGGCATCTAGTACCTGCCCAATAATCATTTCTAATGGGTGAGTTAAGTGGCAATGCCACCAATGTATTCAAATCAGCTGAGTTTACTTGACTCCGATTCTGAAGTTTACATTACTAATACTAAATTCAAAATGACTCTAAATATCAACCCATCCATCGAGAACCCCAGAATTCAATGGCCTCCACCACCCACAGTCCCCATACATCAGCCAGCTCCCTACCCATGACTTTTCTTGGGAGTGCACAACCATATCTTCAGCTAAACCAACAAAGTCCCAAATTGCTCATCAGTGGGGAGTGGGGGAGGTTAGACAGTAATAAAAATATTGCTCACTTTACATCCCCACCATTTCCTTCTCTCTCTGTTGCCAAGTGATAAGGGTTTTTAAGAGATTTTTGAACAATTTTAACCATCTACAGTTGACAGGAAGAGCTTTTCTCTAATTAAACAAGTCACGGAGATACAAGTCAGCTAAGGGAAGACTTTCCATCCCAGTGTTAGGCAGCCATAACTCAAATACATCCCCCTCCAGATTGTTTCAGAGATTTGCCTAGCAACACACCAAGCACAGTGAACTACAGTATCTGCAGGGTACTCCACCCACTCATGTCCACTCCAGGGGTTGGGCCTTTAAGCATAAGAATAGAAGCAGAGAAAAAAGCTCACTTCAAGCTGGACAACCTGGAATAATCAAAAAGCACTAAGACATCCTTGAACACGAAACCAGTGAGTTAAATAGCAATTAAGTTAATAAACCAAATCTCATTTTCTTCACTGAATCAAAAGATCTCAAGTGAATTTTCTTATTGGACACTCACTGTTTACTGATGTTCTTAGACAGAATTTTTAACAAAGCAAAGATGGCAGTGTGGATTAATAACTAGAAGATGAGCAGTCTAGGAGCCAGAGAGATCTGGGTTTAAATTGCACCTTAACAGCATATAATCCACTTAGCTTTAGGTGAGTGACTCAAACTCCTTGATCTTGCATTTTCTCATCTTGAGAAGCAAGGATACAAGCAACCCTGGATTCATGGGCTGCTGAAATTATAAAAAAGGGATGCTTTGCCAAAGATAGCCTTAAGAGAGTTCACATCAAATACTACCTCAGTTCTTTTATACCCAACTTTATTATTTCCTGTCCTGAATTAAGCCCTTATCAGCAATGATGATTGTTTAGTCTCATAGTTATAGATTTAACCATGCCTCAGTTGTAGGCAAATGATTTCAAATGGTTAAGTTCACTTGCAAATGGTCTGGTTTCTTCAAGTGGAATTTAACTTGAGTTTCTCTCTCTTCTCAAAACCTAAGTTCTTAACACAGCCCATTACAGCCAGGATCATCTTGGTTCTCATATAAAATCACTGTCACTCTCTCGTACTCACCACTCCACACTGGGCATCCTCCTGCAAAACCTGTGGGCATTCCTGTTCCCCTAAATTGCACATGTCTGGCTTCTTCTCAACCTCCAGCCGCTGCTCGATGTCACCAGCTCACAGTAAAATCTTCCATGAGTACTCCAGGTAAACACTCTCCCATTGCTCTTTCCCAATAACCTGGTTATTTCCAGCAGAAAGCACAGGCACAGTGTAAAGCTGTACTTTCCATGTCCCCTGGTTTGACATCCATCTGTCCATAAGGCAGATATGGTACTCTCTGGCTTCCCTGCCACCGTCTCTGAACAGGCTCCCAACAAGTATTCGATGAGTAAGTAAGCAGACAGATTTGGTGATAGCATGATTGTTCTTTTGTTTTGGTTTGTTTTTTTGTTTTTGATGTCCAACCAAAGGACAAGAAGATGGGGCCAGGGATTTAGCTCAGCGGTTCGGTGGCCTGCTTTGCAAGCGCAAGGACCGGAGTTCAATCCCCGGCACCACAAAAAAAAAAAAAAAAAAAAAACAACAACAACAACAACAACAAAGGACAAGAAGATGAAGATCTGTCTGCAAGTAATATGCCTGGGAGATAAATTCATGAAAAACCATTAAGAAGTGGGAGAATGGGGTAGAAAGGCAAATAAACTGGGAAGTAATAAATATTCAAGTTAGTGTGGACAACCAAGGCTCTTGCTGGGGTGGAGATGGTACTAAGAGTAGAAAAGAATAATCATGAGGATGTCCACACTGTCTGTATCTACCCACCATTCACCAGAGTTGTTCACTGAAAGCTGTAATTCTGAAACATTCCCGTCTTACTCCCACGTGCAAGCAGAGAAGCACTCCAGTAGCCAGAGAAAGCAATTAAAAGAGTCACAGGAACTGGCAGAGGGTGTCAGGCAGGGTGTACACCAAAGCACAATTTCCCATGGTAGAGGTGGCAGTGACCTTAACTATTAAAACAAGATTCCAGGCACATGGTCTGGCACTGAAAATGAGGTTACTCCTTCATGTCCATGAATCATGCTGCAAACAGGCATGTGGGACACACCTAGGGTGCAAAGAAGAGACACACACATGGTACACACACACATGGCAGTGAACTTTCCTGCATTTCTAACATGACCCCTTAAAAATGAAGCCAGATGGCCACCTTTAAAGAATGAAAGTCAAGTCAGTCTGTGGCTAAATGCTCCCATGTTGGGACCTCCAACTGTGGCTCTTGCTTGAGATCGGACACGACTTTAAAACAACCAATATCACATTAACAAGGTTTATGCTGCAAATTATTCTCTACAAAGAGCTATTAAAAGTCAGTGATGAGTGAAAATAGCCTTCAAAATTCCATGTCAACATCCAAGCCCTAGATTGAGTTTCTCCTCTCCAGTTTCATTCAAATAATTATGTTCCCTGGATTAAATGATTTTTTTAATTTGACTGCATCCCATTGCCATATGCTTATTTTATTTGGATGAGAGAGAAAGGTATCTTAATTTCTCATAATAAGAGCTTTCATGAAAGCTGGCACTTCAGTGACATGGCAGTAATCAAAACTGAATTCTATACAAGAAGAAAATTATATTGCCTTCCAAATTAATTTGCAAATGGTCACAATACTAATAAAATGCAGGCAAGACTGTGATTTCTCTCCTGCAAAAGTCCAGCTCCTCAATAACCAGGAGAAACAAACTCGGTGAGGGTCACAATGTCAGGTGTGTATTACGTGCCAGAAAGACACAGCTTAGCCCAGGATGAACATGACAACTTTGGAGGAGCACTGCCTCTAGTTCGTGCTTTCAGTTGCCTTACGGTCTATAGCTGATCCTAGAAATTGCTAGCATCCAGCCCTGGAAACTGGAATAAAGAATGGACCTCATTTAGGACACTGCTCTATTTGCTTTATTTTGCAAGGCCCATTTCTTCTTCAGGAGGACTTTGACAATGTTCCCAACGTGTTGTTCCACCTTGATTTTAGCATCTACAGCACAGCGTCTCCTTGAAAGCTCCCTCAGTTGTTGGGTGGGTCTCTTTCCAGACCATAAGTTGCCTGAAGATAAGGACTTGGTAGACATGTTAGTTTCCTATGGCCGCTGTAATAAATTATCACAAATTTAATGGTTTAAAGCCACACAGATTTATTCACCTGAAGTTCTGGTGATTTCAGGTGTTTCCTTATCTTTTTCAGTTTTTAGAAGCCACCAGAATTCCTTGGCTTGTAGCTCCAAACCACTCCAACTTCTGCTTATGGTATCTCATCTTTTTCTCTTTTACCTTCTAGTCTCAATCCTATAAAGATCCTTGCCCTTAGGCTCAACCTGGATAATCCACAATCATCTTTCTATTTCAAGATCCCTGATCACATTTGCAAAGTACCTTTTATCACATAGATTAGGACATAGACATTCTGGAAGACCATTTTCTCTCCAGCACTGCTAATTACTGCTGTGTCACAGGATCCCAGCCCAGAGAAGCCACATTCTGGTAACATGAAATCACAGCAACTGGGCAATACAAGGAAGACATGTGCAGCATGCGCTTTGAGTACAGGATCAGGCAGATGTGGCCACCACCTGCTATCAGCCTTACCACCTTCCTGAACCTTTCTTAATCTCAGTTTCCTTACCTGTGGGACAGAACAATTAAGAGCCCTCACCTTGAGTAGTTGATAAGCTCAAAGAACATGTATTTAGTAAGACACAAAACTAAGCCAATAAGCAGAAAATGCACTTTATAAGAGACCAGATGGAAATATTTTCAGTTCTGAAGTCTCAAGAGCCTTGGTCACAGCTATACAACCCTGCCACAGTGGCACAAAAGTAGTAACGGGCAATACATGAATGAGCAAAGATTAACTTTATTCAGGGACATTCAAATCTGACTTTCATGTAGCTTTATGTGCTTTAAAGTTTTTCCTTTAGCTCTTTTCCTAGCCATTTCAAAATGCAAAAACATTTGCCCGATATTCAACTCAAAAACAGGTTGTGGGCTGGCTTTAGCCCGTAGGTCGTGAGTTGCTGAACCTTGGACTGGATGACCCCCAAACTCTCTTCTAAGAATCTCTGAGCCCAGTAACTGGAAGGTGGTGTTGGAGAGATTCCGGAAACCAATCCAACCTAAGTCCAAATAGGAATTTCACCCTTTTGAATGGCTGGTCACCTTGAATAGTTGATTTAACCTCTCAAAGTATGCTTTCTCGTCAGTCACATGAGAAAGGCACACCTCCTATGGCAGTGGAGATTAAAGTGAATCTGTCACATAATAGAGTGCCTACTGTTCATTAAATGCTGAATTTCATCCATTGTCATCCACCTGGAGGAAAGACACTTCTTCATTGGAAGAATTCTGGCTTTAGACTCAGCTGCTTCTCAAGGAGGAAATTCCCAGTAACAAGGTAAAATTGCCCAATAAGTCTACCTACCCTCTTAATAGCATGTGATTTCCCCAAATTCAGACCTGGTGATCTACCCAAACTTGTGGAACAGGTGCAACTCTGGATGGCTCTCCACAACACACTGGCCTCACTAAAACAGAGATCGCTCCAGGGAAAGACATACCTGTTGCTGGATCCCCCCCGAATGCACCCCTTCCTACTGAAAGCAGAGCCTAGCGGGCAAATCCAGGGGTTGAACCCAAGGTCAGTCGCAGTTGAATTGAAGGTTAGGATATTCTTAACTCACTGATAGTAAAGGAAGCTCCACCTCCTCACCCCACTTCCCCACCCACGTAACAAACTCTTCTCCCTGCAGCGGGCACGCAGCGAACAGAGGCACACAGTGATAAAACACCAGCTAAGCGCTTACATCACTTTACAATCAAGCATCTCCAAATCTGTTTATCTGATCAGCCCCAAATTCTGTCAGAGCGTTGACATGTGCATTTCTAAATAATTTCAGGATGTCAACCTGAATAGACCCACAGAATCGGAAAGTTAATTATCTTTGACAACTTTGCCAGCTAATTTCCTATTTATATGTACCAAACTGGGGGCCTCTTTCATACCCTCCTGTCACAAAGGATTTATCAATCAAATCAAGGCCTAAAATTGTCTGCCAAGTCATTCCAGCTCCCCAAAGGGGCGTTTATCTGATGGAAATCTCACCACTGAACCAGTGACAGTGAGGTTGACACAGAACAGAATAGGGGCTGCCTCCTTTCCACACGAGGCCCTGGGGGCAAGGGCCCTGCTGGACAGCAGCCCCCAACCCCATCAGCACCCCTCTTCATCCTCTTGTCTTTAACCGGCCGCACTTGTCATGCCCTGATTTCCAAATGACACCAGCCTCACCTCTGGGTTTCAGCTGACAGCCCGAGCGAACACCAAAGCCCTGCCTGTCTGGGCAGATCGCTGACCCCCACCTCAGGACAGCGCACCCTGGAAAACCAGCGGGCAGTGCTGACAGGCGGCTTGATGGCAGCATCTGGGGTTCCCAGTGTCGCTCCTTCCTTCTGACGTGTTCAACTTGAACGGCTATTTCCACTGCTGAGTTTCCTGGAAAGTGGCTGCGCTTTACAGGACTGCAGGGGCCGTGGCTAAGCAACCTGGCAGGAATGAGCTGGAGCGGGAAAATGCTGCTGGCTCCTGTGAGAAACTCCCAGGAGGCAGGTGCAGTAGCTGCAGGATGAGAAGCTGGCCTGCACCTGCCCGGTGCCATTCCACCCACTTGGGAGAGAACCAGGGCAACAGCCAGAAGCTTCCAACCATTCGTTCTCCTTGTTTTAGTTAGGGTTCTCTGGAGAAATTGAATCAATAGGAAATACGTGCATAATTATGCAGGGGAATTTATGAGGTAGGCTTTCAGGATAGGAAGTAGAGAATCCACATGGCTATCAGTGGGACCAGAGGCCAGAGTTCACATGGCCGTCTGCACACTGGAGAGTCAGAGGATCCAGAGCTGCTCAGCCCAAGATGGAAGCCACAGAGCAAGAGGGATCGAGGATGCAGCACCTCCAGGTGGAAGGCCTGGACGCTCACTGTAGAGTCACATGCACGAGTCTACATTAGAATGCTGAAGAAATGGAGGCCGATTTCCAAAGGCAGTGGTGAAGATGAGCTCTTCCGAAATGAGGGCACTTCCTTCTTTCTTCTCGCCCCATCCAGGCTACAAGCCTATTGGTGCCACACCCAGCTAGGGTGGGTCTTCTGCTACTAGTTTGCTGGTCTGTCAGTCATACACAGACATGCCCAGAACTACTTTTCCTTTAGGTGTTTCTTAACCCATTCAAATTGGCATACTGTGATCAAGGGTCACACATCTCTTCAACAAGTATCCACCTACCATTTTCTCTGAGCTGAACACCATTGTACACGTTGCCCTGCCTTTCAGAAACTTCTAGTATAATGAATGACAGTCCATTATTTCACATATTTAACAAATCTAGGTCAAGCAACCTCTTTGTCCAAAGCATATCCTAAGCATTAAAGACATCCTTGTGAAAAATTTTTTAAGCAAGAAGAAAGAAAGAAAGAAAGAAAGAAAGAAAGAAAGAAAGAAAGAAAGAAAGAAAGAAAGAAAGAAAGAAAGAAAGAAAGAAAAAGAAACCTATTCTCATGGAGCTGATATTTGTCAGCAAAAATCTGGCCCACCTATTCTTTTTATAAATAAAGTTTTATGGGAATACAGCCTCATTTGTACCATAATAGCAGTGCTGAGCAATTGTAACAGAGATCACGTGGCCTACAATGTCTTCAATGTTTACTATCTGGCCCTTTACAGGAAAAGTTTGCTGAAAAACAGAGATAATTTCAACCCAGGAAAATAGGTGAGAATAGAAACATGTAGTACACAGGGAGAGCTCCAGTAACAGCTGGCTCTGTGAGTGTTTTGTTCACTGCTGCTGCCACGATGCATGGAATAGGGCTTGGAACAGAGTATGTGCTCACTAAAATGTCCTTCTGCTGCTTCTATTTCTTCGTCTGAGTTATGTCTATTCATTTCTGATACCCGTTTTTGGATTGGATCTTTAAATTTGAGAGGTCTGATTTTTTTTAAGTTCATTACATATTCTAGACAGTAGACCTTTGAGGAACAGCTGGTAAAAATTTTTAAATAGGACACACATGTGTAAATACCAAATAATTTCTCTGGTGTGAGAAACAGAAAGTGTAAATGAGGGCCAAAATGTATAGTAGACAATGTGAAGTAAGAAAAGGTCCAAAGGGGAAGGGGAAGTAGGGAAGGGGGTAGGGGAGAGAAAAGAAGGGAAAGAAAAATATACCAGAAAAGAAGAAAAAGCAGAATCAAAGTTCTTTGTAAATAGGATGGAAGGGTGGAAAGGAGGGAAAAGAAATGGGGGGAAAACAGAACCAAGATACATCATGTACAGGTACAAATTCCCAATGATGAATGTGATCATAATATATACCTAAAATGTACCAATAAAATTAATGAAAAAAGTCCTTATCATGTAGGAAAATGGAAGAGTAATGGAAGGGGAATAGGTAGATGGAAAATTTCCAGAAAGCTTGATGAAAGAGGATA
>NW_022900944.1:42665739-42683315 GCF_012274545.1 Fukomys damarensis
ATATAATTGACATTGAAAAGTAAAGGTATTCACCAGAAGAGGCAGAGGACAGAAAGATAGAAGGATTTCCTGGAAAAGGACATTCGCTTGGAATAGCTGCATTGCAGAAGCAGCAGGGTGCACTGAGGCAACAAAGATGGTGAAAGCGGAAACCAGATCAGAGTCAAAGGGAAAAGGACCATGAGGAAGAGGATCTCTGTGTGAAGATTAGTATTTATAATCCCACTGAAGACAGGTTCCATGGCTCAGGAATCCCAGCATTAGGATTACTTTCCTTGACATGGACCTCGGTTCTCATCTCACCCCTTTGAAGCCCTTAGTTCTCAGAATGTTACCCCAAGGAGCTCAAGGATTCTGACCACGGAGTCACCCTGCAGCCCCCTGGCATGGCCCCAGTTCCGAGAACACAGCCTGGCTTATAGGTGGTCCCCATGCCTATCCCAGGATATATTTCACAAGAGTGCATGCGCCTAGGCCACCAGAGTGGTGAGTGGACTTGGCCATACCCATCTCCTCTGAGGGCTCCACAGTGCCAACCCCCCCTGCCATCAGCGTCCTCCCTGGCACCCATCCATGTAATGACATCGCCACACATCCACATCCCTATCTGGGATTAAACCATGCTGGACAAGAAGAGACATCTACAGACAAAATGACTGTTCTTCTTTCTTCACCTATGGCCACTCACCCGTATCCCCCGTGCTTCACTCTGGGAACCAACACCAACAGAGCTCATATGCAGAGAGCACAGCAGCTATGGTTCCAAGAGTTCAAAAATAGACACAGCTGGAGGATGTACTGTTCCATACTCTATGTTGACACAGTGAAGTTTCACGTTCTAGACTCAACACAACTAGGAGCGTGAATCGTGTCCTATTTTCCTGCAAACCCTTGCTAACACTGCTTTTGATGTCATCATCCATGAACTCAGGCTTTGAGACTCCGTGGAAGCCAGTGTTCGAGGTGGGGTGAAGAATGCTGCTGTGTCACGACTCGCGGTGGAACTAGCACTAGACAAACTGCACAGGGAGCTGCAGAGGTAGGAACATCTGTGCTGCTTCAATACACACAGGCAAAGAAAGCTATGCCATTCTGAGTGGTAATAGTACCGCTGTCTTTGCCCTTGATGGAAGACAGCAACTTGGCCGGGAATGGCACCTTAGAAAATAAAGAACACAAAGCGTTGAAATTAACAGTGCCTGGACTCTTTGAAGGTACACAGGGGACATAAGCAAGCTCAGGTTTCTGCGCATGCTCCTGCAGCTTCTTCACTACATGACTAAGGACCAGTACAGACCCATGAATGGTGCAATGCATCTGATAATCAAACTATTTACAGTGTGTGGACAGTGGCCTTACAAATAAGTTTTTGCCCAAGATCTCACACCCTCCAGAGAATCCTGAAGGCATTTCAGTCTCGGGTAATTATCACTTAAAAATGCATATGAAATGAAGCTGCGAAGTTCATATAAATGAAAATTCACATCACAGGAAAGGTCCAGTCGTACAACGTGTAAGGCAAACAGCTGTCTTTCATATTTCATCTTCTGATAGTCACCATCGTCACATAAACTGTGTGTGTGAGTACGTGCATGTGTTTGCATGCATATGTGTGGGTGTGTGCTATCTTGATATTAATCTAGAAAGTAGGTACAAGTCTTCAGAATGTAAGGAAATGTGTATGTGTCTAGATGGTATTTTTATTAATAGACTTTCATGTTTAGAGCAGTTTGAGGTTTGCAGAAAAGTTGAGCATTGTGCCCCACACACTGGCTCTCCTCCTCCCTTCTCCCCTTCAGTCCCCTTGCTTTTAACCATTAAAACCAGTGTATCATAAAATAGAAAACACAGTCTATAGGGGAGTACACTTTTTGTGTTATGCATACCTGTGAGTTATTTTTTAATTTGAATTACTTTCTTCCTACATTTTTCAGCACTTGAGGAATCCCTAAAACTTTGATTAACATACCCAAGCAAACACATTTCTCATTAATGAACTGGACTCCTTTTGCTATCAACCAAGGATATATAACTGTCTACAAATAAACATTGCCAGCCAATTCAGTCCACTTCCATGTCTCTCACGGCTCACTACGCCCCGGGGCAGGGTAGACCCCAGTGAGATCCTGGAGTTCCAGAGGATAAGCAACCAGGAAGTCATCAGTTGCTTCCCAGTGTAAGGGCTCCCCAAGAGGCTGGGAGGACTCGGGGCACAAAGTGAGCCAGACATCTCCCACTGCCCACCGTGTATGGAAGCAGGGCATTCTGGGTCACTCTGGGGCCACCTCTTGAGTCAGCTCATGGTTTTCTGGGGGCTTTCTCTCTTTAAGAAGCCAGCTCAGGTCCCCTCTGGGGTATGCTGGGTCCCAGGACTCCCAGAGCCCCCACCCGGCCCACCTGTCCATCCTGTAGGACTCAGGCCCACTGCTTCCAGAGTCACCTCCTGTCGCATACCTCTCTCTGTGGGAGGGAAGAATGACCTGCCTCACTGCACTGACACCTTTGGTAGAACAGTGCTGAGCTGGCCGTTTCATACTCAGATTTATCTCAGTCACGAATTTCCTGAGCTGCGAGGCCTGGCTGGAGGGACAGGAACCCTGGGAGACTGCAAAGCACCATAAGCTGGGTGGATGAAAACAAGAATTTATGAGCTCACAAGCCCAGAAGCCTCAAATCAAGGTGACATCCAGGCTGTGCTCCCCCCTAGGGATCTAGGGATGAATGTACTCCTGCCTCAGCCCCAGGGTCAGGCATCCTAGGTGCTCCTAGACCTTCAGATGCAGCATCTCAATCCCTGCACTTGTTGTGAGGTGGCCTTCTTTCTCTTTCCTTCTAAGGATGCCTATCGTTGGCTGGAGGCCCACTCTGACTCAGCATCACCTCATTTCAACTCTGTTACAGTGCAAAGACCCTATTTCCCAAAAGGTCACACATCTACTAAGGATTGGGACTTGGACAGATCTTTTGGGAAACGGTGAAGAGGACTCAAATCAACCCACAACATCTGGAATCCCACTGTTTGTTCACAACTAGTTTCTCCCAGCGTGAAACTGCACAGAAACGAAACAGAAGCCACTTGTTTCCTGACCCTTTGGCTGCTTGGTATACCAGTGACATGGGTCCCAGAGCTCAGCAAATGGCACATATCACGTGTTAAGGTGAAAAGAAGGAAAAGAGAGAAAGTGGAGCTGTTCTGAGAGCTGCAGTCTCCACAGTCCTGGATAAGATCCCCTCCGGCTCCAGGTAGACCTGGGCATCAGGTGAAGCCTTTCACCCTCAGCAATTTAAATATTGCCCACCATTCATTCGTCTTCAGAACGACCAAGTGCCTATGCTGCTCTAGACATGGAAGAGATTTTGTAAAAAGCTTCCCTAACCAAGAGTTCATATTCTAGTAAAAGGGGTCAGGAACACAGAAATGAGTAAGTGGAAATGAGAGACAGAAGCAACCACAGCAGAGCATGTGTGAGTCACAGAAGTCCACTGGGAAAGCGAGGGAGCCTGTCCTTCTAGGAGTTTGGCTCCTAACAGAGATATCAGAGATCAAAGCAAGCCAAGAGAGGCAGACAAAGCCAGGGGAGATTTGTTTGGGGAAAGGGAATGACTTGTGGCCAGGTGCTGAAAGGTTTGGTGTGAAAGAGGTTAGAAATGCAGGAGAGAAAAAAAAAAAAAAAAGAGTAATCCTGAAGGACTAGTGGTAGGGGGATTTCCAGTATTGAGGAAGTCAGAAGTGGAAAAGAGGATAGAAGGGCAGGTTGGAGGGAGGCAAGCCCGAGGGTCAGGACAGCCCTGCAGTCCCGAGCCCCAGCCATCTGCCCTTGTCCCTACGCAACAAGAATGAGCTCAAGTCTCCCAGCTGGGGTTGGAGTCACCATGTGGGGGAGTACTGATTCTGCAAGTGTCCTTTGAGGGAGCTGAATCGGGACTTCAGGGGGAAGGGAGAAAGGAGGGGCTGGAGGCAGAGCCCATGGGTAGAGTTTTGCATCTGACTTCCTGGGTGCTCTTGGGACACCAAACCCTTATAACACCCTGGTTTCTCCAAACAGCTCTAGTTTCAAATCTAACACCATGATGGGCAGGTTCGTGACCTCTCTGGGCTTCGACTGCCTCATGTTTGGGTGGGGATAACAACGTCCCCACCACCACCCGGGCTGCTGAGGACCGAGTGAAGAACACCACCACCAGTGCTCAGAACAGTGTCCATGACAGAGAAAGGCGGAGTGGGTGTGGGTATAACAAAGGCTCACCGCCCCTCTGCTCCTCCCAGGACCTGCTATGGAGGCTCCAGTGCGCAGGACAGGCACCATTCAGCAGCTCCTAAAATCTGGAGAAGTATGACACCATCCCTGCCCTGGACAGGTGAGTCGGAGACCCACAGACATGCTGGCACAGAGGCAGAACCGCTGGGCGGATCGGAGTGAAGGAGAGAAAACCCACTGCAGGAATGCGAGAGGGACACGGCCCCATCTCTGGAAACCCTCATTTCCATCTGGCCTACCTGGGACCTGAGTATTTATTTCTAGGGTGTAAAAGGCACTCAGACCAGTGTATGTCCCCCACTTCCTGTTTCCCAGCACCACTGGGCTGAGCTGGGCAGCCAAGCTGTCTCGTTCTGCATCGTGGCTGTCAGACCCCGCTGCAGCCACGCTGTCACTGTCCCAGCATCCTGTCTGAAGGCTGCAGGCGGCCATCACGTTCTCCCCCTGACAGACACTTGGATAACAAGAGAGCGGGATGTCCTGAGGATGATTCCCTCTGACAATGTCCACTGCTGGCAGCCTGTGAACAAAGCTTTTTCGCTTACCAGATTGTCAATGGCGGTGTGTGGGGGACACTGAGACAATACTGCCTCGCTGCCAAAGGCCCCTAACTTTCCAGATTGGAGCATTTGTTCCTTGGGTGGACACGGTCGGCACAGACTGACTTTCACAGCCATCACCCCGGACACATGGGGCAACTGTGCTTGTCTCGCATTTGCTATGCTTCCCGGGAAGTTCAGGAAGGGCCGCCGGCCCGGTCACATTCAGAATCGCCCACTTCCGGACAGGCACCCCAACCTAAGCAACCACCTAACAACCTAAGCAGTCTCCACACTGGTCCAATTGGTGTTTGTGCCAGATCATCTGTGGGGACCATCCCGCGTGGCACAGGATGCTGCCAGCAGCAGTCCTGGACTCTACCCATTACATGTTGGTAGCATTCCCTCTGCCCTGCTCTAGCTGTGGCAATTAAAGCACCTCCAGCACCACACAGTATCACCCAGGGGTGGGGGGATCCTCACCCCTGGTTAAGAACTACTTAGAACTGGAGATCAGAGACCAGAACAAACGGCCTTTCTGTAATGACTCCCTGGAGCCCACTCCCATCTGGGGCCAGCTCATCTCAGTCCCGGGACACCTACTGGTCTTAAACCACATCCAGTGTCACCTCCAGATGGGAGCTTCCTGGCCCCAAATAAAAGTCAACAACCCTGGATAGTGAGGGCTCAGAAAAAGAAAGCAATCCCTTGCCCTTCTCGAAAGCATCATTCCGGTCTGAGTAACCACAATGGATTCCTTTTGCTTCATCCTCTTATGCTACCAAAAACAAGTTAACTGAAGCGTGATGTATGTTCTAAGGTCTTCCCAGAATAATTTTCAAGACATCTTCCAATTTTTGAACATCATTTTTCAAAAATGATTATTTTAAAGGTGGAAGATGGGAAAGGCAGGAAAAAAAATCATACTAAACAATTAACTACTACGAATGCTACTCATTGTCCTCACTCCTTTCCAGCTTAATCAAGAGAGACCACTCTCTAAGGCACAAGCAGAACTGACTGCAACCAGTGAGACACAACCCAGAGAGGGGCAGTTTAGGGTTTCATTTCTTGTCATCCATCTGGTTGAAACTCAAAGATACTACTGAATGAAGGATTCTCAAGTGAACAGTAAGGAGCAAATCAAGATTTCCATTAAAAGAAAAAAAAAAAAAAGCATGTTCCCAGGCTTTTATTCCTTTGTATACCTGTAAGAAGCAGCTGCAATTTTGCATACAAGTGATTTCTTTTTACATAAATCAAATGTTTGTACGACTTTTAGTCAGTGGAGCATTAAAAAATAAATAAATAAAATGGGAGCCGTTGAAAAGACTCGCTTAAGAAAATAACTGTGTTCCTTCCTGAATGACTCGTGCTTGGTGTTTTTGCAAAGTTTGCCGTTCATCCCATTCCCAATTCAATTTACTTTTACCCCCACAGACCTCTGTGCTTTAAATTGCTACTCTGATTTTTGATGCAAAGTTTCCTTTCCTCTAAAGACGCACTGCTGCCCGAGATAAATGACATTCGGGAGATTCTGAAAGTTCTTTCAAGCGTGGGGTTAAGACGTCTAAACGTGAAAGCTGAACATCAGAGTAAAAGGTTTTGGCAAGTAGCTGCCTCAGGAGATTTGTCCATTTAGAGAGGAGCCACGGGCTACAGAAACATGGGAAGAAACAGCAGCTATGATTCAATCCCACGCCGAGCTTGGGCTCTGGATGGACTGTGGAGCTGGCTGGAGAAAGTCCACCAAAGAAAGTCTTTACCTGGGGGTTTGTATTCTTTCTCCCTGGCTGGAGAGCAAAATTTCTTCCCCTACACATACACTCTTAGCTTCACTCTCTCTCTCCTTTGCTCTGAAGTAGAAAAGGCCAGGGCCTCCTTCCCTAAGTTAGCAAGTTCTCGCGGGGTAGCTCAGGGCCTTTGACTGGTTCTACAGTCCTGCCTGCACATTTTTGCTCAACCCGGTTGCTCTCGGTAGGCATGTCAGTGATCGGCGAAAGGTACCGAGCCACCCATCGGTGGGTAACAAGCACCCTACACTCAGTAGGTTAGAGCCATTTGCTCCACACGCTGTTGGCCTGTCTTTTGACTTCTCATGACCCTGCAGGTCGATGGTGGTCCTGTGGGTTATCCAGGTCCTGGATCCTGGCCTCATTCACATGTCCAGTGTTTGGCTCATTGTCAGGCACAGCGACAGGATGGGTGTGACTTGGCCCCAGCCAGCTACCCTGGATCCTCATGCGGTGGTGGCTGTGGGTTCAGAAAACACCAAGAGAACAAGCACCAATGTATAAGCACTTCCCAAGCCTCAGTTCTGCTTATGGCCAAAAGAAGTCCTGAGGGCAGTTGGCTCCAAATCAGTAGGAGAACTCACTACCAAAGGCTGCACTTAACCCAGGGGAAGCATGTGTGGCAGTTTTTAATAATTTATCACATTCACAGGTCAAACCAATACAGTGGGTCCTCCTCACTTTCTAAATTTGCAGAGTGCCTGTTTGCTATGTATGTAGTTGTCACACCAGCCCTGCCAGCAGCACTCTGGTCGTCACTCCCAGCCATGCAGCAAAAGGGGAAAACAAGTCACTAGCAAGTGCGCCCCTGGCCGACATCGCCCTGGGCAGCGCTCTGCCTTCTGGTTCTGCCTCTGGTGTGACCCGATGTCTTTCCTGCAGCCTACTTGGTGCCATGGCTTTTGTATTTTTATGCTTTTGGTTGGTGATTCTGCTGTTTAAAATGGACCAAGGGCCACAGTGCTGCCGCTCTGTCCGGGGCAAGGGAGGCCGTGACGCGTCTTCCATAGAAAATGCAGAAGCTTTGCTCAAGTTATTGAGCAACAGGCAGAGAGTCCAATGGGAATGAATCAGCACTATGGATTCATAGGCAGTCTTCCAGCACCGGCGCACAATGCTGTGGCCTACATCTAAAATGTTTCCCAAAGTCTGTGTGTGAAAAGCGACTGGGCCACGAGTGCTGTACACAGTCGACTCATCCACAGATGAGCTCATGGCTGAGGGCATTGTGAGGAGGTGGGGTCTGGTTGGAGGTGGTCACGGGGGCGTGGCATGGAAGGTGTATTTCCGATCCTGGCTCCTCCCTTTGCGCTCTGCTTCTTGGCCACCACGTGTTGAGAAAAGCTCTCCTCCATCATGGCTTTCTGCTAGGCCATTTCTGCCTTGGAGCCAGCCATCCACCGACGGAATCCTCCAAAATCACGAACCAAAATAAACCTCGTGTCCTTTAAGGGTGGCTACTGGATGTTGTGTTCAGTGACTGGGAAAGTGACTAAGACACACATAAAGCAAGGTTATGTGTGGATCACTTGGCAAGAGTGTTGTGACCGGGCCTCCAGTGAATAAAACCCGGTATTTCCGCCAGGAGTGATGCTTCAGGATTCCTAACTCAGAGTCTACAGGGACACTGGAGAACATCACTACAGACTAGAGACATTGGCTGTGTTCAATGAGTGCTGTCTTTGCCCCCAGCAAGACAGCTGGACCTGGGTGTTTGTTGAGCTTTCTGCTTTCCTACTTTCACGGAATGCAAAACTGAATGGGGGAGGCAGGCACGACTGAATACAAGAATTACTAACAGGAAGGAGGGTGGGGTCCCTGGGAGGTCAAAGCAGGCATCCGGGAGATGTGAAGCAGAAAGGAGGACCTGAAGGAGAACTCAAAGGTGGCGGCTCAGGGTTCAGGCAAAAGCCCCAACCTTGAGTACACTGGGCAGCTCCTGGGACCAATGCATAAGAGAAGCCACATTGGACACTGAAAGGCAGCAACAGAGACTCAGGCATCCCTTGGGAGCTCTGCACAAGGGAAGGCTTGTCAGAAGTGCCTCAGGAAGGGCAAGAGGCCCAGTGCTTGGATCCCCACATCAGTCAGTCGTAACCTGAGATGAGCCAACTCCCTTCCATTGAAGGCAATCTACAGGAAAGACAGCTCTCCCTGGAATGAAGCAGTGTCCCTCCACGCCCCTAAAAGCAGTAAGAGCCGAAGCACAGGGAGCTGTGCCCAACAGGGGAAGAGCATGTGCAAAGCCCCTGTGGTAGGAAGAAGCATATGTCAGGTGAACAAGGTAAGGAAGCCCCGTGCAGGGCTGGTGCATGGAAAGCAGTTACAAGGATGGAATGATCTATGGCTGGACAGTAGGCCAGTTCACATGGGCCTCATCCTAAGAACAATGGGTGGAGTGAAAGGATCTTGAGAGGTAATTAATGTGACACTGATATCACTTTAGAGAGGAGGGAAGAGGATGCCATGGGGGTTTTCAGTGCTGGGTTTGCCTGGGTGAAAGAATGGAGCTCCCCTGGACCAAGAGGGAGGCCAGGTCTGGGAGGGTGGCAATAGGAGGGTCATTAGCACTGGCTTTGTTGTGCCCTAAACAGTCAGATGGGATCTGTGTTTCTGGCACTATGCCGTCTGCATAGAAGATTTCGTGTAGGAGGTACAGCATAGGGATGGTGATGGAGCCTCTGGTGGAGGTGAGATGGTCCAGGGAGCAGAGAATAAAAAAGGGTGAGGAACAACTCACACCTGTGCACAGGACAGAGGACACAGATGCCCCTGGGACTCTGAAGAACAGACACACATGAAGGAAGACACTGTTTCAAGAGGGAGCAGCAGGGTCAGGCACTTTGCAGAGGATCAGGACAGAAAGTTTCCCACTGCACTCATAGCAAACAGCACAGCAGAGGTCTCAAATGTGAGCAAGGAATGGTTAAGAAGATGGCTGGGGATTTAGCTCAGTGGTTCTGCTGCCTGCTTCACAAGTACAAGGACCCGAGTTCCATCCCCAGTACCCCACGGTGAGAGAGAGAGAGAGAGAGAGACAGACAGACAGACAGAAAGAAAGAAAAAGAGTTAAGAAGTATAGTTTTGTTTTGTTTTCCATTTGGAGAAAGGCAACTCTGGGTTTTATAAAGAGGGGCAGCATGGTGTTGCTGGATACATTGCTCCCTCTCTCCTTTGTATTTGGCTCTTAGGAGGAAAAGCCACAAGAATCCTTAGCACTTAGAAAGATTATTGTGTATGTTTTAAAGCCAAGGAAACACTCTGCCTTTGATTAACCCGGGATAGCCAGGTCTCTTTTGCTAGAAAGAAGAACAAAAGCTCAAAGGTAAACGAAATATATGGAAATGAAGCAAGAGTAAGATACTCTGAAACCTAAATTTTACAAGTAGAACACCAAATCCCAGTGAGTTTTCAGTAGGCTACGCATGCGTGCATTCATTCTTTCTCTCAAACTGACACAACCACTTTGGAGATGATGATACCAATCTGTATGGAGAGTCATGAAAACAGTCCTATTCTTTAAGCAGGGGTCCCCAACCTGGTGACCAGGGTGTTGGGAACTGGGTCACACAGCAGGAACTGTATTTATAGCTGCTGCCCATCAGGAGCATTGCTACCTCAGCCCCACTTCCTATCAGATCGGCAGTGACGTTGGATTTTCACGGCACAGACCCTACTGTGAACTGTGCAGGAGGGGATCGAGGTTATACGCTCTTGTTCCAGATCTGAGGCCTGATGATCTGAGATGAAGCTGAGGCAGTGATGCTAGAGCTGGGTAATGTAATTTACAAGAATCGCAAACACATATCAAGAAGAAACCAGCCCCGCAATCCCGACTCCAATTTATGGAATGGGTGTCTTCAATAAGAGAGAGAGAGAGGGAGAGAGAGAGAGGGAGAGGGAGGGAGGGAGAAAGAGATAGAAAGAAACTAGTCTATGGTGCCAAAAGGTTGGGGACCACTGGTTTAAGGTAATATTTCTACTTCTGTGAATCTTACTCAAGGATATAAAGAGGAAAAAGAAAAAGCTACATGCATGCATGTATTCAAGGTAGTTTTTTTCTAAAAGTGAATCTCTGAAAACAACATAAATGTTCAATATTTGGGAACAATTAAAATAAGTATTTATAAAGTAACAGATGTAACACTGAGGAATCATTAAAATGACTTCATAGTGCCAGGGAGGAAAACGTGGAAGCACAAATAAAACAAAAAGTTAGAGGTACAAGATCCCAACAATGAATGTGACTGTACTGTACCCCTACAATGTACCAATAAACTCAATTAAAGCTGAAAAAAAAACAAAAAGAGTAGGTTTGGTGTTGTTCAATCTGTGTGAATTACTTATGAATATGGAGATAAAAATGAAACACTGAGTTACACAGAGATGTCATAAATCTTCAGTTTTCAATATCATTGATATTTTTGCCTTGCTTATTTATTTGAAATATACAGATGTGGTTTCTAGTAGGGAAAAAAGGACCAAAGAAAGAAAAATGTCTCTGACAGGAACTTTATGGAAAAACTGAACAGAAACAGGATCGTGGTTGGCATGAGGTTATACCTCGAGTCCACACTGAAGTACTCAGGGTGAATTAAGCAGAAATGCCTTGCTCCTTTAAATTCAGCACTGATTGATAGAAGATGAAATGAAGTTTCCAATTTGCTAAGTGTTTTGAGATTTCCAAACTCTCTGTCATTCACATCACCTCTGGAGAAGAAATCATTTTGTGTTCACAGAGAATCCTGCACCATTGGGCAGGCAGGACCTACGATTACACCTAGAGGGGTTTGGAAGTCCAACTCAGGAGACCAATACGGAAGGTCACAAGCTGTGTGATCTGGAAGCATTCAACAGCTCCATCAGCACTTTGCTACCCTGCCATGGGGAGCAGGGATCCATGGGACCAAACCCATCTGGAAGGGGCTCTTTCACCTCTGTTGCTCCCTGGTCTCTCCTGAAGAAGCAGGAGTTACTTTGCAGAAGCCTCCCTGCTAGGAGCTTGACCTGCACATCCATCAATTCTGGGGACAAGAGCCAGTTGGCCAGAGAGAGATTGAGTACCTGGGTTCCCAGCAGCCACAAAGCACGTGCCAACCAGCATTAAGACATGGCCTTCCCTCCCCTCCCCGCATCCCAGGACTGTCTCCTGCTGTAGCTGCTTGCCACTGAGGCCAGACCAGGACACTGCATCTCAGCTCTGGGGATCTGAAGAAGGAAAGTACTTTTCTGTTCAGAGAAGGACAGGTTGTGCTGTCAGTGAGGCCCTGGGAAGAGCTCACTATGAAGTCATGACCAGAGACTGGCTTCTTCTGATGGTTAATCGTTGATGCTGGGGACCTTGCTTCTACAAAGATACCTTAGCTGGAAGCTGATGCTTGTAACTAACAATACCTCCAAGGGGAAAAGAAAGAAATATGCCTCAAGTCTGGGAATGCTCCCTTCCCCTTCAGACTGATGCTCTGGAGTTGGTTTTGCTGATGCAAAAATCATTATATCTGCAACAAAAATGACTAACTGCCGTAAAGAATTATGATGTTTGAGCACTAAGCAGCCTTGAAGGATCCACAGTCATTTAGGGGAATCAGAGGGCAAGCCAATTATTTTCAGAGCTTCTTTAAATATCTTCTTCCCAAACTTTAAGCCACACCCCTCACCAGACTAAGAACCCATTTCCCAACACTGGACAGAGAATCTCAGCCTTCTAAACCATGGCCACAGACAGCCAAGAGAAGCAAAATCCCGTCTGCCAAAGTCTAGGTCTTGTTAAATAAATTCTCCCTTGGCAAAAGAGAAAGGCCTGGCTAAGGAATCAGCTCCTTAATCATTTAAATTTAATTCAGCAAGGATTTGTTGTGCAACTGCTATCAGGGCCCAAACTTCAAGAGCTGCTTTCGGGAGAAGGGGTACATTTCCATGTATTTGGCTAGGGAAGAGGTAGCCAACTCTTGACACCCCCCCACCAAGGTGTGTTAGTTCCTTGCAGGCATTTTTGTCTTGATAGCCAGTGTCTTTGATGTGCTCCTGAAACTTGTCTCTTTCACACTTGGGACCCAGATTTCTGTCTCCCAACAGCTTTGCCTCTCACAGGTGACTTCACCTCCCCAGGATCTTGATCTGCCCAGAACCCAGTTGCTCTTTCTTGGCTCCTGCCTCACTCAGCCTAAAATCTGGCCACCCTGCACATGCACACGTGCACACACACACACACACACACACACACACACACACACACACACAGTCCTTTACTCCTCTGGGCCTCTGCTCTCTCAACTTAGAGAATCAGCTCTACCTCCCACCCCATAAGATCAGGCACACACTGTGTGTAGTGCAGAGCTCCAGACCAATGGAGAATTTCCCAGCAGGAAACACTAGACTCCTGCACTCTTCCAACCAGACAGAAGCACACCACAAATTACAGTGCAATGCAAGAGGAGAGTTGCAGAAGCAAAGAGGCAAAAAACAAATAAGGGACAAATACAAAATGAACAGTAAACTAGAGGACCTAAGTCCAATTATATCAATAATCACACTAAATAATCATGGAATACACACCCTGATTGAAAAGATAGAGATTGCCAAAATAGGTTTTTAAAAAAATCAAGTCCCAAGTACATACTGTCTACAAAAGACATTGTCTTCAATATAAAGACACAGAGAGGTTGAAATTAAATAGATGCGAAAAGCTTCACCCGCTGATCAGTAAGTGTAACAATGCTGTTTTAACAATGGTGCTGTCAAAATAGAGAGCATTTACAGCAGCAGAAAGGAGTATTTCTTCATCATTCAAAGGAACAATTCATCAAGAGGTGTGTCAGTCATAAATGTGTGTGCACTCAACAACAGCTCCAAAGTGAATGGAGTAAAAAGGAATAGAAAACCCCGCTTCCAACAGATGCAGCTCACCGCCATCTGTGTAGCTCATCTACACGCTCCGGACCAGAGCTGACGTCACATCTGCCTCCAGGCAGAGCTGTAGCCCAGGACTGGCTAAGCAGCACGTGACCCATGCACAGTCGATTGGATGCAAGCTGGGCATTTAAAATAAATTTTTGAACCATAGAGAAAAATGACGTGGTGCTCTTTTGGGGTAACTAAAAAACTGGAATGGTGCTACTGGCAGCCACCCTGCCTTCATAAGAAAGGCCTTAGCCAAGATAAGGGAATACAGAGCCAAGAAAAAGACCCTACCACCTTCACTGGGGTCCCTTGATCCAGCCATGCCTGAAGTCATAGCCCCTATATTTTTCTGCCCCATTAGCTAATTAACTCCTTTATGGTTTAAGCTGACTTGGGTTGAGGACATCTGTCTTCTTTTAATCATAAGTTCCCACTAACATATCACACTAACCTCCCTACAGACACACAGATCCAGTACTCTTCATACTTTGTTCCCAAGGACTGGCTCCTCTACTGAAAAACAGCAGGGATTATTTGATTGGACAAGAAGTTGGGCATTCCTCTGGGCCAGGTGGGGAAAATCCTGAGAGTCACTCTCCGAGGTGCCCAGACTGCACCTGTCATAATAAGAAGTCCCTGTCACCTGGCTGGGGTGGCGCACATCTGTGACCCCAGGACTCTGGAAGGCTCAAAAATGCAATTCCAGCCTGGGCGAGTTAGGGACTAGACCATGTACCACAGTAAAAAATAAAGAAAGGGTTATGAATTAGCTCAGTACTAAAACCTTGGGTCCAATCCCCAGTGTCCTCAGGAGGGAGAAGAGCAAAAATAAATACAGATAGGTGGCAGTCAGAGCTCCTGTAAGCCTGGAAACATTAGGGCCTGGAGGATGCATAATGGATGGTGGGGAGCTTGCGGGTTGGGGCCATTCCCATGACACATTGAGGCTAAGGCAGCAGGTGACACCAGGCAGGTCCGAGTCTGCCACTGGGCAAAGCGATCGAGGCGCGTCTCCAGAGAGGTGACTACATAGTGGCCTCCCGGGCATGGCCCAGCCACATCCTAGCTGACCAAGGCCACAGGATGAGGCAGTCCCTGAAAGGAGAGGAAGCAAACTAACTGGAGGGAGGGCTACTGCTCATTTGGGGATTTGTTTCCTGAAACTTGGTGGTGGTCTGGAGGGAGCAGGCTGTGAGGGGTAGGACAGTAGTGAGGGAGCAGCAAGGACAGGGGAGGAACAGAGCATCACCCCCATGAAGCAGGCCACTGCTTCCTCCCTAGGTGCAGAGAAGCAACCTTCATCAGATGAAGGAAGAGGAAGACGGAAAAGAGAAGGTGCCGGCTGGTGGTGAACATCCGTGGGGAAGCCCTGGACACGTCTGGGCCATGAGTCTGCCAGTTCATCCTGCTCAGGTCCAGCAGGCACGCAGGGAGACCAGGAGACACATGCAGAGGCGCACCTGCTCTCCAGGAGCCTGGGAGAGACAGATGGGACAAGAAGGAAGGAAAGAGCTGAGGACAAGGAGGGAGAAGGGAAAGAAAGAGCAGGAGGGGCGAAGAGTTGAGACAAGTAAACACAGCCAAATGCTTATTACGAGCCACAAACGCCCGGGGCCACAGATCCACTAACTCGCTCATTCATTTCTGCAGGAAGCACAGATGCATCGAGGGTTTGCTGGGCACCAGGCAGGACCCAGGAACACAGTGAGAGCCAGGGCATGGTGCCTCCTGCAGTCTTCCTGCCCAGACGCCTTCCAGCGCGTGATGTCCATCTGCCTTGTCCCTGTCACCCTAGCTTCCTCAGGCTCCTTTCCTCATCATGCTCAGAGAGAGACAGCAGTAACAACAATCACAGCAAACAATAAGCCAGAGCAGCGCTGTCGCTGTCTTGTTTTGCCATTGTCCTATGTGCGATGCCACGTGCATCTTCGTGCACTCGGTTCTCCCTGCCCTGGGGTGAAGCCCACATTCCCAGAGAGTAGATGGGGGACCTGGGCAGACTCCAGACACCCCCCACCCATGGGGACAGATCCCCTGGGCTCGGCGGGAGGGCCCATGGCTCGGAATGGCTTCCAGAATGAACTGCACTCCTCCCCAGCTTGCTAACAAGATCAGCACTCTAGGGGTCAAACGCCATCATCAGTGGAGCCCTGACAGTGACAGCCCGAGCCCCCAGCAGTGGGTTGGAGGATACGCCAAGGAAGACGAGCTCCCAAGTCACCAGGAAATGGAAACACTTTCCCTCCCAGTGCCTCCACCTGCTTGCCTGTAAAGTGGGGTGAACGGAAGTCCCTGCGAGTGGGGTGATGGAGCCTCCGGACGTGGCCCAGCAGGACCTGCAGTCTGCACAGGGTGCCCTCGCTCGGCACTGCCTTTGCTGGGACCAACACCAACCTCACCACGGGCAGCCCGCATCGCGGTCGAAGAAGCTCATGCCCCGCCCACCTGCCCTGGAGAGAGCGCCCCTGGGCCCAGTCCCCCCCACTCCGAGGCCCCGCTGCAAGGGACCCAGAGGCGTCACAGTCGCCCATGTGGTGGGAAGGGAACCCTGGAGCGCTCCACGCCATGGCTGTTGGGGTGCCGCCTACCCCGCAGCTTCCTCACTGGGCCTCTGAGGTGATGCCTGGCTTTGTGGGGTGTGTGGGAAAGGCTGACGGGTCAGGGGCGGCTCTAAAACCACCCAAAGTCATGCAGACCACCAACATTCTCCCCATCCTCCCTCCCTGTACATTTTACCTCCACAGCACCTTTCAGGCCACACATCAACAAGGTCCATCAGCAGATGAAGGGCTAGAGAAAATGTGGTGTTATGCGCGATGGAGTACTACTCTGTCTTAAAGAAGGATACATTTGAGACATTCGTAGGAAAGAAAACGGATGCATGTGGAGACCATGATGGTTAGTGAAATAAATCAGATGCATAAGCTTAAATAGCACATGGTTCTCTCACATAAGAAAACCGCAGATAAAAAGCGAAAAGAAAAGATGGATCACAGGCAACAGAGAGACTGATCTGCAAAGGGGAAGGGACCAAGAGATGAAGGCGGGAAAGGACTGAGAAGGAATTGAGATGCGTTGTGCACACGGACCTACTCCCCACACTGATGATGTGCTGCAAACCTGGGTGGATAGAAAGGAGAGGTGGCAGGGTTAGAACCCTCCACTGGCCCTGTTCCGCTGCCTAAATTCAAAGTCAGATTCCAACCCTGTGAGGCCAGGGACGGCACCTTCCCAACTCAAACCCTGAAGGACCCCAGAGGGGAGCACCGCACCCACCTCTCCACACAGGGACCCACCTGGTTAAAGATCTCTGATTTCTGTCTGTAAAGAAAGAATCCAAATACCGAGGCTCTTCAATGACTCTGTGCAATTAAGTCCTGAGTGCTTGTTTGAACAATTAACCGAAATAATTATAAAGGTATCTCTGTTACTACAATTGCATATTAACAAAGGCCGAGGGCCAATGAATCATTACTCCATCGATATCTAATCTGCATAAACCTATTCACTTTAAAGACTCCGCATTTGGGGTGACAGGGCTCCCTCATCGATTATGGAAATGTCCCCGTCAAGCCTCCCCAGGCTGTCACAGGGAATAAAAGGGCTTGTCTGTTGAGGGGCTGCTTAGCACCCCTGCCCACCCTCCCCGGGACAGGCAGGGACTAAGAACAAAGCAGAAGAGACACCGTGCACGGGCAGACGGCTCTCCACTGGCACTGGGAGGAGATGACAGGCAGATGGTGGCTGATGGCAGCAGAAGGACATCCGGCCCGAGGTCAGGGAGTGAGCGACCCGGCCTGCTTTGGAGTCATCTGATTCATTTATTCATGCATTCATTCACTCGGCAGATGACAGATCCCTCAGCAAATACACGCTCCGGGGCCCTCAGCGAACTGAATCCCCCAGGTGGGCACTGGGTGCCACAGTGGGGGTTCCCCGGGAGCACATTCCAAAGGGCCATTCTGCAGGTGTGCATCAGGGTCACCTCCTGAGGAAGGAGGAAGGAGCAGGGCCAGGGCCAGGGCCAGGGAGGAGCAGGGCTGGGGTGTGGGCCTGACGTCGCGGCGGGGGGCTGCCGGCGCCGC
>NW_022900944.1:42683376-42823668 GCF_012274545.1 Fukomys damarensis
CTCCTGAGGAAGGAGGAAGGAGCAGGGCCAGGGCCAGGGCCAGGGAGGAGCAGGGCTGGGGTGTGGGCCTGACGTCTCGGCGGGGCCCTTGCCAGCGCCCTGTGGGAGCCGTCCTGAGCCGTCCGGCCTTGCTCGGTCGCTGTATGCAACTGCCCAGGCTGAGAAGACTGCAGCCGAGTCTTGCCACCACCTGCAGCTTCCGGAAGGGGAATTGGGGCTGTGTGTCTTTTGGGAACACAGGTCCAGCATACGGGAGCACTGCCACCCGGAGAGCCAGGGTCTGCAGAGGGGGAGGATGCAGCCTCGGCGGCAGGCGACACAGGGAAGGTGCCTCTAGGGGTGGCCCTGGGACAGGGAAGTCAGTCGGAGGTGGCGACAGATCTGAGAGATATGCAGACCTTCATCCGGCCAAGCGGGCAGGGAGACCAGGCTTTGGGCAGGAGGAGCGCTGAAGCTCAGGGGCAGGAGGGCCGATGGACAGAGAAGACGGGAGGCCTGGGGCTGGAAGACTGTTCAGAGTAGATGCAGTCTGATCGGCAAGAGGGCCACTGCCAGATGCTCTCCTCCTCCTCTTCCTCTTCCTTCTCTTCATCTGTATCCCTGCCCTCCTCTTCTTCCTCTTCCTCGGGGACCCCACTTCAGTATCAACGGCTCCTCTGTTTCCCAGAGGGCAAAAAGGTGCAGTGAGGTAACCAAGGAGACCTGCAGGTCCCCTGTAACTGGCAGGGTCTCCACACGTTCAACCACCTCTCTTCCTGGTGTGGGAACAAACCGGGCCCCCAGGGCTGTGCGTCCCCAGTTGTAAACAGCAACTCTGAGATGTGTGGAAGGAAACCACTGCGATTTGAAAGAACCATTGTGATTTCACTTTGTTCTCTTTGATGTGCTGAGCATCAGCCACTGCTGGTAGGAGTCACGGAGCCCTGAGATAGACGGCACCAATTCCTGATCTGAGTTTAAAAGCCTTTCTGCAGGGACAGAATGTTACAGGAATAAAAGTGAAGTACTATTAGGTAGAAAATAATGATTGCTAGAAAATAGTGATTGATAAGAGAAATTGACGACTGCAAAAAAGCGGGCAATTCAGAAATGCACACGTCACTTTTTCTGGAAGGGGTCACCTGCTTGGGTGTGCAACAGGAAGAGGGAGGAGAGGAGGAATCCCTCCCCACACACACCATGTTCCCAACTAGATGCGATGAGGTGGCCACACGGGGAAAGAGAGCTGTACTGGAGCAAAGGCCTCGTCCTAAGCAGGCTGGACACCTCAAACACAAGGGGAAAAACAGAAGTCCCGGAAGGATTCCAGGAAAATAAAATGAAAGGTGAGAGCCCCAGAAGCAAACCTGGATTTACTGCAGAGGCCGAGCGAACAGTGAGCTGCCGGCCCCCCAGGCCAAGGGCAGGAAGCTTTATTGGAGCTAAGTGCTCAGGCAGAGGGCAGCTTGACCGGGCCCCAGGGTAGACACAGAATCTGAGAACCAGGTGACGACAACAGTAACAAGAAGGTTTAGGCTTCACCCTGGGCTCTCAGATACTTTGAGAAACTCTTACTCTCACAAAATCCCCACGCCTGCAGGATCAGGAAAGGCAAAGGGAATATTTTATATAAAATAGTACCCCAGCTTCCTCCTTGCAGAGCAACTTGAAGCCAGACGTGGTGATGCTCACCTGTAATCCCAGCACTTTGGGAGGCTGAGGCAGGAGGATGGCAAGTTCTGACTAGCCTGACCAACAGGGGGATTTAGTGAGACCCTGTCTCAAAACAAAAAATGATAAAAGGGCTGGGAATTTAGCTCAGTGTGAAGGCCCTGAGTTCCCACCCTCCAAAGAAACACACCTGAATGATTCCTTGGGTGTGTGGCCCTGCAAGATCAGTCAAAAAGCCTGGCTCCATACAGCCCCCTCTGGACAAGCACATATAATACACCTGCTGTATACACCCATGTTCTTCAACTCAGTCACACATCTGCTGCATTCTGGGCACGTGGCATCAGGAAACCTTAGATCACCTTTGCTGGGGGCCTTAAGAGCCAGCTGGCAGAAAGCACAACCTAACCTACTGACCCTGGCCTTGGTTGTTCACAGGAAACAGCTGGGATTCATTCCAGGGCCCTGACACAGATCCCCAAACCTACTGAGCCTGAATCTCTGGGAAAAGGGCACAAATAGTTCAAAAGAGCAAGTCTTCCAGGTGGGTGGTATTGGTCCGCCAGGCTTAAAAAGAAGTGTCGCCCCCCCCTGAACAGTCCGTTAGCAGGACACCTTTGGCTTTTAATATGCAGGCTTCACAGGACGTGAGTATTCCCGATACACCATTCCCCGCCAGTGTTTATAAAGGAAAAGATACTTATGCCTCCAATACTCCATTCACTATCTTTGTAAGACTGTGTGCAAATAGTCATGCGACCTCGCAAATAAAACCAGTCCGACACCCAAATGGCATGTGCGCGGTTTAAAGCTGGACTCCAACAGAAGCACTGGAGTCTGGAATGTGGCTGGGACTCAGAACGATCTTCCAGCATCGCTGCTGAGAAGGAGGGTGGCTGCTCCACAGCACCCAGGTGAACTGCGCGCTGCACCCAGGAACATTATAAGCAGTTTAGGGTCTAGCACCGTAGCTTGTTATACACTTAGCTGCTCCACCTCAACTGAAGAGATTGGTTCAAGGTTCTGCGTTGACGGATGGTGCTGTTTAATTTTTCTATGTTTTTAGTAGTGCAGGCTTGCAGCACAGAATACTGATGTCTGTTTGGGGGAATTAGCAGATGCGTACAACACAACTTGATTCTTTTATCCCTCCCCCTGCCCTCCTTCTGTCTTCTCTCTCCCGCCCCCTTCCTCATCTCCAGAGGTCTGACTCCTATGTCTCCTGTTATCTATTGACTTAGTTATGTTTTCGGCTCTCATAGAAGTGAAGCCATGTGCTATGTAACGTTCTCTTTCTGACTCCTTTTATGGGTTTACATTGGCAGAGTGCAGGCTGCTGGTTCAGAAGTCCAAGCAGAATGCCTGAGGGTTGGAATGGATTGTGGTGAAGAGTGAATATGACGCAGACCCTGCAAGGCTCCCCGCCGTAGCGCCCCCATTTACCGCAAGGAACGGAAACTACCCGCACCAGCACCAGGGGGATCATCTCAGGGCCCCAAGGACAGTGGTACCAGGCCTCAGTGGATAAGGAGGTGATTTCAAGGCCAAAGAGGCAAAAGCAGGAGAACGAAGCAGTTTGGGGAGGAGTGAGAATTCCGTGAAAAAAAGTAGCAGAGCTGTTGCAAGGAGCTTGGTGAATCCAAAGCTCAGTGTGCCGGAAGGGCTGGTAAAACCTGAGAATTCACACTGGCGGCCCCTCGCATTCAATGAGCATCTGCTACGTGCTGGCATGGTGCATGACTCTGAAGATAACAAAGGGAAGAAAAGGCAAACCAAAAGATAATAATTATGTAATTATTTTGTCCCTAAAATAGTTTAGAGTCTAATGGGGGAGAAAGACTTCACACATACACACACACACACGTGCTTTACAGGTATAAAATGGGGACGAAATCTAAACTGGTCCTGAGAGTCACGGTGATTTCTCTCCCTGAGGGTTTCCTTCTTAAGCAGGAATCTGGAGGGTGGACCCAGCTCATGTTTCCTTCCACAAGTACTGCATTGTCTGAGCATGTTCAGTGAGGCGTGGGTTGTTTGCACATGTGGGAAATATTTCCTACCTGTTCATTGCCGGCAGGTTTTGATGTCCACGAAGACAAAGAAGGCTGTTGTGGACCTGGAAGGAGCATGCTGAAGATGAGGAGGGCAGAGAAGCAGGCAGGAGACACCAGGTGATGCCCCCAGGTCCGTCCCCATGGTGCCGAGGCCCAGGCCTCCCAGACCAGCCAAGCCTGCAGCAGACGTGGCCTGAATTCCAGGATACGCAACATGGACCACATCTCTGGAAATGACTAAGATTCCCCTGGGAGAGAGGCCCTGTGAGGCTTCCTTCCATCCACCCCACTTCCTGTAAAGCGCAGGTGGCTTCCGACAACCTTGGCCAATGTTAACAAACCAAGTATGGGGCACTAAACACGTTGTCTCCCTTCCCTCCAAGTCTGTCCAGGCCTTTTGGAGTCGGCTGAGTCCATCACACGGGGAGGTCCACCTTGTCCGTGAGCGTCAGCCTCAGTTACTCTGTGGGTGACTGGAGGGTGCAGAGAGGAGTAGGGCTGTGACTCCGAGCACGGGGCACTGATACTAAGGCCTTCAGCAGCCAGTACAATCCACACAGTGGACTCTGATATGCAAGATCACTCTGACCGCAGCACAGAGAGCTCAGAGGGCTGGCGGAGGGGTTAACAAAGCCGGAGAGCTAAGAGACAAACCAGGAACCAACTGTGTCTCCACTGACTATAGATGGAGCCCTCCCCTGCCAGTATGTAGCCCGCTAGCATCACCCAAACTCAAGCTTCCAAAATGCCAGCTCTCGGGTGCTCCTGGGGCTGTGGCACCAAAACTGCCTGGAGCAGAACCCAGGAGTCTGAGTTACAATCATCTCCGGGCAAATTCCACAGCTCTCAAGGTGGAGACGGAAGGGCTAGACCAGGATGCTGGTGATAGAAGAGATAATGATCCAAGTAGATTTTTAAAAAATGTATGAGAATGGTGAATAAATGTGATAAACCATATTATAGAGTATTAACACACTATAAAAAATGAGATCACGCATACAAACAAGCAATGATGCCTTTGCTGTATGGTGCTATTAAATTAAAAGGCAAAATGCTGGGCAACATACAATGTCTCATTAAAACATACAGACATATACGCCTCTGCACCCATGCACGCGCACGCACACACACACACACACACACACACACGTCTGCATAGTTATATCATAGTTATACAAGACTAGTAAAAGCTACAGAACACTGTACAGCAAACTGTTACCAGTGCTTCCCTGGTCAGGAGAGATAGAAGGGTTAGGTGTGATGTGTTACTTTAATACACATTTGTTAAAACTGTCATTTTTACAGGTGCTTTTATAACTTGGAACTAAAGCAAAGTTTTATGAGCGCTGGGGTCTATGGAAACATTCCCTGCCAATTCTGATGCAGTTAGGGGACCGGGAGCCTCCGCTAGGCGAGGGACCCCAGGAGCCCCTGCCCTCCACATCTGGCCTCCCTGATTGCAGCTGCTTTCCCTCCTCGGGCCTCCGTAACGGGACGGAGGTACTGACACTGCCCCTCTCGCCTGTCCCTCGTCACCGTTTTTAGGTGGTTTTTGTCTCTGCTGCTCCCAGGTGGGAGGACAATCCCAAACTGGGCTCACATCCTCACTGCCCACTGGGCAGTAAATCATGGGGTTCTTAAGCGGACTTCTAGGCTATCAACCCCAAGGCCTCCTCTCCGGGGGCCTCAACCAGAGGCTGCGAGGGTCCTCTTCAGGCAGCGGTCCACGCTGTGAATTTCCCTAGGACGTTCCCCGAGGACTGTGCCCCCTGCGGCAGGGACGGGAACTGCACGGCCGACAGGACAAAGCCCCTCAGAGGCACCTAGTGGCTCCAAAGTGTCAGTGTTGGGGGCCTGGGGTGGCAGGGGGACAGAGGCCTTGGAGCAGAAGTAGCATTCTCTGCTCGAAAGACCCAACTGTGCTGATTCAAAAAAATTTTTTTCAGAACGCCTGTGGGTAAATCTGAGCTGCCCACAGCTCCCCGGGGGCATCTCGAACTTGCTGTCGAGCCATTTCTGTGGATTTCAGTCAAATTCTAATTTTAGTGTTCATTAAACACGGGTAATTCCCCAGCCAGGCCCGCCCCGTACACAGAGTACGCCGGCAATATAGGTCAGAGAGGCTGCGGGAGCGCTCCCACATCAAAGGGAAACCTTTTCGTTACAAGTATTAACTTTATAAATAATGATGAACTTTAAAAGTTTCCCCAAGCTGCAGGCGCTGCGGGGAGAGCCAGCCACCCCCTGTGAGCAGTGTGGGAGGGGAGTGGCTCCTTAGGGACAGACAAGCACCCGGTCTGTGTTCCAGAAAAGCAGTGGGGACCTGGGACTGCCACTGACTCAGAAGGATGAAGAGGAAAAACTGGAGTGTGTGACACTCAGACTCACACACGTGATGGTCATCGTGGGCAGAGTGCTTAGAACAACATTTTGGCTCACCTTATTCCTACTAAAGACCAAATTCCTTACCATCGTTATATCATTTAACATCTTCAGATTTGAAAGTAACCAAAAAGAAGAGGCTTAGGTTCTAAGAACATTTCGTACTGAACCCCAAATCCCAAAAATAGTGACTGTCATCCCCAGGCTCATAGCCTCATGATCCCAAGGTAGCTGCTATAGCACCAGACATCACTTCCTGACATGAGAGCACCCATTTGATTTGATATCCTTAAACTTACTACAACTGCGTGTCAGATGTTTTCTCCTGTGTACCTGTCTTTGTACATGCTGGTCCCAGCGCTCTAACAGTCTCCTTTCTTCTGTACAAGTAACCCCCACTCATCCCTTAGGATCTAGCCCAGGCATCAGCTCCTAAAGGGACCAGAAGATGTGGGTCAGAGAGTTTCCAGAGGTTTCCAACCCTGTGTGGATGTGAGCGGTCCAGGTCCACGGGCACCAAGGAGCCACACATCTTCTGGTCCCTGCGAGGCAGCCCTGGGACAAACCCCACACTGAATTCTAGCTGTGCCAGCGCTGGAGTATGATGCCTTGGGAGGTCTACCGCTGTCTCTGTGCTGGGTTTTCTACCACAAGAGCACCTGCCGTGTGTGATTGTTATGAAGATTAAATGAGTTAATATCTCTAAGTGCTTAAAAGAGTGCCTGGCACAGAGGACAAGCTGTATAAATAAGGTATAAATAATGGAGGGAGATAATTCACTGAGGTGCCAGGGAGGGGAGAAACGCGGGCGTCAGGTTCTGTTGCCTGGCACAAGGGGAAGGGAGAGCCTGAAGCCACTGCTAGTTAACTTGGTTAACTAAACCAGCCCAGGAAAGGTAAAAGAAACTCAAGACCGCCGGAGTCAGTAGCTGAATCTTTGTCACTGTCTCACTATAATGAAAGAGCTTGTTCTAAAATACACTTCTAAAGGAGCCCATCAGATTTCATAGCACAGTGTTGGCTTGTGAATCTGTTTGTTTGTGTTTGTTTGTTTGTTTGTTGAGACAGGGTCTCATTATGTAGCCCAGGCTGGCCTCAAATTCATGCAATCCTCCTGCCTCAGCCTTCCAAGTGCTGAGGTTGCAGTGTGCGCCACCACACCCAGCCAACCTGCAAGTCTTATCGCCACGGGCAGGGTGGATGGAGGAAACCCAGATTCTGGTGCCCAGCAGACTCTCGTGGAAGATACACGTGTGACCACATATGGCCACACCTGAGGCCAGATGTGGGCCACGGGGCACACCAGGGACAACTCCATGGTGAGACGCTTTGGAGTGGGAAAGCCTGGGCCTCACCTCCTAGTACAGCAGTAAGTGGTTCCGGCCTGAGGTTTCCACCAGCACCTGTTACCCCTCCAGGAAGCACATCCGTGTCTATGGGGCTCCAGCCAAGTACTCAAATGTGCGGCCTGGTCCCTGCAGCCTGTGGCGTCCCAGCTCTGTGCTCCCAGAGCCTCTGTCCTTCACAGACAATGGACAGTGGGGTCCTTTCCTTGTGCTGAGTGAGGTCTATGCACACCAATAGCGGATCAGATCAAAGCACCTAGAGCCAGGTAACTTGCAGGCAGTGCCCACCCACTGTGCCCTCTTGGCTAGTGCCCAGGTGGGTCCCGGGGGGAGCCCCAGCTGTCCTCGTGCCCACACCTCCCTGCTTCAGCCTCCCCAAGCACCTCCTCTGCCCGGCTTTGCCTGGAGGACCTCAGGCTCGCAGACTGCTCCGGGACCCTTGCTCCCGCTGCCCCAGCCACAGACAAAAGTGGTCATTGTCCTTTAGGGCTTCTGCACCCACACTGGAGATCTTGGGGCAGGGGGCTGTGAGCTGCTGCGCACCCTTCCTGACACTGTTCCTTGCCTGGCAAGTGATTAAATAGTTGTTCACCACCGGAAGCACAGGAAGTAAAGTCAGTACGTAAGTCTTCAACATAACAAAGCATTTCTGCTTCCTGTGGCTGCTGCAACACACTGCTGTAGACTCGGGGACTTAGAATTGTGAAATTCTTTTGATTTTAAATTTTTCTTAGTACATGTTTGCAATATATGAGTATATTCACTTAGGGAACAGATACAGGCAGTTAACACATCTGAATTATGTTTACTCTCCTGACCCTTCCCTCTCTCTCTCTCTCTCTCCTCTCTATCTCTGGATCCCCTTTCCATTTGCAAAATATCTATCTCCCTGCTTCCTATTTTCTGTCTTTGATTTTGCTTTCTTAATTATTTATACTTTGAGTTTCTTATATAAGAAACCATGTGATATTTAACTTTGTGTGTCTGACTTATTTCACGTAACATTATGGTCTTGAGGTGCAGCCATTTTCTTACAAATGACTCAAGTCTCTCCTTCTTTATGGCAGAGTAGTACTCCTCTGTGTATAAGTACCACATTTTCTTTATCCATTCATCCGTGGATGGGCACATAGGCGGCTTCCAAGTTCAGCTGTTGTGAATCCTACCGCTATCAACACGGGTGTGCACGGATCACTGTGACACGATGTCTTTAGCTCTTTTAGGAAGACACCTAGAAGTGGAATAGTTGAGTAGAATTTCTAGTTTTAGCTCCTACAGCATCTCCACACTGATCTGCACAGTGCCTGTACCTGAAGTCCGAAATGGGCTTCCTGGAGGTCAAAACCCGAGGCCCCAGGGCAAATCCGTCTCCCTGCCTTTCCCAGCCTCTGCACTGCCACAGTCTCCTTGGCTCCAACCCCATCCAAAAGCCAGCAGCCCCTGCGTGGCGTCTTCAGGTTTCTCTCTCTTATCCCACACCTTCCACTTCCTTCTTCTAAGGGTCAGGCGACCTCCCGAGGCCCCGCCCCCAGGCCCTGATCCATATCCACCATGCACAGGCCCCGGTTCAGGACAGGGAGGCCTTTCGGGCCATTACTCTGTCTTCCACACAGAGGAGGAGGGAGGCCGGGCAAAGGCCTGGAGCTGCCATCACAGGGGCCTGGTTCCGGCGCTGACTGGTGTTTCCTCCTGCGTGGGGCTGAGAAAATCACCTAACCCTCTCGGCACAGTTTTCATCCCTGGCGGAGTCACACACTGTTACTTTGGTGCAAGAGAGAATTCACATGGAGTAGGAAAGCTCTTTATAGAGTCAGGACACAAGACAAGCACTGCGAGGTTTTGTTTCAGCTGGTTCTGTTTTGTTTTAGATATTCAACAGCTGAGAAGTCTTAAAGTGGCACAAAGTAAGACGAGAAATGCACGCGCGCACACACACGCACCCGGACGCTTGCACACCTTGCACTCATTATTTACATCATGAAGTTGAAAGATGTGGCCAGAGCAGCATTTAAAGGTAAATGTGCAGCTAAAGTTTTTAAAAGCTGTGTACTGGAGCTAGCAGTCCCAGCACATTGGAACGGAACATGCTGTGTCCTGGGACACCCTTCAGGGCTATTCCAAGAGCGGGCCTGATTCACCTGTAGGAAAACAGCTCCTGGAAATGTTCAGCAGGTGCAGCCAAGGAGCTGCAAAGGTAAACGGAGCATGGTGGGTCACGGTGCAGGAGCTCAGCTCTGTGGCTCCGTCCATCCCGGCTGGCACAGCTTTCTCTGGGCAGCATCTGGCTTTGCTGATTTTCTTTTTATCTAACAGAGCCAAAAGGAAAGCTCTTTTCTCGGTTCTCCAACCTCCTCACGCCTCCTAGGCACAGCAGCCTGAATGCAAGGCCATACCTGCATCGGTCTGGATGCAGAACACTATTTTGCCTCTGATCGCTGGGTCCTGCGAAGCAGCAGGTGCCTGGGGAATTAACCCACTGTACAGAGCTCCTAACCTGTGACTGACAAGTGCAGGTACAAACAGCCCAGGTTCCTCACACTTCAGGAAGGAAATGAGGAACATGTGTCTGCACCATTTCTCAGAGTTTTCATCTTGGGATTTTTGTCTTAGGTGCTTATTCTGGTAGCCAGCTCAATACTTGCCCTCGTACCAGCTGCCTGTGTCCCCTGAACAAGTGCTAGGTCCATGACAGGACCCACTTCCCAGATGGGACTCACATGAGTTACACCCAGAGCACAACCTGGAGAGTTACAATGGCCCTAAACACAGGAAAGGAAAAATAAACCAATTCCCTAGCTGCACTAAAAATAAAGTAGCATTAAAAGCAGCAAAGACTAAAATCAACGTGGAGACATGGATATCACCAAGTAAAAGAGGAAGTGGGTGTTGAGAGAGATGCTGATAGGTCAGAAAAACAAATGGCAGAGACCTAGCTCCAACATATGGACGGTGGATGTTTTTGGAAACTTGAACAAAAGAAACAAAGGTAAAATGCAAAGCTGCAATGAGCCCAACAATTTATTCTGCAAGGGAGAAGGCAGGAATATTAGCCCATGAAAAGCAAGAGCCGATGGAACACATTTTATTGCTTGTTTTGTTTTGGTACCGGGGATCGAACTCGGGGCCCTTGTGCTTGCAAGGCAGGCAGTGGCACCACTGAGCCAAATCCCTGGCCCATGTCTTGTCTTTTTTAATGCAAGGATAGAAGACAATGAGGAATATCGATGTGGAAAACTGGTTACCTACACAGGACGAAAATCATGCTAGCTTTCCAAGGATATGTGCAGAAGAAAACTAAATAACGTCCGTGTTCACACTGTTTTGAATGGGAGAAAAAATAAGTAAACAGAGAATATTATACCCAGCCAAAAGACAAGAGCATCCTGAGATGATTAAATTATAGATAAGTAGTGATGTACATTTAAACATTCACTTATGATTTTAGGGGAGAAAATTTCTAAAATGTTAGGACAATGTAAACTTATAACTCTCACACTTTAGATGACTAAAATTAGATTTAAAACATAATTTTACACAGAATCTTGAGAGATTTTGAAGTTTCAATTGTTGACTTAAAAAGCTGTAAAAGTAGGATATATGGAGTAAATCATTACATCCTACAACAAAAATAAGGATAAAAGTTATGGAAAAATCTTATGTCTTCAACATAGGAATATAGGGCCAGGGATGTAGCTTAGAGGCACCGTGCCTGCCTTGTAAGCGCAAGGTCCTGAGTTCAATCCCTGGTACCAGAAAACAAACAAACAAACAAAAAGATCAACTAGGAATATAAATACTAGCCAATTTGAGGTTAAAGTTCTTTCCTATTAAAAGTACATTGGTTTTAAGACAAATTTGAAATCCGGTAGTTCATTTATTCAAAACTCTGATGTAAGAGCCTACTTTAGTCATTCATTGTATCACATTAAACTGGAGACAACAGTAACTTTGTATAATGGAAATTTTTATTTACTTATTTTGTTTTGTTTTTTTGTTTTAGGGAGCTGAATTTTAGTTTATTATCAAACACATCACCACCATAAATGTGCTAACGTTGTTGTAATTATCTCAACCAATATGAAAACAGCTCATAGTCTCAATTGGTTATAAAACAAATGAAACCAACCAAACAGAAAATACATCTTTTCCACCTGTATGAATTACAGTGCAAGTAAAAATAAATGGTGACTGTAAAAGAAACATTTAAAAAGACTACTGCATCATGACTTTTTCCTGTCAATGTACAGAATAAAAGAAAAAGGGAGAAATTAAACTCAAAACATTAGCACACTGTATGAAATGACTGGTGGTGAATACTTAAAAACTTCCATATGGTTATAAAGTACAGATACATTGATATAAAAATAACCACTGAAAGACATATAAAATCACAATAATATGTAGAGTAAAAAAAATCCTGTATACGCATCTGTGGCTATCAAATAAACAAGCCCCAAGCTTAGCCGTTTAAAATACCCACTGTGTGCCTGCCTCACAAGCACAAGGGCCTGAGTTCAATCCCCAGTACCAAAAAAAAACAGCCACTGTATGCTGTTCCTGCCAACCCTGTGGGACGCTGGACTGCACTCAGATCTGCTGTCTGCACTGTCCTCAGCCTGGCTTTCCACACAGCTGTAGTCAGCTGGTGTGTCCACTGAGCCTGGTCATCAGGACCCTCGCTGACCAGTTTGGCAGCTGGCTTGTCATCTACTAAGGCAATTGGATGATAAAGCCAAATGCCTTTCATCACCAGACAGGCTAACCTGGGCTTGGACACCAGAGAGCAGAGCCTCGCATGGCACAGCGTCCCCTCTACCCATCCTGTTGGCAAAGCACAGACTTGGGACCCCACAGACCAGGGGAGGACTTGCCGAACCATTCAAAGGACAGACAGAGGCAGGAGGATGGGTGAGGGTGGGACTTTCAACTGATGTTTGCAATTAACCAACCATTGTTAAGGAGAAAATAAGAAGAAGGAAACTGGTAAAATCTTCTTGATGTTAATAGAAAAGCTGTATTTTTGGCATGAAGCTATATGGACTGTATAATGCCTCCACACAGAAAAGCCCACAGCAAAACAACCTAGTCCCATATTTGTAAAGTAAAAATAAAGAATTCAAGTAAAGAATAGAAAGATCAATAGTGTAAAAATTGGGCCAGTGATATGATGAGGCAGCTCATAAGAGGAGAAATATAATTGCTTAACCTGAAAAATGTCCAATCTCATTAGTGACCAAATAACAGCCACTTAAAAATATGTGTGATTGGCATCATGCTATGACAATGCCCACACATGCACATATATTTACATACTTCACTTTTTATAAACTTATGAATGTATTCTAAACACACTGAAAGGCTACCGTTTTGCTTCTCAAATTTGCATATGCTCTTAAAATGACAATATCTGCTTCTTCTACAGTGACTCTTACACATCACCAATGAGACTGTAAATTGGAGTTAGTTTTCTCGAGGCCAATTTGCCAACCTGTATCAAAAGCTGCAGAAATTGGTTTGCTCCCTGGCAAAGCAGGCTAGGAAATAAATAATACAGCCATAATGATTTAGTTATTGGTTTGTTCTTCAGAGGAAGAGTAAAACATTGCAAAGAAACCAGTGACCAACCAAGGGAAGTGAATTAAATAAATTACAGCATATCCGTGTAACAGAGCACTTTCTGATCATGAAATTGTCTTGACAAAGTGACTAAGAGAGGTTATGCTATAATAACTGAAAAACCATATTCCAAGCAATCTCTCTGGGTAAATGCATATGTATACATACACCGGCTAAGAAAAACACAAATACTAAGATGGAAATGAATCTGTGTTTTTCATTTTTTACTTTCATTTTCATACTTTGCTAAAGTGGTTTTATATTGCTATTATAAGCAAAGGGTGACTTAATAATCAAAACAATTGATTGACAAAATACTCACATTTCTAACAAATATGATAAATGAGGGCTTAACATTTTCCATGGATAGAACTTCGTAAGAAATACTTGGCAGATAACATGAGTACAGAAAACATGATGGTTTTTAATGGTGAGTAAATACTTGCAAATGCTAACTCTAGTTAAGGTATTGCTTTAAACTTCCTATAATTTTCTGGTTGAATTATGAATGTGTACAACCTGCCCAGAAAGTGACTTCATATGAATCAGCAACCTCTATGTATCAAGCAGAAAGCAGTAAAAATATTAGAGGAAAACATAAGAGGATATGTTAATGATGGTTTCCTCAAACATGACTAAAACCTGCATGCCAGGACAGAAATATTGACACACGCATGTACATGAAGATTAAAGTCATGGTATGACAACAGAAGACAGCTAAGGTAAAAAAATCTCAGGGACCGGGAGGCAGGCAGAGCCTTCCAGCTGCAGCTGAGTAGGGAGACCAGCAAGTCTTTTTACCAAAAGCATCTCAAAAGCTGGGTAAAAGTGATAAGAAAACTATTTCAGGGCTCTGAAAATCACGAGAGGTGTGCAGCAATCAAACACTGTTTATGCTTATAAAACCATTGACCTTACATAAGAAAGAACAATGGGACTGCAGAATTCTGGCCTGGGACTGCACACATCATTCATCACCACCATCACCATCAAGACCACTAAGACCACTAAGACCATCACCATAGCTACCACTACCAGCACTGTTACCACCATTAGTGTTACCACTATAACCAGATTATTGTTCCTCTGTCAGATAGGTTGGTGGTCTCTGTCCAGAGTGGGACTGGGTAAGGAAAGACCGACAGCTTCCCTGCCTTAGTTACAGGGATCAAGGCCCAATACCAGTAGTATTATCTATGTGGGTGACAACTGAATATGGGGGGCCAGTAGTTCTGTCATCTGAGGCTGTGGTCATGTCAGGGGCAGTGTATTTCCTGGCTGAGTCTGTGCACGAGCACAGGGAGGCTGGAGAGGACACACAGCTAGTACATCCTTACAATGGATTACTTACCTTACAATGGTAATCACCGAACAGTCAAAGCTCTGAAGTCCTGGTGTGTGCCATACATGGGTGAATCTAAACTACTGCACAAAGTGAAAGGAGCCAACTGGAAAAAGTGTAAAGCTGGATTGTGGTGACAGCGCAACAACCCTACAAACTTATCCTAAAAAAAAAAGTCCTCGAATTGTACATCTATAATGGTTGAGTTTAATGTGACTTATACCTCAATGTAATTGTTTAGAAAAGAGAGAGACAGAGCTAACATGTACATGCAGACTTAAAAAAGGATTACTATGTAGGCACACAGGTCAACAACCCAAAGGAAGCCTGGACTAAACACATAAAGGGCAATTTGTAATAGAAGAGCTCCAGAGCCAGCTGCATGGGAAAGGTATCCAATCCACCAAGAAACCAGGGCAATGCAAGTTCATACATGAGGTACCAGGACCTCTTTTGGTCTTTCCAGCAACCCTGTAAGACAGTGCACGAGTCCCATTCTACCGGTTGAGACAGGCTTGGAGAGTGTCAGTAACTTCTTCAGCTACTGAGGGAAGTTGTTGTCCTGCTTCCCTGATCTTCATTACTATTATTTTTAATCTAACATACATATGTATAGCAAACACAATTGAGATGTTACGGATTGTGATGGTCTGGGCCGGCTCACTTAGTTCAGTAATGAGTTCTGCTGGGTATCTGTATTATTCCTATTAACACCTAATGGCCTGTCAGGGCCTGTTATAGATTTTTTGTTTTTCTCTTCATGGGTAGATATTGAGATTTCATTAATGCCAATTTATCACCAGAACCCTAAGTTGAGCTAATGTTGCCATGGTCTGTTGAAGAAGCTAAAGTTTGTGAGTGTCTTGTGAGGTACAGTCCTTAAAGATCTCTCTCAACCCACTCCTTCAGCTCTGTCTAATCAGGACCACCAGGAATCGAAAGTCCTTGGGTATTTCTAGAGTCACATAATTCATTCACCCAGAACCCCAAGCAGGTCATTACTTCTCTCTTGGGCCTCAACTGCTTCTTCTGTGAAATGGTCCCTCAAATCTCACTTAAGTTAGAAAGAGAAAAGCTTAACCCAAACCTTAACCCTAACCCTAACTCTACCCCTGCACAGGTAGGCATAGAGAAGAAATCTAGGGTTGGGTTCTAGAAGTTATAGTAAACTCTACCAACCTGGACATCAACAAACAGAATGAACCCCAAGGTCACCCAAAGCAAAAGCACTATAATTGAAATGAAAAACAAAGACCTCCTTCTTTTCAGAACAGCTTCTATTCCCAGGCTTTGTCCCCAGACATCGGTACCTCTGGGTGTCCCATAGCAGACTGAAGAGCAGGGGAGGGTGGTGACAGATGGGCTGCTAGGGGCTTGGGGCACATGAACAGCCTGCACCTTCCCATGTCCCCACACAGCAGGTAATGGGAATGAGGCCCAAAGTGTGGTATGATCCTGAATCAAGATCACCTCAATTCCACCTCGCTGTAGAAAGGGGCATTCAAAAGTCCTGCCCCAAGTGGTTCTGATGCACTCCAAAGTGTATCGCACTCTTAGTGCAGAGGGTTTCCCACAGCTGGGAAGCAGGTGCACCTGGTCCAGGACCCTGGAACTAGCAGAGCACCTGAGAATTTGTGCATTTGTGAAGATCTCCAGGTGACCTTTATCTGACCAAAGTTTGAGGACTGATGATTAGGAGGTGTCTGCTGGATGGGAGAGTGCACCCTTCTGGGGAAGGTGCCCTGGAGTTAGTAATGGCAGGTGCATCACTGATGTGGAGACTGACGCACAACAAGGGTTACATGAATGCTACCTGTATCCTATTTCCACAGCACAGAGGGTGAGACAAGGGATTCTGGATCCTTTGGAACGTGAGGAAATGACTGCGTGTTAGGTTTGGTAAACTATGATCAGCCCCCATATACCTTAGCCCCACAGAGCTAACTGTGGATATCGACAATTCAACAATATGTGCCATGAGAACAGCTGTATGGAGCAGGGGAAGAAGAATAAGGGGCCATTTACTAAAAATTTACCCCTGCAAAAATGTCCTGCCCCATGACTGTCTCAAGATATGGTAATGAAATCCTCAAAGGCAGGATGGGCATAGTTCAAAAACAGGGTTTGGGAGAGCAGATAGCACAGCTTCCTACCGCCCTACAGGCATCCCCAACATAGTACCCACCGATCATTTAAAGATAAAGTGAGATGAAGCAACAAAAAGATCACCCATCCATTTGCTTATTCATTCCTTCACTGAGGGTCTGCTGGTCAAGGGTCTGGATCTGAGATTATGCTGCTTGGTTCTACCATTGCGAGCTATGTGTTGCTGTTGCCTAATCTCCTTGTGCCTCAGTTTTGTTTTCCATAACGTAGGCAAAATAATAATATATAACTCCAGGGTAGTTGAGGCGATTTAATGAGTTATGTATTAGAATTCTTCGAGTTCACAGGAAGTACCACGCAAGCTATGATTACCATTCGTGAGTTTTTCATGACAAATAGCTCTGTGCTGTGTGCTGGAAACAGAGATGGAAAGTCCACCCCCACCCTCCAGGAGCTTCCAAGCAGGTCAAGGAGAAGGGCAGGTGCATCTGTGACTTTAGTCCATGCCACCACGCTCTTGACTTCTCAGCCTCTGCAACTGAAAGCCAAGTACACGGCTGTTTTACAAGTTACCCACTCTCATTTTGTTACAACAGCAAATGGACTAAGACAATGGAAGCAGACAGTTTAGGGATGTCTAAATTTGTTTAATTTGAATTATGGCCTTTTGCTTTCAAGGTGATGCTGGGGGTTCCATTCAAAGGTAGGTTTGATTAGTGAATCCATCGGTCATACTTGAAGCAAGCCAGGAAAAAAGAACACAGAGCTCCCCTGTCAACAAACTTCATTCTCCAGATCATGAAAGATGTGGGTTATAATACAAAAAACGCAGAGGAAACAATGGAAAACATCTATTGATGTAGGACCTCTAAACATACATTAAACACAATGAAATCCATATTTCATAGTCCCAAGAGTGTGTTAACTAATGCCATAAACTATGCTACCTTCAGAGATAATGTGGGAATCAGAATGTGGAATTTTACAGGAATCTCAGACCAGGAGGTGTGAGCCCAGATGTCAGCGTCATTGCTGTGGGTAGAAGGCACAAGCAGAAAGGCCACAAAAACAACACGGGGTGACATAGCCCTGACTGACCTCTCTCTCAAAAAAGCCACGCACCAGCTCACTTGTTCATCTGTTCAGCAAAAAACTAAATGAGCAGCTTCTATCTGCCAGGCACAATTCGAAATCCTGGGGCTACAGCAGCTCCGGAGCTAAGCTCACAGAAATCCCTGCCCTTGTAAAGCTCGTATTTTCACGGGGAAGACATGCAATAAACAAGTGACTGTATAATACGTTGGACGTGGAAAAGTTCTGTGGTGATAAAATAAAGCAGAGAGGAAAACTAGAGGTGGGGGCGGGGCCTTCTGAGTGGGATAGACAAAGCCCCAAGCACAGAAAAGACAGCATTTGATTAAAGAACAGAGCAAGGAAGGGCGAAGCCACACGAGCCTCAGGGTGAGGAAGCCTCCGGGACAGGCAGGGCTGTTTCCAGCCGCAGGATGCTAACGAAAGGGGAGGACCAGCGGCCAGATGTGGGTGCTAGGAATGGTGGCATCGGAGGAGGAGATGGCAGAGAAAGAGGCCTTGCAGTACCAAGGTGGGGGCTGCTGAGTTCCCTCTTTCCAAGGGAAAAAATTAGGGGATTTCACGAAGCATTCAAAACAAAGAAAAGTGAAACTTTCATCTCGTATAATCAGAAATATGGTTCTAAGATGTTTCATGAATGAGCAGGGTACTAGTGCGTACCTTGACACCTAGGTAATATAATGTATGTATAATGCAATAATAATATTTTTATAATGCTTATAGACACAAAAAAAAGTTAATGCCACCTTACCAGCAAAAGTTAGCCCCCCACACTTTGGGGACAAAAAGTCACAATGTTATTTCTGTTTTTCACTTTTTCCCCCAAACTAAAAATCAAGAACAGGTCCACTTGAAAATATGCTGCTTCTCTGGTCAGAAATGAGAGGAACAGCATTTCCAGATACAAAATAGGTTCCCTGTTATTTTTAGGGCCTGGAGAGCTGAAGCCACTGAACTCAAATGTGCCCCCTTGATCAAAGAGTCCTAAAAGGATTCCCCAGCCCTGAGAGCTGTCTCTAATAGGATTACGCCTGAATTAAAAGACGGAACCATTTCTAACTTGGGGCACTCTCTAGCTTTGAAGTTTGCCTCAACAAATGATCCCCCTTTACATAAACCAGAGCGGGTGAATGACAAGGAGATCTGCAAGTATTCCCAGTGGAGAGCTTTGTACAAGATAATCAGGGCAGAAGGAGTGTTTGAACCAATACTCTGTATCTGCCTTTAAGCAAATGATCACATGAAAGAGAAACGCTTCTCTCTCCTGAAGCATTTGACAGACACAGGCCATTTCTTTCAGAAGTAGAGTGGCTGACACCCTCAAACCGCACAGGCGTGTGTGCATATATGCATGCGTGTGTGTGCACACGCAGCACACATTTACACGAGCTCAGTGCAAGCTCCCATATGATATTAAATACATAAGAATCAAAGACCTACAGGGTCAGGTGGCTGAGGTTAATAAAGCATAGCTTCTTTTCCCCTCAAATTACTCACAAAGATCAAGAGGAAAAGGAGGAAGGGGAGGAGGAGGAGGAAGAAGAGCCACCTCATTCTCTTCATCTGCACAATACAAATAACAGTGACATCTTCTCCAACAGTGATTGGCAGATACAACGCATGGAGTAAATTTCTCTCCCTGCTCCTCATCAAGCTCTGCCTGGCTCATCTCACTATGTTCTCCCAATAATCAGCCCCTCAGGATAGCCTCTCCCACCTGCACTCCCCATTGGACTCAGGCAGAGCCCCTGATATGCTGTCTCCCTCTCACTCACGCACTGGGGGAGCTTCCTTTGCTGAGCACCGACCCTCGCGTTCCGAACACCTTGGTGCAAAGTATTCTTTCACAAATTGGACGGCAGATGTTTGACCTGTGTCTCACAGAGTAAATCAAGCCATGGGCAGGGCAATCCCTTCTGGAAGTTCCCAGGAAGAGTACTCTCCTGCCTCTCCCAACAGTCAGCAGCTACCTGCATACCTTGCCTCATGCCTACACCACCACGATCTGTCTCCATCATCTCCTTCTGCCTCATCTGCAGAGGGCTTAGTGCCTCCTTTTACAGCCCACCTCCACAGCCCTGAATAATCTCCTCCTATCAACATTTACAGTTTAAGCACATCTGGAAAGCCTCTTTTGCTGTATAAGGTAATTTTCACAAGTTCTGGACATTAGCACTAGATAACTTTGAGAGCCATTATTCAGCCTGCTACGTTCATCGGTATTTGTTACAAGTGTTTTCAAATGTAAGTAACAGAAAGCTGGCCAACCCTGGTTAATTTTCTTTCACATAAGAATAAATCTAGAGATGGATAACATTGGTTTTGAATAACAATGTCAACACAGTCACCTCTGTCATTCTCTTAACTTTTCTCTTCTGGCCCTAGTATGGGCCGATTGCTACAGCCAGCACATCTGCCTTGAAGATGAGAAGAGTGTCCCACGGGTGATGTCAACCACTTCTTATACAGGCTGGGAAAGCCAAAGCTATCTGGAAACCCTCCTGAGGAATTCACTTCCTGTCTCCCTGACCAGAGCTGGGTCTTAGGTTCATGGAGCCGTCTCTGAAGTTGCACGTGGTCACACCCGTGCTCTTTTTCCCGTTATCTCCTATCGTGCAACACTGAGTTCAACCCTCACTCAGGAGAAAAGAACTTAAATTCCACCTCCTGAATAGAAGACTATTAAAAAATTGTGGATATATTTTAAGCCACCACATACCTAAATTATTTTTAGCTGATCTCTTACCTGAAGTCATGAAGTATATTAACCAGGAGTAGGCCTGTATTTCACTGAGGTGATGACGATGGTTAGAATTAACAGATGCCCCTGCTCTAGTACTGAGGACAGCCTAGTAACGTCCATGATTTCATTCAGTCCTACTGTAACAACCAGCATTGCACTGTAACAGGTTAATTATTCTTCAGAAAGCTCACCACCTAGGCATCCAGGGCCATGCAAAGAGCCTTGTTCCCTTCCCTTGACTCTGTGCCTGGCCAGCAAGATGTGAGCAGGCCTGACAAAAAACTTATTGCATGTTGGGCCCTCACCCTGGCCCCTCTGCCCTCAGTCACAAGAAGAGCTGGCTTGCAGGGGTGGCATGTTTGAGCAGAGATGCCCCACGTGCCTCCCCCCAGCCAGCCGGCAGTCACATGGGTGAGCCCAGACCGGCCCAGCAGAGCCACCAGCTAAACATAGAAAAGCCCGTCAGACACGCAGATGTTGGAAGGATAGAAAATGTTCGCTGTTTTAAACCCTGAATTTGGGGGAGTTTTTCTACAGCCATGATTGAACATTATAAGCATCATCGCCATTTCACAGATAGGGAAACAAAGGCTTAAAGAGGTCAACAATTTGCTGGAGGCCACACAGATGCGAAGTGGTGGGGGGCAGGATGAATACCCAACCCTAGCCTGTACTTCAGGCCGTTCTCTTCATTATTAAGAAGCCCCGTGGATGATGGAATCGTTCCTGTTAAATCATCCTCCATACAACTTCAGCCTTCTCCTTTATCTTAGAGCACAACATCCTGGTGACAGAGCAACACAAATCACAGAAAAACTCGATAAGGATCTTTTGGAGTAAGGAAAAAAAAACATACAGAACAGAGTCCCACAGCTGAAGTCCCTTCCTCCGAAAAAGGCCCGTCAGTCTGACAGCAAACACAGAAAGGATTTAAATTTTAATTCAACTGTAAGGGTTTCTTTGGCTCGGGCACAACTCATCTCCCTTTAATTTATCAGAAGACCCAGTAATAAAATAAGACAAAAATCTTCCAAAGTGTAAAATGCATCTACTCCCAGAAGGTTTCCAAATTGCGTATTAGTTTGCGTGGAATTCATTCTCCTGATGAGATTGCCTTTGCTCTGTACCTGAGCTAAAGAGACAGAATGCCAGGCTGGCCAGGGCAGCTGGCAGAGAAACGCATCAGCTCAGGAGGAAAACCCAGCCAGCCGCTCCCCCACCTGAGCCTCTGGAGCTCAGGGACAAAGCTATTTACTCTGTGGGCCAGACAGGGGAAGAGAGCGGGTGCAGGGGCTGCACCCACAAGCACCCGGGTACCAGCGGTGCTCACGTGGACCAGGGTTACCTCCAGTCTCAAGACCATTCTGGGATCCATGGTCCCATTTTTGCCACTGGAAGATAGAACTTCATAAAAGTGAGATATGTGCACCTGTGTTCATAGCGGCAGTTTGTCGTAGCTAAAACCTGGAAACAGCCCAATTGCCCATCAGCTGGAAACAGGGTAAAGAAATGTGGTGATTTTTTAAAAAAATAAAATGGAGTACTATTCAGCCACAAAGAATGAGAAACTAGAGACATTGATAGCTAAGTGGATGGATGCACACGAAGGTCATACTCTTAAGTGAAATAAATAGGACACACATGTGTAAATACTGAATTGTTTCTCTGGTGTGAGAAAATGAAAGTGTAAATAAGGATCAAAATGTATAACACACAGATAATGTGAAAGGAAGAAAAGGTCCAAAGGTCCAAAGGAGAAGGAGAAGGAGGAGAAGTAGGGAAAAGGAAAGAAGGGAACGGAGTAAATACAAGAAAAGGAAAAATGGAAACAAAGTCTTTGTAAATAGGGAAGGGCAGAGGGGTTGGGGGGCAGGGGAATGGAGTGGCGAAAAAAAACAAGAACCAAGATTCATCATGTAAAGGTACAAATTCCCAATAATAAATGTCATCATATTGTATACCTAAAATGGACCAATAAAATTTAATGAATAATAAAAAAATTAGGCAGAAGTTATTCAATTAGTAACTAGAATAATATTTGAGAAAAATTAACCTTGCATCTGATGTGAATTTTTATTAAAATGTATAATTTGTTAGTAGGAAAAAACTCATCATTTTTGAGTAAAAAAGTTGTTGAAGTTCTAGGTCTGGTGAACAGAAGATTGTATAATACAAGAAGCCTTGTACTACAAGTACTATAAGAAAAATCTAGGGCCACGGATTTAGCTCAGTGGCTCTGCTGACTGCCTCTCAAGTGCAAGGTCCCAAGTTCGATCCCTCGTACCAAAAAACAAAAACAAAAAATGAAAAGAAAAGAAAAATCTATTGCAAGCAGCTTAAATGAAATGTGTTTGCGTTGTCTGACAGAGCCCAGAGCTGCGGTGGCTCTGGGCAGGGTGGTTTATTTAGGGACGGGGACCGGGATGTGTGGCACATGTTGCCCAACCACAATATTCTATCTGTTGGACACAACTCATCATCAAAATCTGTCTTGGCTCAAGACTTCAAGAAGTCATCATCAGTGAGCTGTCGCTGCAAGTCACACAGAACCTATTCTGTCCTGATTCAGGCTCCTTCTTGTCCAGTGAGTAAACACTTGTGACTCACGGGCCACACCCCCAGTGCTCTAGACAACCAAAGCTGCGGGAAATTAGAGAATAATGGCCCTTGGTCTCAACCCAAACTCTTTCAGAAGAAACAAAAGATGGATACAGGGAACAATGAGCGAAGTGATTGTAAGACTGATTACGCGGATCATAAAGGACGGGCGCTCTTTGCCATCAGCGAGGGAGCTGTGCTGGGAACAGGTAGTTTGGAAGAGAGCCTGGTTTGTCTTGTTGACTTTGGTTTGGCAGCGTTCTTGTCAGCAGCCTCTCCTTTCCAATCTGAACGTGTGTCGCACGGCTTTTACTTCATTTTTCCATTTGTGAAATATAGTCTCCAAATTGGGGAACTCCTGACAAAATATAGAATTTTTAAAAATAGAAAAACAGGAGTTGCAGGATGATAAATACTGCTTTTATCCAGCCACTAATAGGATGGTACTGATGTTCGAAATGCTGTCACATTTTTTAGAATTATCCTTCGGCCATGACTACCAGAATAATTTTAATTGTCTTGTATGTGCATTGTTGTTTATGTTCTGCCACAAAGGTGATTTTTTTTTTTTTTTTTAGTATCAGGGATCGAACTCAGGACATTGTGCTTTCCAGGCAGGCGCAGTGCCAAACAGCTACATCCCCAGCGCAATAATTTAAAAATATTTGATTTTGTTCAATTACTTAAAAAAAATAACTGCTCCACTCCCAGCTGCTTCCTTTGTGAGTTACATAAAAACTTAACACATGTGCTTGGTTTCAGGTTTTAGGTTTTGCACGCTGCCTCCCATTTCCTTAAAGAAAGTACTTGCGGGCTGGAATTGGGGCACGTCACTAGCTGAAATGCCAGCTGTGCTGCACTTCATACAGGGGAGGTTTAAGCGTGGTCACATAAACCAGAAAAAGAACTTGTGTCGAGACACTGGGAATGGTGATCCCTGCTGTGGGTGTCTGTGACAGCGACTGTCAGGAACGGGCCCAGCAGAAGTCCCTGACACTTAGAGATGGGACAAAAGATCACCAGCAAAGGGTGTGGCTGAATCTGCAATAGGTGCAAAGGCAAGAGAAATCAAACGGAGATGGTAAGTGACATTTTCAGTCATGCCACAAATCCCCAAACTGTTCTAGCCAAGAGTCACCCCCGTGGCCGTACATGTTACTGATGTCACCTCAAGAACATGATTTTCCCAAGGCTGTTGCTGCCCAGGCCTCCACTGGCCCCACCCCACCAGGTCTTATTTCCTCTGACACTGTCCAACTGATATTTGGACTTGATTTATGACATAATCCAGAAAATATTGCAAGACATTTGTGTTTCAATACTTACAACCTAACCTCTAAAATTCTTTGGAGATTTTATTATTTTTGAAATCTGAAAGTTTTAGTTTTCTAGTAGTATTATGTCCTACTTTGGCCACTAACTAACGGCAAGTTATGGAAACAGCTTTAGAAAATTTCTAATAGGTTGTCTTTTGATTACCATGAGTAAAACAGAACAAAGCTCGGTGAAATGTAAAATAAAATCTATTTACTTATTCCAAAATGGAGGCACGCTCATTGCAATACATTCAGGTTCTTTTTGAGAGGAGAAGGAATTTCCAAGTCCTCTTTGATCTCTCAGAATGCCCTGTGTTAACGTGTCAGGATGTCAGCGAGGGCTTGTTCATTTGCACACGCATGTGCCCACACGCACACGCGCTTTTCCAGAAATGGAATCGTGTTTGTTTGGCTGCCAGTTTTTTCTGACTCAATAATAAGCCATAGGCAGTTTCCATGTCAATAGGCATATATTTTAATAATTATTAAATGCTGCATAGGATTCCACATTCTTGACCAAAATGCATTCTGCTAACTCCAAGTTGTTGATCGGTAGGGCAATTCCAACCCTTCGGTACTATAAACCAGTCTGCATCCTGAGCCTTCCTTATCATGACCTGGCTGATCTTTGCAAAAGACAACAATGGTCCTGGTCTTTGTCTACTTTGGAGTATTTTTTTCTAGGTACCGGGACTGAACTCAGGACCTTGAGCTTGCCGGACAGGCACAGCACCATTGAGCTACATGTCTGGCCCCTAGAATTCTTTTATGGCTCTCTCTCGCGCTCTCTCTCTCTCTCCCTCTCCCCCTCTCCCTCTCCCTCCCTGTCCCTCTCCCCTTCCCCCCTCTCCCCCCTCCCTCTCCCTCTCCCTCTCCAGAGTCTGTAAGCCCAGGGCCAGTGGGAGGAGGGGTAACCCCATGCCAGTCCAGGTCCAGGCTGAGGATGGAGTAGGAAAGGGGCAGGCAGGGGCCTGAAGGCCACCCTCCTGGCAGTCACACAACACACGCCCGAGGGCTCCAGAAATAGCTGGAGACCGAGGGTGGAAGGAGGGAATGAGGGGAGGTGGCTCCGAGAAGGATTATCAGCTTCCGTGAATGCCGCTGACTTCTGGCCTGCTAGGGGAAAACCCGAATTAGACTCCGAGCCAGGGAACGAACAGGTTCTGGATACACTACTAACAAAGCCAGTTTATTTTGAATTCTCCCCAGACACAAACCTAAGGGAGAGCGAGTCTCAGAGCCATCACCCCAGAGCCAGCCCAGAGACCACCTGAAGACACCTCCCAGCCCTCAGAGGTACCCAGGACTGCAGTTCAGAAGCCACCGGCAACAACAGCGGCTTCCACCCGAAAGCAGCTCCATCCATTAGCCGATGCTGCCTCCTTCTGCTGACCACTGGAAGGCGAGCCTTCCTTCTCTCCCCAAGTGCACACTGCTGACTCTTCGTGTGTGTGGCCAGGGATTCCTGAGTGTGGCTGCAGGAACTGCAGGGCCCAGCAGCCCGAGACCAGTCCTTGTTAGAGAACCACTTCCGAGTCACCTCGCTGGCTTTTCCACTCATGACCAGTAGACAGCACGGTAGTGTGTCTGTTCTGCCACCACCCTCACACCCAGCTCCTGACTGCCTCGATGTCCCTGAAGTCAGTGTTTCTAGAGTTAATGACTGATTTCACAGTGCATTAACAGTCCATTAGCTCTGTGTGTGGGGATATGTTCCCAGGCCGTGGTCAGAGCCCCTTATGTACCTTCAGGAGATTTGCTGCCTGTAGGAGAAGAACAGGGAGATGGCCTTTCTCACCCAGGTCACAATGCAGGCTGGGAATCTCAGAAAGATACGTCCAGCCGGAAGTAGGGGACTACGTGGCCAAGGAGCCGGAGGACGGGGCTGGGACAGAGCTGGGGACTGACTGAGACTGGCCCATGATGGGCACTGCCCTGCACCGTAGAAGGTCTGAGTCTGGCTCACATCTGATTGCAGAGGGTCCGAGCTATTGTCTCTCCCTCATGTGGACCCAGCTACTGCGCTGAAACAGGCCTCCCTCAGCTCAGCAGAGCATCCCCAGGGCCTCGCCTGCTGCCTGCTGTGGGAGACGTCCCCAGTGAATATTTGTGGGATGAAAGAAACATACCAGAGACGGAGTGGGGTTCAAGGCAAGAGTGAGATGTGTGGGGTCAGAATAAAGACTCAGACCGGCAGGGAAGTGGAGGCCAAACCCCACGGAGGAGCCAGGCCAGAAGGAAGTTCAGAGCAAGCACCACACAGAGGCTCAGCTTTCTGATGGCCCTGCCTTGACCAACACCAGCTGGTCACTGATGGCCCCGGGGAAGGCTCACGGCTGTGCACACTCAGAACAGCAGCACCTGGGAGATAAATCTTTCTTCCTCCAATCCTGGTCCCCCAGGATGGCCAATGAGTTTGCCACTGTGGCTCCTACTTCTCCGTTAGCCCCACCCCAGCCCTTCTCTCCCCTCACCACCATGCTTGCTTCCTCTGGGTTCTTCCTGTCTGACACACTGTGGTCACCTTGGGGCCTCCGCACATGCTCTTCTCTATGACTCTAACAGGTTCCCTCTCTTTGGGGCCAACTGATCCGCCTCATCCCACAGACCTGACTCCACTGCACTGCTCTGGAGCAAACCCCCCACAAGGGCCACACTGCCAGCACAAGCTGAGCCTTGCAACGGTCAGTGTCCTGTCACCAACTGGCTCGTGCCGCCAGCCCCACTAGACAGGCAGCTGCAGATACCCACAGTCAGCATCATTTCCTGTGCCCGACACAGTGCGTGGAATGTGGTGGGCTCTCAACACATTCTTTCCATGGATAGATGTGGATGAATGAGGTTCCTTATTTTGCAGTGAACAAAAGGACTGAAAAATGACCTAGCGGAATCTGCCAGGTCCCCCAGGATCGGGCTGTTGGCATAAAGCATAACTTTGACCATCTCAGGCAGAGAGAGCCCAAGGAAGCATCAGCGAAAGACAAAGCAAATGATGGGCAGACACAGCTTGCTCCCTTCCTTTGTGTTTTCCTTTGCCTACTCAGGCTAAAATAGCATATTTCCTGGGAGGCTGGGTATCTTTACAGACAAGTTCACCACTTTCAATCACTAGACAAGGGCTGACTTGTTCCACCTAAGTTGACATCTCGGTACTGGGTCTCCTGGGTCTCTGGACTGAAATAAAAACACATCCGGAACATCTCAAACTCTCTGTAAAGTTAAACTGGAATCTATTGACCTAATCTGAATGCTAGGCACTATAAGTCATTTTTAAGATTAGTACATGTTGGTGTTCGTTTTTATTTTTGTTTGTGCCCCTTAAAAACAGAAATGAGAAGAAATGTGCCTCATGGAGAGGGCACAGAGGTGGCTGGGCCAGTTAGAGATTAGTCATCTGGAGCTCCACTCGGGGAGGAAGGAGCCGGGATTAGGGGAAAACCAGCAAATGAGCTCAGAGAAGCAGGGACAAAAGCGGAGAGAGATGATCTCACCTCGCAGCACCAGAGGAACAAAGCCGCAGCCTGGCCCTCTCTGATGCTGCCTCTGTTTGGTCCTGGCCTTTGTGACCACAGCTTAACGGTTTCCCCGGGTGACATGCAAAGCTCTTTCACGGCATTAACACATTTGATCCCCGCAACTCCTGGCCAGGAGAGCAGGGCAGGACCCACTCAGTTCCTTTAACCAAAGGTTAAACGAGAAGTTCAGCTTGAGCTTGCTTGCCGGGATGGATACTCACTGGAATCTTCTGTCCTCTCCCACTGTCCCAAGGAAATCTAGAACAATACTTGTTAATAATTAGTGAAGTCTTACTATGAAATACCAAGGATGCTGCAAACTATTTTATGTGCACTGTGCTGCTAATAACGCCATTGAGGTCGGTATTAGTATCATGTAGCTGCTATAACAAGTTACCACAAACAGGGCAGCTGCAAACAACAGAAATCTGTGACGATGCCGGAAGCCAAATGTCAGTCTCCCAGGATGAGATGAGGGTCTGTTCCTTCTGGAAACTCTGGGAAGAATCTATTCCTCACCTCTTTCCAACCCTGGGGCTGCTGTCATTCCTTGGCTCCTGGTAACATCACTCCAGTCTCTGAAGCGATATCTTCAGATCTCCGTTTCATTTCCAGCTTCACATTCTCCTTCCCTTCTCTTCTGGAGTCTGTGAAATCTCTTTCAGCTCCCATCTTAGAAGGACCCTTGTTGTGGCACTAAAAACCCACCTGGAGAACCCAAGATAACCACCTCATCTCAAATCCTCACATCAGCCACCACATAAGCTAACATTTGAAGGTTCTAGGAATTAGGGTACTGAACTCTTTCCTTGATAATTTTCTAAGACCAGGTCCCCTCATGTTGCCCAGGACAGACTCAAACTCTTGGAATGAAGTGATCATCTTGCCAAGGCTTCATAAATATCTGGAACTATCCCCAAGGGCAACTGGTTCCAGGACATAAGTTTATTTGGAGGGGCATTTCAGCCTATCAAAGGTAAGCGTGTTATCCACATTTTCCAGAGAGAGAGGAAACTGAGGCAGATCAAACTGAAATCAGTGCTCAAAGTCATGAAGCTAATTCAGATGAAACAAAGACTTTGGTCCAGTAGAGCCTGCTGAACTGTCCTGCCCCCAACTTGCCCATATGCTGGTAAACCTTTCTAAAGAGAAAATAAAAGACAACTCCAAGGAGAGCCTGACTATTACATTCAGACCCTAGACCTGTGGTTAGCAGTGGTAACCTTTGCTGTCCAGTAGACCTTGGTGGCTGGGAAGCTGGCCTTTGTCCCAGAAGTTGGCTTCCAGCCACAAACTTTTAGACAAAAATCCCTCATCTTGCTGCACAAATAAAGTAGCCACATCTGAAGGGCTCCCACCTAGGGAACCACACCCATCCTACAGCACAGAATGTTGACCTTCACCTTGTCCTCTCCCAGACAACTGACCCAACCCACAGAATACCAGGGAACAATCTCAATTCCAGCCCAGGAAGAGCCTGGGACTTGTGATTCCTACACAAAGAGAAATAATTTCATTTCGGTGTTACTTTCCTGTGGAAATGCATCAGAGCATAGATTAAAGGCCCATAACTCTAATAAAACCATCAGCACCTTATATCCCAGTGGGAAATAAGGTGACCCAACTTTGCAATGGCTTCCAGATGTTTATATCCAACTAAGAACTGCATACTGGTGGGCAGAGGAGAGAGACTCAGAAAGGAGGGAATTTCCAGGCCCTCCTTACTAATTCTCCATTATAGATGCAGGTACAACAGAACTGAAGTGTTAGACCTTGTGAAATGGGATGGAAATGTGAGTGGACTCAGGTTGGAGGCCTGGATCCAGGAAGAGGAGACATAACAGCAGCCATCATCTTCTGGGATCTCCACACACAGTGCAACCCTGCACAACCCAGGGAGGACATGGTGGACGGAGGAGTGCAGCCTCTCGGAGAACAGACAAGGGGTGAACACAAGGAATAAGGCTGTGGATTGGGAAGAGCTCAAAACTGAGTCAAGAGCAGCTGTGCTTAAGAAGAAAAATAATTTTTTTGGAGCACTTCTTTCTCTCTGGGAAGAGGACAAGGTACAGATGCTTGGGATAAATGTTACAACCTGCAGTCAAAAAGCCAACTTCTGAAGTTATGAGGAACCTCCCACAGGCCAGTACTGAGTACAGTAATGCCTCAGTTCACAAACGCTTCTGTTTGCAAACAATTTGGTTCACAAGCAGAAGCGTTGGGCAAATTTTGCTTCTGTTTGCAAACTCTGCATCAGGTGACACAGCCATCTTCCCCAGAATCATGGAATGAATTAAGTGTGTGAACTGAGGGACCACTGTAATTGTAGGTGACCTCAGAGGACAAGACTAAACCCAGCAAGGACTCCGCATGGGGGGGACTGCATGGGGTCCACGGCTGTGCCAGGACCCCGATGCCATCAGCCACGCTCTTTCTGACTTTGTGGTGAGGAGGCAGGGCAATCTCAGAATTATCTCATTGCTTAGAGGACCCACGACACACACTCTCCCCTACAGACAAATGAGTCCCTGGCAGCCACAGCATCTCAGCAAAGAAACAAAGCCCTCATAGCCCTAGACCCTCCAGGCCAGCACCTTCGGATTAGGATGTTTAACCATGTTCAAATCCTTATGGGATTTACTCCTTCTGCACACCCTACAAGCCACCCCATGCCTTCTGAGGAAGAAGGAGAGCTAAAACAGAGACAAAATTGGTGTCACGGGATCTTTCTCGCTGTGAATTTTCTCCCCACGTAACCAGTGTAGCAATCTCTTCTGTGGCCTTTAAGGCGTTTGTGTGAGGAATACAGAGATCAGATGCTTTGCAAACTCCAGTGTGCTTAGATGATGAACTTTTCGTCAAAGGAAACAGAGTAGGAAAAACAAGATTATTTTCAAGATCAATTTTATGTCATAAAAAGGTCCCCCCCCCACCGCTTTTTTTGTGGTACTGGAACTTGAACCAGGCATTTGCACATGCTAGGCAGTGTTCTACCCCTGACCCCCAGCTGCAGCCCCAGCTCAATTTTTACATTATTAAAATAGAGTTTTATTGGAGTTGAATAAAGGGGTCTTTTAATCGAGGCCTGGAGTCATACGAGGAGCACGATTCTACCCGTGGAAAGGAGATGCTCAGCTCTGCTAGAAACTGACCTCCTGGGTCGGGTTCACACCAACACTTCCCCAGAGCACCCGTCTACGGGTCACTGCTTACAGCTTCGCCGTTTTTGCCACCCCAAGGGCAGGACCTGCACCGTTTTGATTGCTGAGCCTTGCTCTAGAAGAACTCGGGCTGCCCGAAGAAACTTGGCCTTGCCTGTCCAGATGGTCAAGAAAGCAAATGAGCTCCGAAGCCAGGGAGACAGGCGACATTGGCCATCTCGCCTCCCTTGGTTAGCGTGGGACTCGGTCAGTGATAGACATGGCACACTGTGAGATCAGAAACTCTCCCTCGGGGCTGGAACAGCTACCAAGACCACCCCCCCCAACTCACTACATGAACGCAGCTCCTAACCAGTCCCAACTGGGCTGAGATTGGAACGGTTTTCTTTGGTCTACGAAGCCCTGGCCTGAGAAACTCAAGGGCTTTCTCCTGCCCCTTAGCCACACTGGCTACTTGTACTCCTTTGCCCTCGACTTTCCTCTGCCAAGAATGCCCTCCCCTCCCCTTACCCCATTCTACCTAGAACACTCTTACTCATGCTCAAGACCCAGCCATGTTAACTCGTCAGAGAAGCCTCGTTTCTACCACAAGCCCTCTACCTCCCCTGTATTGTAAGAGCTATGAACTTCTTGCAAGAACCTTTCTTTTTCCTCACCCACCCTCGACTCACCCAGTAACACACTGTAGGTGCTTCTGTCATGGGTTGAACTAACAGATCTGTCTTTTAACCTCCGTAGCACCTTGCAGACATCTTGATTCGCTTCCGTGGTTCCAGGATGGCACATACGTCACCTTGTCCTATGAAAGGGCACTTTTTGGGGGGGTAGGGGTTGTATCTTCTAAGCTTTGTATCCCCTAAACCTGCACGGACCTTGGCAGGGCCAGCATTCTCAGAAAGCACCTGGGCACTCACGCTTCCAGGGGTGGATGGAAAGTGGCCGGCTGCCTAGACTCCACTCCCAGCGACCCTTCCCTACCCTTCACGGGGTCAGGACCAGAAACTGGCAGTGGGAGCCACTCGCCGGACAGGTGACCTTCCTCAGGCCTCCCAACCTGCCTTCCTGCCTCCCTTCCTTTTTCCTCCCTACCTGGCCATGTGCTGCTGACCACACTCTGAAGTATGGACCAGGTCAGCCCTGGCACATGGAAGGCATGGTAGACAGGATCAGGTTCCCCCACTTCCTGTGCAGGCTCCGCCGACTGCAGCTTTAAATATGTAACACCCATGCTGGAAGTTGGCTGGGACTGAGCGGAGCGCTGGAGGAGGACATTTCCAGCCGGGGCCGGGCTGGGGAGTCAGCCGCCTGCGCCTTCAGCCCCGACCCTTCCCAAATGTCAGCCCCGTCCGTGGTGGGCGGGGTGGCAGTGTTGGGATTTTAAAGGGTGGTTTGTTCTCCCTGTGGCCATTCTTCTTACTTAGGGGATGGACTATTGACCCAATCACGGAACACAGACACAATGCACAAAACTGTCTCTCAACCCGTCCCTCCATAGAGGGCCCAGCTGCTCTGTGAATGGGCACAAAGCCTTAATTGGGGCCAAAAAATTCCGAGTCAGGCAGAGTGGGCTGAGGAGGCTAGAAGCAGGATGCTGGGAGAGAGGATGGGCTTTCCGTCCTGTTCGTTCTCATTCTTTTAGAGTGAGGAGGAATCTAGAAGCCTAGAAGTACAGATGACACAGCCTGCCCACAGTTTCCAACAGGAGCACTGTGCAGAACCCTGGCGATCACCAGTGTCCGTGCAGAATCTCCCCTCCCCAGCCCATTCCCGCCCTTGCGTACTGGTTAGGATCACGTCCATGGTCTGCACTCGTTTTTTAAGCAACATGAGGATCGGCGCCTAAAGAAAATCTCATAGGGGCTCTACCATGAGACTCTGCAAGCGAAATCAGAGGTGCCGGAGGGAAGCCCAGGAGGTCTGCAGGCCGGAGTGGGGTGCTGACGAGGGTCCACGGGAATCCCAGCTGTGCACGTGCCCTGGGCTCCTCACCCAAGAGGCAACATCCATATAGACCGCTTGACGTTCCTGAGCCCCCAAACACTAGGGTGAAAGAAGGGAGTGAAGTAGCAACATGATTTGTGCTGTGAATCACTGATCGGGGCAGTGAGAGGAAACACAGCTGTTGCGTCGGACAGGCAGGCCCCTGGAACAGAGCCGATTTAGGAACAGAGCTCATTAAATAAGACCCCAGCATGGTGGCTCACACTTGTAATTCCAGCACTCTGGTAGGCTGAGGCAGGAGGATCTCAAGTTTGAGCCCAGCTCAGGAAACTTCGTGGCTTTAGTGAGATTCACTCTCAAAATAAAAAATAAATAAGAACTGAGGATATGTGGAGAGAAAACCTTAGGTTCAATCTTTAATCTCTAGTACCACCAAAAAAAGGAAGGAGGGAGGGGAGGAAGGAAGGCAGGCAGGCAGGCTGGCTCCTTCCCTCTGGCTCGGGTCCTGAGGGGCCCAGAAGGTGAGACTGTGACGCGGGACAAGTAAGCAGGGGTCTCCTGAGCTGTGACATCACAGGAAGAAAGATGAGTCTTGTGAAGGGAGACCAACCTGTTTGCAAACTCCTGGGTGGTGCCATCTTAGCCCACTAAATAACGAGGCATTAGAAAGAAAAATTAAAGAAACTCCCTTGGCCTGTCATGAATTCTGGAACTGTAGCTAATCAGGATAATAAACCAGATTTCTCTTCTTAAACTTTTATTCATCCGTGTTTGCAGCACACAATAATTATGGACATGGTAAAGAGCTGGTACCTTCCGTTTTTCACCTCGCCTTCCCCTCCTCTCCTTGCAGCTTGGTCCCCTGACTCAAAGATAAAAATGCTTTCAAAAGTCAGCTGAGCCTCAACCGCTGTCTGATCAAATGTACCTCTGATGTTAGTGCTGTGGTCCTTAGTTTTCACCACAGAACCAGTTAAAGGCCCACGGGGTGATTAAGGTCTCCGGGATCTTCCCCTGCTGTCTTCTCAGTACCCTTTCTCACATTTCTAACGTTCTCTTCTTCGGATACCCACGTGGGCGTGGACACGGGGGCACGGCATGGGCGTGGACACAGGGCGCACGCCGGTCTCCCCAGACACTCACAGGGCTGGATGCTCCGCTCAAGTCGGACTGCAGATAATTAGCACATTTGGCGGGTTCCTTCAGAGCATCCTGAAGGTGGCCTGATTAAGAACTCATTTCAAAAGGATTTCTAACACACGTGTGCCGTGTCGCCAGCTAAATGCCACGCGCTTTGCTCTGCAGAGCCTATCTCCTGTCTCTAAAAATATAAATAGAAAGCTGTTCGGTGTAAAAATTCAATTTATAAAGGCTCTGCTATGCTCCGTAACTAGCGTTAACAGATGATAATTACTTTACCACTCTGTAAGCACCTTTGTTTGACTCGGGAACCGTAGTCAATTATCTAGCAGTAATGATGGCTGCTTAATAACACAGGTCAGGGTGGGTTTTCAGATAAAGAGAGAAGCAGGCAAAAAGAGCATGTTTCTCCCCCCGCCCCTTCAGCCCTGGGGATTGAACCCAGTGCCTTCACATTGAGCTGCATCCCCAGCCTTTTCTGTTTTTGTTTGTTGTCTTGGTACCATGCTCCGTTGCCCAGGTTGGGCTTGAATGTGCAATCCTCCTGCTTCAGCCTCCCAAGTGCTGGAATTACAGCTGGGCACCACCACTCCCAGCTTCTCCATTTATTTGGCATAGCTCAGTTCCATCTCCTCAGCGAGGTTGCCAGGCAGTCAGGGAAAGACGCTGCTGCCTCTTGAGCAGGAGGCGCTGGGCATCGGCAGCAGGGCCGCTCAGTGAGCGGAGAGCGGCTTGGTGAAATGCAGCATGGCTCTTGGCGGTGCGATGGATGAGCCCGCGACCGCTCCTGGGAGAGACGCCAGGCTCCGCGCGCGGAGAGAACCCAGGCGAATTCCCATCCTAACCTGCTTCTCCCGTTCACGGGCGCCCCGGTTCCTCGCCCCACCCAGCCCCGGTCCCAGCCGCCCTGCTGGCATCTCCACTTGAGGGGACAGCACAGGCTCTCCCCAGCCCGACCCAGGCTTTCTCCCTGCGGCCCTAAGGAAGGGGGCGATGTGCCCGCGAAGAGGGCCTCTGCTGACGCGCTGGGCTGCTTGCTGGGGTAGGGATGCTCTCCCAGGCCAGGCCCCAGCTCCCGGGTTCCGTGCTCCGGGAGGAGTCCCCCAGGGTGGCTCCGGGAGAGTGGCCTTCCCGAGCGGTCAGGGTTAGCTGAGGTCAGGGCCGGGGTCGGTCCCTGTGCACCGGTGCCTTGGGCCGGATTTGCCTCCGCCCAGTGAGGACAGAGAAGGCGGCAGCTGTCTGCGTCCCAGCAAGGGAGCCTCACTAGGGCCTCTTGGTACTCCCAGCTGACTAACCTTCGGAGCTCAGCGACAACAGAAAGCCAGCCAGACAGGAGCGCGTGTTAGGAGTCTCCAGCACCAGGTGTGGGGCCCCATCCTGGGGACAGAGTCTACGGAGCCCAGGGACACGGCTGGACGAAGCTTAGAGCTCTGTGCTTTTCCTACAAATGCAGAGCTAGGGCAGGGCCCAATCTATAAACTAGGCAGGAAGGAATTAGGCACAATAATCAAAAACAACATGGAGAGCAACATACTGCAGTATAATTATGGACTGACTGTGGTCTCTCTAAGTGCCATACACACGTGTGTGTGCATGTGTAAATGCACACACGTGCGCGCGCACACACACGCGCACACACACGCGCACACATACGCACACACACACACACACCGGCGGGGTGGCGTGGAGGGTGTCAGACTTCATCGCGGCACCCAGAACACCGCACAATTCAGAGCTCGTGCCGTTTATTTCTGGGATTTTCTACTCAGCATCTTCAGACCGTAGCTAACCCTGACCGAAACCACAGACAAGGGCGGCGTCCCTACTCTGTTCCCAGGAACAAACCCTCGTTCCCCAGGCGCAGTGCACAGCCGTCCCCCAGGTCTGAGTCCCAGCTCGGCCTCCCGTGGATGGCGTCCCGGATCTGTCCCCGGGCCTGCCAAACACCAGCGACCCCGACCACGGGCCCCCACCCGGGACGAGAGGCCGCCACACATGGCGGGCACACAGGAAGTCCTCAGTAAACTCGAACCAGACTCCAAGGAGCCTGGGAGAAGGACTCCGCTGAGACAGGACACTACTGTGCCCTGGCAACCAAGGGGGCCCCCTGCCGGGCACAGAAAGACACTGCACCTTCCCCGGAGGCCTCGCTACCCCAAAGCGCTCCCTGCCCTGGACAGACTCCAACAGGTCCTCTGATGAACCCACTGCTCCTGCTCTCTGAAATTCAAATACAGGCTCCCCCTGCACCCACCCGAGTCCCGCTGTCCACCAGCGTCTGCCTTCGCTTCAGTATCAACATCTGGAGCCTCTAATTCTATCAACACCCAAACATATGGAACGAACAAGACCCAGCGACGTGAACCATTATTTTTTAAAAACAAACTGGGTCCTAAATACCAACTGATTGCTAAAAAGGGCACTTACGGAGGTTTATTAAGTACACAGAACATAAATCTGTTTGGCATGTGATTAATTCAAAATTACAGGAACGCTAAATGTGTAATTAAATCTACACGGAACGTCCAGGCCCTTCCCTGGCATTTACAAAGCAAGCGATGGGAAATTTATTAGCTGGCAATTTATTTCTCAAACTCCTGGCAAATCGGGAGTGTGCCGATTGAAACCTAGTGCGCTGTCAATCTGCGGTTACAGCCGACTCCAGTCCCCAGCCTTCTAAACCTCCTGGTCAAAGCAGAGCAGGATGCAGGGTCAGAGCGGCATCTCTGCTGAATTCTCCCCTTTCCTCCATCTCTACAAGTGGCTATTTCCTGGAGCACAAGTATAAGCAGACGCCCGGCCCACGCACTTAAATATTCCTCACTCACACGGTGGGGCCCGGCTGAGCCAGAAGCCGTGTTAGCCTTTGTCCTCCCAGGTGGACAAACTTCACTTGGTTCACTGGGCGCCCTGCCTGTAACCCCAGCACTGTGGGAGGCTGAGACAGGAGGGCCCCAGGTTCCAGCCCAGCCCAGGCAATTAGCTACCCCATTTCAAAGTGAAGAATGGGCTGGGGACGTTGCTCAGTGCGAAGGCCCTGGTTTAATCCCCAGGACTGCAAAAAAAAAAAAAAAAAAAAAAAAAAAAAAAAAAAAAAAAAAAAAAAAAAAAAAAAAAAAACTGCCCTGCGTCTAACCGGAAGCGAGCGCTTTCTGGCTCACTGGAAGTCAAAAAAACACAGTAGGAGAGACTCGGAAAGTGAAAGACACCAAAGGCACCCGGAACGGTTCCAGCCCATCCTAGGCTGGGCTGTGGGCCGGACACAGGCGGCCTCCAGTGTCCCTACCGGGATGGCTTGGGGACAGATGGGCAGGGCATCTGTCAGAAGCACCTGTGGAGACAGGACCCCCCCCCAAGAACCTAAGGGTTTACGGGAGAGGGAGACAGAGGGGCGGAGGCCCATGCCAGCTCCATCCGGGAACTGCACCCGCACCTCCTGGGATCCGGTCTCCCTAACCCTTTCACAACTTGCTCTTAAATGTCACAGCCTTCACTTGTTCATAACTGGAGGCTCCAAGCACTGTGCTTCTTAGAAGAATGCTCATCTTCTTTGAGTTAGGAAGGACTGGGGTTTCCACTCATCCCATCTGTTAGTATTGCCTTCGACTGCAAGGCACGTAAAACCTAACTACTAATATTGTTAAAAACAGGCATGCAGTTTGGCTTCATATAACAATATCTGGAGAAGTGTGGTCCAGGGCTGATATAAAGTCTCCATAACAGTATGCACAACCTTCCTCTCTTATCTGCTGGCTTTTTAGGGTGCTTTCTGTCAATCACCTCATGCCACAAAATGGTTGCTGCAGTCCCTGCCATCAGACTACATTTCAGTAGTGAAGGGAGGAAAGCATACCTTATAGTCTACCAAAAAGGGGCTGCTGTGACCGCCAGTGTCAAGACGTTGGAGAACTCCCAAGAACCTCACAGCAGACATGCCCACTCCTAGCCAGGAAACGATACAGAGCTAGGACATAACTTCCCTTTCGCCAATCATAGATATTCGGTGTTCCACAGAGTGTGGGGATGGCAAGTGAACGAAGCCTTCGGTGAAAGCTCTGAGACCCTCCCGGGGCCACTGTCTCAGCGATGCTATTGGAGGCCTTGGCGGTGCGGAGGTGAGCGGCTCAAACTATGGCTGCTTTCACCCAGAAGAAAAATGATTTGGGCCCCAAGGAAATGAACGGCCAACCCCAAAGAGTCCACTCGCTGGGCCTGCACCACTCTGCACAGCGCTGCCCGGCGGTGGGGAGTTGTCATTTGTGCTGCCCAGTGAGTAGGCACCAGCCATTGTGCACACGAAATTTCCCTGGGTGACAGAGGAGCTTAATTTACTAATATGTTTCAATTTAACCAATTTAAATTTCTACCGAAATAACCACAGGTGGCTACTGGCTACCGTATCAGACATCACAGGTCAAGGCATCATGCACCTACATTTTAAAATCACCAGATATCATTTTAATAGAGGGATGTCCAAATATCCTGAGCGCCTACAGTTAGAAGCCAATTTCTGAAAAGAATAAAGGGAAAATAAAAGGGTGGATTATTTTGTCAGGGTTTTGAGACATGGATAGGAGTTTGTTAAGTGGTAAAGGAAGACTGAGGGAAAGAAAGCATTCCATGCAGACAGAAAATCATATGTGGGAAATGAGGGTCAGGAGAGATTTTGAAACAGGATCTTTCAGTTAAGCCACCCCCTAGTTCTGGCTCACATGGCTAAGCCACCTCGTGAATATTAGAGGAAACCGGGGAAAACATCAGCAGTGATGTAGCTAAGAAGACAAGAAGGAGCAAGAGGCTCGTGGGAGACGTGGCAGGCGACAGCCCACAGGGCCCGTGCCCAGAAGACAGTGCCGCTCCGAGTCCCCATGGCCCACAGCCCTGAGGTCTCCGGACAGCTTTGAAAGTAAGGATCGATTCTGAGATCGAGGACGCAGCCCCCGGCTGTGGTCCCTCCCTGCGGCAATGGAAGCCACCGGCGAGATGAAGAGCAGAACTCATATTTTTAACTTCATGTGGTGAGCTGATAACGGGTTTTATGCAAATACAGCAAAAAACAGACCCCAAAAGTCATCCTCATCAGGCTTATTTCAAAATCAGATCTAATATTAATGTGCAGCGATGGCGCGGCATGAAAGGCTTTGATTGCTCTGTGGGGAGGACGCCGAGCGCCGCCGCTCCAGCCCGGAAACTCTGGACTCCGGCGTTGGGAGGCCTGGCCCGAGCTCGTGGGGATGGGACTCGGCGGCGGGTGGGGGCTCGCACGGATTCTCCGCAGGACCGGAGAGGTTTCGGAGCCCGCGGTGGAGGAGGCGCGGGGGCCGCTTCCCCGGGGACCGAACGCTGCGGGGAGAGGAAATGAATCAAAGCCCACCGGACGCGCGGCCAGCGAAGACACGGACAGCGCTAGACGCCGCTGGCCGCTGGAGACCGGAGGAGACTCCGGAGAGGACGGCCGTCATCGAGATAGGCGATGATAACAAACGCCGGCCGGGCTGCGAGGGCAGGGAGCCCTTCCACACTCCGGCGAGAGGGGAAACCAGTGCTGCGGCCGTGGGGCCTGACGACACTGAAACCAGAAACTCCGTGTGCCCAGCCACTCCCGTCTAGGCATCTCCCCAAAGCACTGAAGATATGTTACACCGATCCCCGCACACCCATGTGTACAGCCGCGAAATTCATAATCACGAAAGCTTAGGAGTGGCCCCTGTGCCCATCAAAGGTGAATGGGTAAAGAAAGATCTGGCATTTACACCCGGTGGAGTACTATTCTGCCAGGAAGAAGGATAAACTCGAGTCATGTGAAGGAACGTGGATGCACCCTGCGTCCATAATATGAAGTGAAATAAACAACACGTGCGAGTTGAAATGTCACATACTTTCTCTTATATGAGAAACTCAAAGTATAAATAATTTTAAAAAACAAAATAAAAGAGATAACAAGAAACAGCTTTTGTAAATCAGAAGGCAATCTAGAGACGGAGGGAGGTGAAAGGGAGGGTTGCAGAGGGGGATAAGAAGAATTAAGATGCGTTACATCTGTATACGTATGTACTCCCTAAACTAAATGTAAACATTATATACTACAAACATGCACTAGTAGAAAAATAAAAAATAAACTTTTAAAGACCTAAATCGGACCAGTAAAACCAAAGAAAAGCAGATCGGGCATTGAACCCAGGGGCGCTCTACCACTAAGCTACGTCCACAGCCCTTTTACTTTCTATTCCGAGACAGGGCCTGGCATCCAGCTTGCACCCCACCTGCCTCCTCCTCCCATGTGGAATCTTATGGAGCCTTGGTTCTAACTTGACTCTGCCCTTTTAGAACGTTCACCTCGTCTTCATCTGCCCCAGATCGTCCCCGGGCCAGGAAGGAGACGTCAGGAGCACGCTCTGCTGGAAGGAACAGTTTTAGTCCTATGAGACACAGTGAAACGGAAAGCAGCAAGGGGGCGTCTCTCCCAGCCGCAGGACTGCACAAGGAACCCGAAGGGCTCTCCCAGGATGACCGGGTGTTGCGTACCCACCATGCCCTGGCTCCCCCCACCTCCAGCCTGCAGCCTCCCTGTGAAGACGCAGCATGGAGAGCAGGCTGCAGGTCTGGGTGTCCTCTTCCTTCTGTGATGCACGGACGCAGGGGACACAAAACCCTAGCCGTGGTGCTTGCAAATTGTCTCCCCACAACTCCCAGCCCCAGATCCTAGGTTCACACAAGGCCCTGTTCACTGTGTTTTGTGATCTCTTTCTTCCACTAATCAGAAGAGCCTGCTGCCCAGGGTTGGCAGGTGGTCCCTGAGCCCTAAAGCCTGCTGGGGGTCTGAGCCCTGGCCCCTGCCAGCCTTCCTACAAGTTCTGCAGGAAGAAAAGCTGCAAGCACCACACCTGTGAGGGCAGGAGCAAGCCTTTACTTCAACACTGTCTAGTGTTTAAAGCACAGCAGTAATCTCAGCACTCTAGAGGCCCAGGCAGGGGGATCACAGGTTCGAGCCCAGGCTGCGTAATTTAGCAACTTTGGGAGACTCAAAAGATTTTAAAATGTCTAGGGATGTAGTTCAGTGGGAAGGCCCTGGGTTCAATCCTTAGTACCAAAGGAAAAAAGGGAGGGAGGGAAGCAGGCAGGAAGGCAGGAAAAGAGAAAACAAAGCCAGGGTTTAACACTATGGCAACACAAACAGGTAGGGGTCACAAACACAACCCACTGGGAGTGGACCAGAGGCCTGGAACTGGTTCTGTTCCCCGAAACAGCACTAACAGCTATCCCCTCCTGGGTGCCTACTGCCTGTGTTGGTCCAGGTGCTTGGCGATCTTTAAAACATTTCCAAAGGAAGTAGAGTGCCCCTCATTGTACAGGGTAACAAAGACACAGAGGGACCTAGGAATTTGCTCAGTGTCACACAGCGTATAAAGGCAGGGGCGGGATTTAAATCTGGCCTGTGTGCTAAGGGCAGACTTAGCAAGTGGGGTGGGGGCTCGCTCTGGTTTTCAGTTAAAAAAGCGCCATTTGCCTTAGTGCACGTGTGTCCCATGCACCTCTCTGCTCCAAGTGTCACGGGCTCACCCTGGGGCAGGTCCTGAGGGTCCACAGCTGTCTCATCCCCACTGGTCCCCCAGAGCCAGAGCCCTGGTATCCCGCACACCCCCTTCCCAGCCAGGCTGCACAGGAGAGACCCCGCAACACTGGCCCAGGGAACCCTGTAAGGGCAAAGAAGGTGCTCCGCATCACTCTGGACCAGAGGCCAGGGATTCTCCTCCGCCGCTGCCCGGGAGCTGCGCTGGGGACACAGCTGTGGCCATCTCATTTGCATCTGCACGGGGCTGCCCTCCCCCGGGAGTGTGGGGCACAGCCCTGGGCTTCCGGCTGGTGCAAACAAGGGACCAGGTGAGGTCCTCTGAAGACAGCCGCAAGCAAAGAGCATGCAAGGGTGCGCTGGGGCGAGATGGGGCTGTGCTGTTGCTGTGTGAGGTGTTGGGGCAGAGGAGGAAGGGGCTGGCGTAAGCCCTGAAGACGACCTCAAGCCAGAGTCAAGAGGCAAAGGCAGCCTAGTCTGGACAGCCTGTCTGTACCCCAGGCCGCTGCAGAGGCTGGGTGGGTGGGTTTCCAGACTGCCACTCAGGGCGGGTCTTGGGACCAAGCACCAGGAAGACACCCGTCCCCCTGAGGCTTTATGACCATAGTTAGCAAAGGGTGATGCTCCCGGGGCCCCCACGTCCCCCACTGGGGTGCTAGGCACCCGCCTCCTCCTCCCCAGCTAGGGCTCCGTGTAGATCCACACCTCCTCCGGGCGCCAGGCTTTCTCTTTGCACAAAGGGGATTCTCGGCAAAGCAGCATCCGTGCTGCAGGTAATCGTGGGCCTCTTTCTCTTTAAATGGCTTCTTTGTAACCACAAACATGTATGTTTTTCATAAAGCTCTGAAAATTGTACTAGGCCCTGGGGAGGCACCAAGTGGAAATGCGGGTGCTGGGAGTTTCAAACTCCGCTACTCCGGAGGTGCGGTGCGCTGTTTGTAACAATTAAAATAATACACCTGTACCTCCACTGCCAATGCGGACCGGCCACGCGGGGGCTCATTAGTATTGTATTAGGGCTGCATGGGGAAACAGATAATGGCCCATAATGAAAAATGCCAAATTTTCTATATAATAAAAATGAACTTGATTAATGAAAATCACTTTCAGGGAAAGAGTTACAGCGTTGTTAGAAATAAAAAATGATGTATTAATCCGACATTCTTACAGATGGTCCCAACCTCCTGACAACTGCTATTCATTTGAGATGCTATTAGCATGCATAATTATGCTAATTAAGTTGTAATTAAGCACCGATTCTTCAGAGGGCTTTTTTTGTCTATCATTTAATACAACTCAGTTGCAAAGAGTGCTCAAAGCTTTGTACTGGGTTTCATTCAAAAGGGGTTCCCAAATTTCTTAGCGAAGATTTAGCAGCTGAGCCATGGATAGGAGCTATAATCCTTGTTTTGGTTAAAGAAAAGTCAGTAAATACCAGCGGGGTCTGCCAGTTGTTGATAAAATAATGAACGCTTTCTGCTAAAATAAGCACAGTTCAAACCAGGGCAATTACAATGAGAACAAAATGTATAATTATCACTAGTGATAGAACCATTGTCCTATTACATGGTCCGTTTTATTCTTTTTATTTGAAAAAGGGGGACTTAAGGAGTATGTTCAATGAGAAATAATTAGGGAAAATGGCATTCAATACTTTATTAAAAGGAAAATAAATCAGAGAGCTAAAGATATCTCCAGGGGAAGGGGCTGGGAGGCAGAGAAGGAACTGGTGATTTTCTTTCTGGTTCCCAGTGAGATGGAAATCAACATTTTAAGAACATCCTAAAATTACAAAGTGTGCATGAAGCGGTTCACACAATCCACCCTTCTAGAGAGACTCAGACTTAAGGGAAGAAGTGAGTTAACGGGCAGTTTGGCAATTTAAGAATGGACGTTTACCCACCAGTTTGACTGAATTCTACTTTTAGCCCCAAATATTTATTGTGTCGGAGGATTTGAACCCAGGTTTAAGTTGATTTGGTTTTGCTTTCTCCCTCGTGGAGCGGTGAGGCAGCCGGAGACTTGGAACAAAGGAGGCAGCAAGCAGGGCCTGCACTGACGCCTCCCTGATCAGCACAGGCCAGCGGGGATGTGGGGGACCCAGCACCCCGCTCCCCTTCCTGCTGGGGCAGGGGTGTTTGCTGTGAGCCGAAGGGGCAGAATCCAGAAATGGACCCGGAGACACCCCATATCTCCCCAGTCTTGATTGAAGTGGTCTATTAAGAAAATAAACTTTGGCCAGGGCAACCCCAGAACAGAGCTCCGCCCCTGCCTGCAGGGAGGAGGCTGGGAGGGAGCTGGGGTGGCCCTGAGAGGCTGCTTCCTGCCGCTAGGTCACCACACCACGGCTTCCTCTCTCCTCTCCTCACTAAAAACCCTTCAGAATGAGCTCTTTGCCTTCTTATCTGTGGCCCTCTCGGTTTACACTTGGGCTTTGCATTTTTCAACTTACTCGACGCCTCTGGAAAACCGCCTCCCTGGGTACGGTGCTCTGCAGAAACCGCTCACTTGTTATTAAAACTCGCCTTCTCCACCCACAGCTCAGATGAGAGGGGAGAAACTCGCGGAGGATCCTGGGGTCCTGGCCCCGCAGTCCGGAGCAGCCCCTGGCTGGCCCAGGTAAGCGTTGCGGAAGAGCTCTCAGCAAACGGCTCAGCGGTGTCCTCCCATCCGAGCAGTGGGCCAGCCTCAAGCCACTCTGGATGGCGCGCGGGAGGATTAGGTAAAGCCCTGCAGGAGAGGACCGTTGTGCAGATGTGCGGGGTCACTGGGTGCCAGCGGCGGGGGCGCTGGGCCTCTTCCGACCCTCGGCGCACAGATGCGCTCTCTGCGGGCTCAGGGCTCCGCCGGCTCGTCTTTCACTCCGCAGGTATTTATTATACAGCTGCTGCGACGTGCTCCGCAGACTCGCGGCAGCCGGGATACAGCCGTGAACTCCCTGTCACATTACACTAGAGGGCGGGTCTCGGTGCTACAGAGACAATAAGGCTGAGCGAAATGGTAGAGGGCCCATGCAGTCAGGTGCTTTAACGGGAAGCTTCGGGGTCCTCTCCACAATGCCAGTATTGGAACCACCTCTCGAACAAGTCAGAACCGGCAAAAGAGAATGCCCCAAGAGCAATGTCTCAGGTGGAAAGCGCTGCCCGTGCAAAGGCCCTGTGGCAGACAGGAAGGAGGCTGCTGGTTTGGGGAAGGAGAAAGAGGAACAAGGCCCCACTGATGGGAGAAGGGGAGGAACAGAAGACAGAGTTCAGACCTGGAGCCCTAGGATTGGCCACAGGTGCACAGGACAGGTGGGCCTTGGTGGCCAGTGCAAGATGCCCTTTACCACTACACACCAAAGGGATTCATCAAATGCCCATGGGAATCACCACAAGCCAGGCCTGAGGACTGGCAGAAAGCAGGGGACACCAGAAGGGGAAAAGCCTTGCGGGCCTCTTGCAGTGTGCACACAGAGGCATACTCTATTAATGGGGTAAAAACAGGGCATTTAGTTTTTGCTAGAACTTTTAGATGGTGCAAATTCTGTGTCGAGAAATTTTAAAACATCACTTAGGAATTTCAAAGACACTCTGACCAAAAAATTTTTTTAAAGATATGAAAAAACTAGTCATTGAAGCTCTATTTATAGTAGTAAAATCCTAGAAAGGATGAAAATATCCACCAGTACACAGTGAGTTAAATAAACTAGAGTGCACACTCCCACTGAAATATGCATACTATGCACCTATGAAAAGGAACACAATTATAAATATACAGTGACCACCAGAGACTATATTCGATTTTAAAAATACAAAGAGAAGAAAAGCATGTCCGGTGCACTCCCTCTGACTTAAGAAGCAGATGAGTATCAGGCATTCATTAAAAATCACAAAAACATAGACACACTCAGGATCAGGGTGGAAACCCAGATTTTTCTGACTATTCCTTCTTTTTCATGCACTTGAAACCATGCAAATGTCTAAGCAAATTGTATTTACAACTTAAATCAGGACACAAAAAAGAACTTTAAAACTGAAAACTAAACAAAGTGAGTGGGACTGCAACATACGACATTATCAAGGTGAAATGATCTCCAGTAACTAACACAAAGTAATCTGATGAGCAGACTCAAAGGCATAGCTTCTAAGGTCAAAATGAACCATAAACGTGGATTTATTTTTCAAGCATTTCTATGGTCAGCATCACCTGACAAAGTACTTTTTTCTTAAAAACGTTTCTCCTAGACGCACTCATGAAAAGACCTGTGTGTGAAGTCACCCTCAAAAAAGAGCTCCCTGTGCCAACGCCTCTTCCCCCTCAGAGGAAGCACCTGCTTCTTGCAGAAATGGCCGGGCTCAGATCCACTGAGGAAACGCACCAGATAACCCGGAGACCAGCGCAAAGTGAACGCTCCTGGGGCAGCATCAGAGGACTCAGCAGCCCTCCTGCACGGACTCCCACCACCCAAAGACAAGGCCGTCCAACTCTGTCCCTGGGGGAAACACAGCAATCCCCTAAAGCCCATGGCTTTAAACTGTTATTTTTAAAATATTGCTAACATCTGCAGGGTGCAATGAAACTAACTCATTTCAAAAACTAATTTTAAAAACCAGAAAATACACGGGGAAAAAATCCCAAGTCACTAACGAATTCTATCTCAAAGCAAAGGAATGGAAGCAGGGAAGGAAGGAAGGAAGAGGGAGGGAAGGAGACAAGACATTGTTATAGAAAAGTTATTAAGGAGGGAAGCTATTAAAATATGCAAGACTTGTGGGGAGATTGTATTAAAATCACTGAGAGGTCTAAAAATTTATACATGAAAAAATAAACTACATTTATAAGTGGGAAAAGTAATACCATTAAGAATTCAAGTCCCTCCAAATTAATCAATTTAATCCAATCACAATTAAAATCCCAACAGGGTTTTCCATGGAAGTTGACAAACAAGTCCTACAATTTACATTGAAAGAGAAAGAGTCCAGAATAGCAAAGACAGTTGTGAAGAAGGATAAGGAAGAAATGCGGTTGCAACCTATGCTGTGCACTAGAACATTTCAAGTCTAAGGGGCTGCAGACAGCAGGGCATGATTTTGCTCACACACCTGCTGTTTGGGGGGTTCTTGATGAAACCTCCCATCTCTGTTCCAAGAGGCATGGGCTCCGAAGAGCTCGAGGGGCTGGAAGCATCTGAGGGGCCCTGTCACCTCGCAGCCCTTGCTACTGATCAGGGCCCAGCCACGCTTGGCTCTGAGCAGCGCAGCATAGACACGTGCCCCTCTGTGCGGCTGTCGTGCTTCTTCTTAGCACGGTGGCTGGGTTCCCACGTAAGTGTTCCGAGAGAGTGCCAGACAAAAGCTCTATTCCATTCCGTGACCTAGCGATGAAAGACACAGTACATCGCTTCCACCTTGCTTGTTAAGAAACAGTCACCATAACTTTCCTGAATCAAGAGATAGGGTATGGGACCTCTCTGTGGAGAGAAGTATCAAAGAATTTACGGATGAATTTAAAAACCACCACAAGTACATTTCCATGTGACATTTAAACGGTAGCAATTAAGAATGACCCCGAGGCAGGTAGTGAAAACACGGAAGGCAGTGCTGCGGGGAGCACAGGAAAATGAAACATAGTGTCACGTGGACACAACCGCTTGGTGTAACAAGGGCTGATGTCACCATTGGGGTGAGGAAAGGAAAGACTGATGGTTAAAATGTGCTGCTCTAACTGCTGCTATAAATCACATAGGAAGAAAATAAAATTAAATCCTCACATTAGACCACAAAAACAAAGTAAATGTATAAAATATAGAAATTCCACCCCAAATTTTAACTCAGTAATCTGGAATTTCTTAATGAGACATCAAAAAACATCAGTGATAAAGAAACAGACTATAAATTTTTGCTACAGCCAAATTATCAGTTTCTATATAACTAAAGATATCGCACAAGTGTAAAAGACAGAAATGAAGAAGATATTTAACTGGCCGGTGCTTAGTGTTGGAATATACAAAGAACCACAGCTTAGTAAGTGTGAGGGGTCATTGCGATGTGTCAATTTGAATGGGTTAAGAAACACCTATCAGGTTAGTGAACAGCAGTTCTGGGTGTGTCTGTGGATGAGAGACATGGGCTGCACACAGACACAGGAAGACACCGAGGATATAGGTGGCACCAACCAGTAGGCTTGTACCTGGATAGAATAAAAACGGAAGAAGAAGGAAGTCTCCCTTTGGCTTCTTCAGAGGAGCTCCAGCCTTTGCCACTGCCTTTGGACACTGGTCTCTAGTCCCTCAGCTTTCCAGTACAAACTCTTTCCACACAGACTTGCGCTGGACTTTGCAGTGAGCTCCACGTCTTCAAACTTCAACTGGACCTCCTGCTCTCCAGCCCACAGGTGGCCATTTTGTATTCTCCCACCCCTGATTCCGAGGTAGCCATTTTAAGTCTGTTTAGTTAATCCTTTGTATATATCATTTATATTATATTATATCATATGAAATCTACTCTTCTAATGAAACCTAACTGATACAATAAGGAAGAGGCGAATAACAATGGAAAATGAGCAAAAGTTACATGCATTTGGTTGTTAGAGAAGCAACTAAGATAATCAAGAAACACATGAGAAGGTCCTCAACTGTTCTGTTTACCAAGAAGATGTCACTGAAACAACTCTAAAAGATCACTTTACTCCACACGACTGGCATTTTTAAGTAATAATCCCAAATGCTGGAGGGACCGTGCGTGCACTATTGAAGGATGTGGGTCAGTTACTCCACTTCTCCAAAGCATGTGTTATATAGCAGTGTACACACATACACACACACATACACACACACACACACACACACACACACACACCATGAGAAGGACATCAACTAACATGGTGGTCATTTGTGAGCATAAAACAAATACATTCATAGGTAAATAAAACACCAAACTATTCATCAGGAGGGAAATAGGCAAATTACATCACCTTCAAATAATGGAAATGTAACATCTAAAATGAAAGGACTGGATTTACATCCATGCTGGTTTTCAAAAACAAGCTGGTAAAGAATGAGCACTGCCTGCTCCTCCGCCGTACACATAAGGTCGCCTGTCACCTGCCGGGACACATTCATGTGGTAAACACAAAGTCACAGAAGGGAAAGACACTCAACAGGGTGCTCTTTTTCTCTGGGGAAGGAAAGGATGCTTCAGTGATCATCTGTCACATTTTGTGTAATAACAATTATAGAGAGTAAAACCCGACACAAAATATGTCAGAGTGCTATTTCTAACTAATGGTCAGGAGTGTTTATTACATTGCTTTTATGATTGATCCATTGAGATTAAACACGCTAAGTGTGCCACAAAGTTAGTTATTGGGCTCTTGGTGGCAAGTTTGAAAAACCGCTCAGCCGGAGCAGACAAACACGGAACTGACTGACTCACAGGATCCAGAGCAAGGTGAGAGTCCCAGCTCCAGGAAAGACAGATCTGCAGCAGATCTTAGAAATGAACTTGAAGGAGGAACATGACTGCCGCCACCAGGGCCGTCTCACTGCGGGGCCCCGTCCTTCCTCGACCACCTCCGCAGCAGCTGCTCCTGCTGATACACATTTGTGTGGTGCCGACAGCGTGCACATTCCTGAGCCGTGCACTTGGCCCTGTATGAACTAAGCGAATCCTTGGAACCACACCATTTTATCCATGCACTGAGGCACAGAGAGGTGAGATGTTTTTCTCACTTGCTGGTGAAGAGAAAAAGTGGAGATTAAACCCAGGCAGGCTGGCTGGTTCCTGATCACTACAAATTAATATCAACCACGCTGTAGGACTCTGAGTTGTAAGCATTTATAATTTTTTTTCATCTCCTACTCTGCATTCTGGGGAAAGAGAGGCACGCTTTCCCAAATTTAGAAGTCCAGGGCAGGGACAGTGAGGAGCCCGTGATGGTCTCATCGTCCTCTGGGGCTGTGGTCTGCGGCTGCAGTGGAGGGCTGAGGGAGCCGCATAAAGATCAGGGCGCAAGCGAAAGTTTCCATGGAAACCATAAGTTACAACAGGGACGTTAGAAGAAAAGAAATAAAGATTTGATTTTCTAAGGGGGTGGAGAAAGCAAGGATGAGGGGATAGAGAGACAAGAGCTGCCCACTACGTGTTAAACATGGCATTAAATATGGCGTTGGATGCTTTTATCCTGTTTTTAATCTCGGGTCATGTTCTGTAATTTTAAAAACATGAAGGCCATTTTCAGTGTTCATCGGGTGGCTGCTTCTCTGAACTCTTGTCTCTTGCTCTTTCCCCCACACTGTAACAGATTCTGGCACACTGTGTCGGTGGGTGAATGCAGTCAGTGTCTCCTACAGTCCCCGAATTCCTCCCGGCACGCTCAAACTGGTCTTTGTAAACATCCCATCATGAAGAAATCGGAAAGATATTTAAAGGTCACGTTCCTATGTTGTTTTAAATGACTAATTAAATGTGTTTTTGTTTCCTTATGTTTTGAATCAAGGTCAGAGAATGGACAGAAATTGTTATAGCCATGAAGACCAAGGTTAGCATCTTGGTTCTGAAGCTGTTGGGAATAATTTCAAATGTGTTTCTTTTCTTTTCTCCTTTCTTTCATTCTTTCTTTCTTTTTCTTCCTTTCCTTCCAGGGAATGGGGAGGTTTAAACTCAGGACCTTTGCACTGATCTACACCCCAGCCCCTTTAAATTTTTTTAAATTTTGAGATAGGGCATTGCTAAAGTGACCTAAGTTGCCCAAGCAGAGCTGAAATTTATGATCCCCCTGCTTCAGCCTCCCAAAGTGCTTGGATTACAGCCCAGATAAATTTGCTATTCTTAAACTCTTAAATGGGATAAATAATAATAATCCCACATGACTGGGAGAAAAGAAGGGTCCAGAAAGGAAGATAGAGTTTTGTCCAGGTGGTAAGGTCTAGAGGAGGATATGTTAGTTGTCCAGAAAAGCATTCACGATCTTCCAGAAATTCATCATTCAAGTTGAGACTCATTTCTAAGCTGGCTTTGTCTGTATTCCAGGGGACAGGTAAACACCTAGCCCCCCAGTGTGTGCTCAGGTACACCTTTGATGAAGATCATCACCTGTTGAGAGGAAACCTTCCCAAAATTCCCAAGGTGCCAAAAGACACATATTTTTCAAACCACGTTTCTGCTAAGAATATTCTCCAGCTTACCTGAAACCAGAACCCAAGGAAGAGCTCCTGTTTATCCTTCTCAGCTAGGATTCAGCTCAAAGGACTTTAATAATGGGCTCTTGCAGACACTAATTCCTGTCTGCCACGGCAGGGAGGCAGATGAGGTAGAGAGCTGCCTGTTAAAGGAGTCTTCCAGAAGCTCACTGTCACAGTTACGCTTAATTGTCCACTTGACTGGAATATGAGACTCATGAAACAGTGAGTGGATCATGGGAGGCTGTAGTCGTCACTGGATGAATCTACTGATGTTCAGTTAAATGTGCTGTTAGGAAGTGGGGCCCAGTTGGAGGCGGTGGGTCGCTGGGTGTGTGTTTGGAAGGTCTAACTCTCATGAATGCTGCTCCCTTATCCTCTGCTTCCCAGCCAACAGGACTTGAGCAATTTTCCTCTGCCATATCTATTTGCCATAATATTGGAGCCATTGGATTGAACCCTCTGAAACCCTAAACCAAATCAGTCCTCTCCCTTAAGTTGTAAATGTTGCCCCCGCAATGAGAAAACCAACTAATATAAGCATATTGAGTACTGGAGTCCATTTGTTCATACTTGTGGTAACCAGGGAAGACAGAGGAAACTGCATCCTTGGGAAGGGAAATATCCCAGACTAGAACAATCTGGTTCCTGGATCCCTCACCAACTAAGAAGTAAGCTAGGACTAGGAGTAGACTGCTGGACTAGTCTGCAGGCTTGTTTTTTATTTCATTTCATTTTGTTTTGTTTTGATTGTAGAAAGAGGGATAAGAGATCATTCTAGAAACTGAACAGAAGTTCATGACGGGGCTTAATCCCCACACTGCATTCTGGAGCAATCACTCTGATAAGGTGTAGAGGGCTACAGAGAGCGAGGGAGAGGAGAATCAGACAGCAAGGAGGACACAAGGGTGATGAGGGAAGGACAGAGGGAACTGAGGCAAGTTGAGACACATGTAGACGGCTCGATGTGGACAGTGACTGTTTGGATATATGGGGTGAGGAGGAAGGTTGCACCGAGAATGGGTCCCCATTTACAGGCTGGAGCAGGTGGGAAAGTGTTGATGCCATTTACTAAAAAGGGGCATCAGGACATAGCAGCAGGTTCCATGGAGGGAGGGCACGCATGGTGTCTCTGGACAGGGAGACCATGTACTCCAGACCTGTGGTGGTGAAATTATCCACAGCAACTCAACTTAGGGGCCCTTGTCTGTATCATCATCTCTTGTGGATCTGGTCAGCATAAGACAGTCACACAAGCCCCAGGTATATTCACGGGACCTAAGGTTAGGAAATGGAATAGCTGGAAGTACAGGATCCTCATCCTGAACGATGTCAGTATATTTATCTCCTCTTTGTGTCTGTTTAATTTCAACAGGGAACTAAAAGTTTAAGTCCTTGTGTCCCCATGAATTCCAACAAGACAGATGGAAAAGGGATTCTGAGGCTCAAAGGGGCCAGTGGCCTCCATCTGGAAGGATGGGGATATGATCTGGTATGCAACAACAAGCAGGTTTGGAGGCACAGGGTAATCGGGTCCCTGCTTAATTTCAGAAGATGGTTGAAAAAGCTCCAAATAAAAATGGAGAAAGCATAAGAGCACTGTACCAGGCATACAGTAGGCACTCATTAGGTGAGTCTTTAACATCGACGTGAATCTCATCTCAGCATCCTTCATCATGTTCCTCCGTAACTCACATCCACATCTGAACGTTCACCAGTGGTCAACAAGATCATAGTTCTCAGTGTTGCCTGAAGTTTATCATATTTGGGGATCTAGTATTTCATGGAATCACTTTGTTCCTATTTGGGGAAGAAGGAATTAAGAGACCACTCTGCATTGGGATGAGAGTCGAAAGCTGCTCTTGAGCCAGGTGGGTTGGAGTAAGACTTGAAGTAAGAGAGGGAATAGGCAGCAAGAAAAGGAAAGCAAGCTGCCACACACAGTTTTCTCCTAATTAAAATCTCTCCACCAGAGTGTAGCATATTATAAGTTATTGTTGAATGAGTAAAGGAATGAATTAATGTCTAATCATCATAATACTAAGACTGAGGAGATGATAGACAATGAGGGGAGAGGGAAAGACTTCATATAGGGTGTTGGAAAAGGCATCTCTGAGAGATAATGTTTGAGTCATGACTTTAGGCTAAGAAAGTGTCCTGCAAAGCACCAGGGGCACAGGTGATTTTTTAAATAACCTATAAGAAGAGTGATAAAGTAATAACCATTTCCAATGTGAATTTGATTTCCCAAGCTTTTCTGCAGGCATCATTTCATTTCCCCTCTTGGGATAGCCTTTGGAAATTGCCCCTTGCCAGGGTTCTTTGCAGATTGCTTTTGGTTATGTGTTCACATTGCCCACCCTTGTCTTGTGAGTAGGCTGGTTAATTGCACATCAGTGGGGCCAGCATAAAGGTCAACCTAACCCTGAGACAAAGAAAGTCCTCCCATTAGTTAAAAATTAGTGAAGAGGGATGCCCAAAGCCAGGGTGAGGAGTATCAAAGAAATCAAAGGAAAAGCTTCCTCCTCCATTGCCCAAAAAGTAACTGGTTGCTCCTCAGGGAAAACCAAATTTGGAATCTCTAATGACAGTTGGCTTTCCAACTTTGATCAAACAAATTCAGAGTCCAGATCAGAGGCAAGCAGAGGGCAATGGTAGGAGTGGGTTCGTTAAACACACTGATCAGTGTCAGGAGCAATTTACATAATCTGGGGGGAAAATCATTTCATAATTAAATTATGATTAGGCCTAGTTTTCCTGCCTACAGGCAAGCTATGGCATGCCAAGATACAATTCCATGTTTACCTTCAGTCACAGCTAAAACTTCAGTGGCCCCTTGATGATGTGATGCTCCAGGGCAGTATTAAATCCTAGTTACTTGAGAACTGAGTAGTAAGAGAAAGTTTCCACCTGGGGAAGGACAAATTCCTAATCAATATAAGTTCCTTGTGGACCTAAGATCTTTATCAGCATAAGTTCCTCGTTGTCCTAGGATTATCACCAACCTCTGAGTCACCTGTTACTCCCAGTATACTGAATAAAAGATATGGTGAGCTCAGGGAGCCTTCATCTTTGTTGCCCAGAGCAATGCTGATCAGGCCCAAAGCTCAACTTCTTCTCCAAGTCTTGCTTCCTGTCTTTATTTATTAATTCATCCTGTGCTGTCATGGTTCACAGGATACCAGGTTCTGGTAATGTCCCCTTTCTCTATAGATCAGATGTGGCCTCTCTCCTTGGGTGGAGGCTCTGAAACCCAGGAGAACCATCAGAAAGAGATGTAGCTAGGATGGGCTGGGACAAAGACCTTCCCAGATCTTTCCCCTATGGTTTCCTCATTTGATGCCCGACTCTCTCCTCCTGCACTTCACATTGGACACCAGAGTAGTTTCACTAAGAAGACCCAGTGTATGCAATGTGGACAAACATATACACAGGATGATGATTGCAGGCAGCCTGAGAATTCCCTGAAAGATAAGTCTATAATCAGCCACTATTGCATAGTAACAACCAGAACATAATGACACAAATCCGTGCGGCATTCCTACACCCTGAACCTCGCTGACATCACTCTCTCTGATGTTGAACACTAGATAGCTCTCTTGGACGGGAGGTGGGGGGCTGATGCATTTGAGGTTTCTCCTTAGAATAGCAGTTACCATTCAGTGAGCACCCACTGCGCCACAATGCTTGTTCTCTGCAGACTCTGAGCTCTCATTCCCATTGCTACTCCAGGAAGAAAGAGATAATATCAGCCCGTTTCACAAAATCAAAATAAAATTGTGGTGGGGGGGGGGACCGAGGCTCAAAGAATTATATATATATTAATTATGTCTGTGTAGGCAGAATGAATACACATATACATATCTTAGCTATATGTGTGAGGTAACTCTATGTATGCACATGTGTACATAGGAACTCTTTTCCCCAGAAGGGTACACAATAGGATGGTTACTTCGCTGCAGAGGATCCAGGGCTAGGGGCTCTTTTTGTTTCATTGCGTTTCTTTCTGAATCGCTTGCATTTTGCAAGCAGCTAAAAACGTTCCTTTAAGAAATATCAATAGATGTTATCTACAGAGAGAATTAGAATATTTCACATCTATACATACATAAAGTTTGGCTCTTCAGTTAAAATGAATTTTAAATTTTTAAATAAACAAAACAATCCTTCGTTCAGTTATATTTGCTGAACAAAACACTGAAACACATTTTCAAAGGCACCCTGGATGCAACGTCCTGCATTTATGATCTTTCTACAACGGAGTCATTCACCCTTTCCAGGTGCAGTTCCTTAGTAACTACTTCCTGTCCTCTCAATAACCCTTTACTGAACCCTGAAGAAGCTCTGAGGTACTGTGCTTGTTCTGGACATTCCAAAAGGCAAAGACACTACCAAGAGTTGCACTGAGTGCATTGTGATCTTCGATGGTGAATAAACCTCCAAAACATACTTATTTCCAAAGAGATGTGCATATAGTTGAATCTTTTCCTTCCTTACCTCTGCCTAGAACAAAACGATGTCTGATCACTAGTGTTTAACTTAAACCAACCAACCAGACAACGAACACATAAATATTGAGTCCACATTCTCCCTAGGTCTCTAATTAAAATTATTTTTCACCTCAATAAATGCAGAGCTATTTGAAAAACACTTATCATTTCATAAAGGGCATCTCCACCTGTGACACTACCAGCACTGTGCTGTTGGTAAGCTATTTAATAATCACAGGTCATCGGCCAGGCTGGGGTAAAGGTCAGAGGAAGAAAATCCTCCAATTAGTAAAGAATCAGTGAAGAGTGATGGGGCAGCCAGGGGCGAAATATTGAAGAGATCAAAGGAAAACATTGCCATGCCACTGTCCAAAGGGCAAGGAGTTTAGAGAAAGCTAGCAGGGGCCCTCAGTACTCAAGCCTAGACAATGCACCCCAGTGACACAGGTGAGACTCACAGCCTAGCAAACAAAGGTCTGTTACTATCCACTCTGCTCTGTCTCCTCTTTTGTTGTTGATTTTCATTAATACCTGCTTGCAGTACATAATGATCTCATTCCTTTTGAGGAGTCCGTACATGTACATAACACACCTCAATTCTTTCTTCATCCTCTTGCCTTCTGCCCTGTCCCCCCTCCCTCCAGCTCTGGGTCCCCTTGACATATTTGCAAAATATCTATCTCCCTATTTCCTATCTTCTACCTTTATTTTGCTCCTTATTTATACAAGAGAAACTATGCATTAGTACCAATGGCCAACAAATAGATGAAATAATGTTCAACATATCTGGCCATTAGAAAAATACAAATTAAAACAATACTGAGATTCCACCTTACCCCAGAAACAATGGCTATTATCAAGAAATAAAATAATATCAAGCACCAGTGAGGCTATGGGGGAAAAGGAACCCTTCTACATTTGTAGTGGGAACATAAACTAGCAAACCATGGAAATCAGTGTAAAGATTCCTCAAATAAACTAAAATAAGAAATTCCATTCACCCCAGCTATTCCCCTTCTAGGTACCTTCCCTAAAGAGTTAAAAATATCATACCACAGTGATGTGTGCATACCCATGTTTACAGCAGGACAAACCGTAATAGCTAAAGCTTGGAGGAGGCCTACACACCCACCAGCAGGTGAATGGATAAAGAAAACGTGATATTTCCACACAGTGGAGCACTTCTCTTCGCTGTCCCTCGCTGACACGCCCTGCTGTCCCCTCAGCCACACCCTGGCCTGGCTTCATTTCTCTGGCCCTCCCCTGTGTCATCAGATGCTCTCAGGCAACGCAGAAGACAGAGCAGGTGTCTCAACCACTTAGAAAGGTACTTGGTAGCATCTATTAAAATTAAACTATGCACATTCATTTTGATCCAGTAAACTTTGATTTTTTGCAGTTTTATAACAATAAAGCTACCAAAACATTTAATGCAACTTTGTTTGTGCTGACAAAAAAAACTGAAAACAATCTGATGGTTTATTAAGAAAGGAATAATGAATATACATTTTTTGTATAGGTTTAGGAAATATAAAGTAGTCATTGAAAGCAATGGTTTAAAACTAATTCTATGGATCTGGAGGCACATTGGTAAGGAAAGAAAGTTACCAAATAGCTCTTTGAATATAATTCTACTTTTTAAAATACACAATAAAGCTCTATTTTGGTTTGGGTATGTGTTCAGGCACAAGGGAGATGACAAAGACATTGCAAGGTACACAATGGAGATGGGTGCTAGCTTATCTTGCAGAGCCGTCTCCGTGGTCGAATCAGGGTGGGGGAGGGTATTAACTTCAAAATGTCTTCGTCATTTTGGCTGCGGTGAGTATAACATCCTCCTGAAATCTTTAAAGGATTAATAAAAAGACTTTTTTAATGTTTGCTAAAATTAATGCCAGTCTAAAAAGTCAGCAGAAGTGCTGTATCTTACCCTCACATTCAATTGAGACCATGACCCTACTAAAAGTTTCTCGCTGTCAATCAATCCTCACATCCTGAGCATAGAGTCCCATCCCTCAGCAAGGGATGCAAACCCTGTGTGACGTTTACTACCCAGCTCTAGCTTCACTCTCTTCCTCCTCCGGGTGCAGCTCCCACCACTCTGAGCATGCCACATGGCTCTAGATTCCTAGCTTTGCACATGCAGTGGCCTCCTGCTGCAATGTCCTCCTTCTATCCTTTTCCTGGTTGGTTATTATTCAAATCTCAGCTCAGGAATTTCTCCTTCCAGAAAGACTTCCTGGCAGCTCTACTTACAAGACTGGATGGAGTGCTGCCCTGTAGATTCCAATAGTACCCTTTGTCCTCGACTGGTATACATGAATTATTTTCTTTTCATTTGTCATTAAGTACAGGGATGTCTTAGGCCATCATAGATATTCGATAAATATGTCTTAAGAGCTGCCTGACTGAGTCACATGGATGGATAGAAGGATGAATGGATTGGTAGGTAGATGGGTGGATGATGGATGGATGGATAGGTAGATGGATGGTTTGGTGGAGAGATAAATAGAAGGACAGATAGGCATATATATGGATGGATGGATGGATGGATGGATGGATAGATGACGTAAAGGTGAGATGATTTTTCCAACATCATATAGCCAGCAACTTCTAAGAAGTAAGAATATGAGATCAAAGCAGTAGAAAAAAAGAAAAGAGAGTGAACCTTTATTTGAGGAATATTTACTCCTGATGATGCCACAGCAACCTCTGAACAGTCCATTAATCTGAAAATCGTTTGGATCAGGCTGGAAACCTCTTTTAAGAAAAATGTAGCATTTGTGGTGTCACAGCCTTTTTGGAACCAGTGCACTCAGACAGGTGAGCCAAGGTCATAAGTGGTAGAACTTACTTCCCTTTTCAAGATCAGCAGGGACAACACACGATAGCTAGGTCCTTCACAATTCCACATCGTCTCATGTACACGCACAGGAAGTGGGTCAGCACGATGAAGAAGAAAATGACAGGGCCCAGGGTGCCAGAGAAGCTGCTGCAGCCCATTTAACACCAGATCGCTGGTAATTGATCAGACTGGCATTTTCTCATCGCCTTCTAGGGTGTCTTCATAAAGCTCTCCAAAAGCCATTGCTACCAAGGAAGAGCGAGCACATAAAAATGGCTAATCAACAGCCTGTTCCAGGCGAGCCTTGGAAGTGAATGGGATGGGAGGGTTTTGAGAGTAAAAGGGGGTAAACTGGACAGGGTATAAGGATAGTAAGACTAAATCATGGTGTCCCACGAAACAGGGTATTTGTCCACCTTAGCAATGGACATGTCTACAATCACTGGTTTTCCAGCTACTTGCATGTGCTTTATAAATTTTAATGAGACACAAAATGTTTTATTTTTGGCATCACTCCTGGAAGTAATAATTTCTCATGAACACCTGTATTTCTATTTTCTAGTATGGCACCTGCCCACTGAAAGAATGAGGCATTCTGGGAAGCACGGCACCAAGTACACGACACTCTGCTCCTCTAACCCATACCCGTGGACAGGGCGTCAGAGCTTCCACAGCAGACTCCCTTGACTACCGCATCTACAATGCCGCCCCGCACCCTACATCCTGATGTGAACCCTCAGATCACCTCGTCCACCCTCCACACAACCCTCTGCTCATATATCCTGACATTTCATGAACTTCCCAACATCCTGACTGAAGCCCTGTAAAATAGATCCTGGAGCCCCCCCCACACACACAGAGTTGGGCTCCTTCCTTGAGATGCTCCTCTTTGTCTCAATTGTAGAAGAAAACAAACTCAGCTTGGATTAACCATGTGATATTTCTCAACAAAAAATAAAACCCATCAGGGCCAGTCAGTTTCCTCTAGCTTCGCACATGCGCTTACTCTCATCTCCAAGCCGGATCATAAACTCTTTGAAAAGACTATTTCTTCGTAATTCGAGGAGTACAACCCAAAGTCAGGTGGTATGTTTGCTTACCTGTGCAGTGCTGTTTACAGAAACGTGTAAAATGCCTTTAATAGTCTCTTGGTTTACTTTCCTCTCTTGATATGTTTTGGATGAATAAATGAGCAAACATTCCCAGAGGTTTTCATGTTTACATTCATCTTGATCCCCAAACATTTTTTTTTTTTACTACGAAAGCATAGACTCCTCCACTACAAAGTCTCTAACCATGTTAGTGAATCCAGTAGGGATGAAAGAATCTGGGGTAGGGGAAACATGTTACTGATTCTCAAACTTGAGCTGCTACCAGAATGCACTGAGGGGAGACTTCAGCCCCACCGGCTCTGACTGCACTGGTCTGGAAAGGGGCCCAAGAGTTTTTACTTTTGTCCAGTTCCCAGATGTGCCGGTTCAGGGACCACACTTTGAAAACCACTGATCTGATCTTTAAGGGTGGATTGGGGGTCATATAAGTAAAGTAGGTAGTACAGAGTAGCAACTAACACATTTTAAGGCTTACAGTAAAGTGTGATGCTGATGGTGATGATGATGGTGGTGGTGGTGGTGGTGATGGTGATGGTGGCGGTGGTATCCGAGGTGGCAATGATTATCAATAATGATGAATAATATCCAAATAAATAGACCAGAGAGGCTAACTCTGACCAAAATAGATTTCTGCATGAACTCTTTTAAAAAGGAAGAAAGACAAATATCTTTCTCCAGCTTTCTCATAATACAAAGAAATTCAGCCCAAAGCGACACCATGCTTAGTCCTTTCACAGCACGTGTGACTGGCTAACACAGTGCATGTCTCACTGTAGCAGGTTCTGGTATTCAAAGATGAAAATATTTACAACAGAGGGAATCCAAACTCCAATCAGTGAGTATTTTTAAAAGCTCATATTTGTATATTTGGTGTGAAACCTAATTAGACCAGAACATCTTTAATTAAGTGTGTCAGCCCCAGTGGAAGCCGCAGAGTTCAATGCTAATAAAGCTGATAAAGGCTTTTGTTTCTCAGACTTTTATTTAATGCCACAACCACATTAAGCCAATCTGTAACATATGGGTAGCTCTCTCACTATGGATGTTTCTTTGGGGGTCTGGGTGTTTCTTCCTGTGAATTAATGCAATCAAACTCCTACCAGTGTTAATTATTTTTTCTCCAAGAAGCAAATCCCCAAATGTAGCCATAACCAGCTGTGACTTACTGTTGGCATTGTGGCACGGTGATGGACTCACGCTGTCTGCTGCTGCTGGGGGAAGATGGGGAGAGGGCTTGGGTCCCAGGGTATTCAGCCTACAACACTCTGAGTATCTTTTGCCAACCTGGGGTTGACCTTAGCTTTTTGTGGTTCCAGACTCGTACAGCTTTCTTGGCATTTTTCAACCTCACCATTGGTCTCAGAGCTTAAATCCTGTGGTTTGCAATAGCTTTTCTTCTAGAAGATCTGATGGTCACTACGGTAGGAGACTACCCGGCCAAAAGACTGCATGTGCCCTCTGCCTGGATTCCCGTGTCAGCTCTGGCTCACAGAACAAAACCCCTTGAGACAAAAGTCTTAAACTCCAGACCTTTCTTTTTCTCTTCCTGATGGCTGCAGTGCTTTTCCCCACAATGGTCCATAACTAGCGACCACTCCTCCTCCATCCGGGTCTTGACTTAACTATCATTTTTCTCAGTCCACCCCACTTAACTAAGTTCTCAGTCACAAAAAAAATTCTTTCTCGCTTCCCTATTTTATTCAGAGCCTTTGGCACATGGCCACAACTACCTATTTTGTGTGTTCATCTCTTTAGACGACTGTCATCCCTTCCTCCTGCAGAATACAAACTCTCAGGATGGAGTCGGGTAGGCTTCTTTACTTTGACATCCTCAGCTCCTCATTCCTGTTGGAGACAGAGTAGGCACTTGGACAGTAGATGCATCATAAATGGATAATGAAATCTCAAAGGAATGACGATACCTTTTCTACTCATCCTTGTCTACTTCAGAAATGCTAAAGCTGCCAAACACCTACAAGCATTATTTTGATGGCTGCTTGAGGAAGTCACCCAGTGACCAAGTATAGGACAGAAGAAAGGTTAGCAATGAAACAAAATAGGTAGCCAAGTGCTAACATAGAGAAGAACTTAGAATGATTAAAGTGGAATTTGAATTATAACTGTATAATCTCAAGCAAGTCATTTGCTCTCTTGGAGTTTTTATTTCCTTATCAAGAAGGAATGAGCACAACAATTACCAAGGAGGTGTGAAAACGTAATTGTTCAACCAATGGTTAAACAATTCAAATCTGAACTCGAGGAAAAATCAATCTCATCAGAAGGAAGGACGGTGTCCTTGAAGACATCTGTACATAATAGTAAGTAAACACTAAGCTGAATTCTAAATTTAGGAAGGGTCTAAAGTTATAAGATATTGCAGATGCACAGGAAGAGAGGATTTTTTAAAATTTTTTTATTTCTATTTTGATTTTTTATTTGTTTCACTATTTCATTAGTATATATATTAGTATATTTCATTATTATATATTAGTATATATATTATTTATATTTCATTAGTATATATTTAGTATATATTAGTATATACTATATATATTAGTATATATTCTATTCATTTTGGGGAATTGATTTGAATATTAAATTTTAGAAAGGTTTAGACTGTTTCAGAGGATTATCCTACAGGAACAGGATATGCTTTCATAATTATAAGCAAAAACTGGCGTGATGTAGAACAAAATAAAATGACTGAAATGCATGTCATTGAAGAACGCTTTTAAATTGGTCAGGTGCCTTTATGAAAAGGGGATCTTGGGACAACTGATGGCTACAAGCAAAATATAAGTCGGCAATAGAATAAGGGATCAGGCCCAGGTTACGGAGTAAGAGACCAAGTACTTTGTCTCTACTCATATCCCATCTAGAATGGAGATGAGTGGAATAAAAGTGAGTAAACTGAACATGATAAGTATGACATGACATATAGATACAGCGTGTGACTTCTGCTCTCAAATCACCTGAATTCAAATGCAGAAGCCAGAGTGATGGACACTGTAGCAAAGGATTCTCAGAGCGGGAATAACCTGAAACAACAGATGTGCCTAAAAGGGAGAGTACTGGGGGCATTTAGAAGGGGTCCCTTTCTCTGAAAACCTAAAGGGTCTCTTTGGACTGAGACTGATGAGTCCCACTGAGAATGACTGTAGGTCCTAGGCCATGCCAGACTCCTAGGAAATGTATGGTCTGGGGTGGGATTCAACCAAGTCATAGATGTCATACAAGAACAAAGCTAGAGAAAGAATGACTGGGTATGTACAGAAATGTGGAGCTATTTAGAAATCACTTCTGGGATACTGGGGAGAGGGGAGCAGTTTACCAAACAAGATCTAGTTCAATAAAAGAGTTAAGGATGCTGGAAGAATCCAGAAAGTCAACCACCCGGTCACTGAGACATTGTGACACTTGATTCTCAGTGGACACAGAATGGGGCAAGATTTCTAAAACCCAGAGAGAGGGATGCCACCCAGAGCTGGGCACAGAAGTGTTCGGAAACAGCTTGACCCAAGAAAGAGAAGTTTGGGGCTGTCTTTCTGGAGACATTGACTGTGGGTCCAGAAAAATCATATTTTTCAAACTATTTAGTCCCTCTATGACCAATAACAATGGAAAAAAGAAAACATCTGAAAGTTTCTCAACTCTTTCAAATTAAAGTGACAATGAGACACATATTTCACCTCTGATACTGACAATCTCCGTAGATTGATAAAAACCTAGTTATGTCTAGGATTTGAGGAAAAAGGTGTGTTCAAATAGATATGCTGGTGGAACCATACAACTTTTCTAAATGGTACAACTTTTCTAAATGGTAATTTGCTCCATTTAAAATTTTTTAATGCATTTATTTTATTTATTCATTACATCGCATAAAATTTGTTCTAACTTCACACATAAGTTACCAAGATATGAACATGATCACCATGATCTTGTTGATAGTTGTTTATTTTACATTTTCAAAATTGAATTCACATGCTGCTTACAGACTGAAAGCTCTAAAATTCTTACATGGAAAGATATCTTTATGTATTGTTGAGGAAACAAAGTTGTGAAATAGTAGATAATATTATAGTTCTATGAGGAAGAAATAAAAATTGTGAGTGTATGTACACATACAAAATTGACTGGAAGGATATATTTCAAAATAATCTGAGCTGGGAATAGTCGGGCACATCTGTAATCCCATCATTCTGGGAAGCTGAAGCAGGAAGATCACAAGTTTGAGGCCAGCCTGGGCAACTTACCAACTTAGTACGGCTTTGTCTCAAAATAAAAACTTAAAAGAGATGGGGAAGCTCAGCGTGAAGGTCCTGGGTTAAATCTCTAGTATCACACACGAAAAAAAATCTGAGACATTAGATTATGGGGGAATGTTCATTATTTTCTATTTATTTATTCTCATGATGTCTGAAATTTTAGTAGGGAGCTACATGATTTTTATGGACAGAAATTAAGATATTAAAATGAAATAAAAACACCTTTGAACAAGGCAGCCAGATACTGGTTCATAATGGCTCTACCCACCACTTCACACATGGGGCACAAAGGGTCTAACTGGAGTGCGTTCCACAGATAACCTTTCTCCTAAGAACCTGTATCAGCTCTTTTCCAGACAGTACGCTTGGTGCCAGGGCATCCAGATCCTCTACAGCCACCTGCAGTTGTTTGGAATTCATCATCAGACAGGCTAGCCATTTAGAAGGGGATGGAGCAGCAGAAGTCAAGCGTCCATGGGCACTGATCTGTCCCGAACTGTTCGGCCACCTCAAAACAGTACATCATTCAGGTATCTCTTGTGACTGGACAAATTGAGTCAGCGGTGTCCGTGCTACAGCTGTTAAGGGTTCTGACTGCCCCACCGCCCTCCTAACCCATGCTGTATCTCCTGCTGCCTCCTATTCTCCATGTTCAGTCTTCTACTTTGCTCTGCTGGCTCACATGAGACTTCAGATCTTACCAGGGCTCTAGCATCCCACTGTCTTTTTCTCCTTCTAGAAATTCTAGAATTTCTTCTAGCATCCAAGATGGCCTGATACTACTCAGTTGTGTACTCCTTCCTCCTCCCAACCTGGCCTCAAGACCTCCTCTTACAGTGTCCTGATAAAATCCAGTGGACTTGGTGTTGTGGACTTTGATTTCCTCTCAGATCCATTCCTACCTTGGTGGGCCAGGAATATAAATAATCAGGGAATCAGGAGAGCTCATCCTCATATCCTCTCTCTACTGTGAAGGAACTGTATAACCAGGGATGGTGCAAGTCTCCTCTCTGAGCCTTTGCTTACTCGTCTATTACATTAGGATGTGGAATAAAACAAAAATTTATTATTATAGCACCTGAAAAAAGTTCCAAGCCCTATGCACCTATAGAAGGTGATATATATGAAAATGTAATTAACATTGTTATCAGAGAAGTTAAACCTCTTTCTTTAGGTCACAGTTTAACTTCTCAGTAGTATAAGGAGGATTCAAGCAAGGGTATGCAGACACCATGCCCTTGAACTTTCAAGTTATACCCAATGGTCATGAGTATTAGAAAATAAACAAAGGAACCATGTATATGAAACTCTGGTACACTCTACAAAATGAGCAATGTTATTAAGATTTTAAATAGAGAAAAACAAGCAGGGCTATTCTAGTGCAAGTTTAGATAGTGTGCACTATGTTTTCTTTCTCCTCCTAGCATCTTCCATTCCCCATTCTGTCAATATTCATCTAACATTCAAAGTTAAAACTGAGGTCCATCCACTTCTCAAATGCACTTGTAATTATTTTTCTATTATCCTACACATTGTGCTATCACAAAGCCATGCCCAATGCATCCGTTCTTGGCATCTGTGTCCTAGTTTGTCTTCTCCCCTCACCCTGTTAGCTCTGAGCCTCATAATGAAAGCAAAGGTTAAATGTTTGTAGACTCACTCAACACCCACAACATTAAAACAATTGGATGGGAAATAATCTCATCTCGACATGCTGGGGGAGATGCGCTGCACACCCATTAGAGTTAATGGGAGTCACAGCCAAATCAAGGTGAAGCCTCTCCTCCCAAGGGCATGATGGCAAGGAGCAGAACAGGGAAGTTTAAATTGGAAAAACCCCTCATAGAACTGCATGTGGGAGTCTAGGAATCTGAGTCTTAGACTTTGTGAAAGTTGTGTATCTTTGAGAAATGCTCTCAAGGCCTGGATTCGGACAGAAGTAATTGTGTAACCTTGAGAATGTTATTAATGCCAATGAGACCTCAGTTTATTCATCTGCAGAAAGGACAGAGGAATAGTATACAATTAGTCCAGCTATGATAGATTCTATTGGAAAGGAAATGGTATTGTTCATACAGTATACACCACACAAATAAGTGTACAGACAAATTAGCTAGCTTTTTTTTCATCATCATCATCATCACAATTAACAATAACTTCATCACTGTGGAAGAGAAAGGAATGTCGTAGGTACTGAATTTGTTTTCAAGTCAAGTGGCTTCCAAGAAAACTAGATTCACAAACCACCAAGACCAAAATCACTACCACCTCCATCAGACTCCACACAAGAGTGTTTACAGTCTCTTTCTATCCTACACAGGCTCTGAAACACACGTACTGTCTTCATCTCACAGGAAATGAAAGTTCAGGGAGCTAGCCCTGAGTTAGATAGGATAACACAAACGACAAGGTCTGGGTTTTACAAAGCTCTCTGTAGGCTAAATCCAGGACACATGACCAGCTGTTTTCCGATTTGTCCATGCACCAGCCCCAGAGCTCCCATGCTTGACTGTAAGGAATGTCGTGCTTTCAGGAGAGAGGGATCCCATGAGGCTAAAACCTTAGACTTTACCCGATTCAGTGCAGAAGGCATTTGTTCTCCAGGATGTCATAGAGGCTGCTGAAAGCCATCAATACATACAAGCAGTCAGCACTTGAAACCTCAGGTTAGACCCAAGCCTCTTGAGGACTGTCCTCTGAACCAGAAGACATCCAGCTTCAACATGTCAGGTCCAAACAGCCAACACAGGGAAAGAAAGAAGTCCCAGCATTTAGAAAAGATAACACAATCACAACAGAAGAATACAAGACATTCTAGGATAAACAAAGGGCTTTCAGACATATCTGAAAATAAAGAGGTAACTATAAAACCAATCAATACACAAAGAATCCTGGGGAAGGACATAGGTACCTCCAGCATCAAAGTTCCCTATGAACTCAGACTCTACTACCGAGCTGAGGTCTGCAGGATGCCTCTGTTTAAATATCCCTTTCCTATGTTTTCTTAGGAAAAAATACCCAAGACTTGAAGGCAAGCCCTCAGTCTTGTTGTTTCTTTGTTCCTATTGTGGAAGTCTGGAAGAAAAAAATACCATTCATGTAACTTGTTCAAGAACAGCAAAAAGGACTTCATGTAAGGCCACTGTTATAGGCATAGGACCACTGCAATGGGACTGGGAGTAGGAGAGATATATCAGACTCAACTGTGAGCTTACCACAGACAAGCAAGAGTGTATAGTCAAGGAGCAGGTTGGAGATAGTGAATGGAAAATGCCCAAGAGGGAATCACAAGGGGGAAGGAACTATTCTGGGTAAACCAGCCTATGGGAATTTTTCCTGAAGACAGGCCGGGAAGATCAGCCAACACCTTGTGGTGTGGGATCCAGGATGACAAACACAGTTAGCTACCGGGGATGATCACATACTGAGGATGGGCAGTCAGTTAAACTGACTTAGCAGGGTTCTTCTAAAACTGGACAAGGCACAGATGAGCGTAGAAGCTCAAATCTCAAGCCAAGTTGAAAAGGCCAAGGTACCATAAGTAAACTTTGGTCAGAGAGAGCCATTTTGTCAAGTCTCCTACGTGGATTCCACCTCAAATGTAAGAGAAGAGCAGATAGTGCTGGAGTATAAAATAAACATAAGACAACTGGCCGATCAACTGTAAAAACCTAACATCCGGCCCTATAGCAAAGCAAGAGACAGCAGTCACCAGCCCCGCAATCCAGCTCTTCTCCTCCTCATTTCTCACCTTCCCTTCCTTTCCCACTGCCCTTGTTTATGAGGGAGGGTGCCTTTGGTTTGAAATGACATCCAGAACGTGAAATACTTCATGCTGGTTGAATCTGGGTGACACAAATCTCAGTTACACATGAAGAACCAATTCCAACTCAAACTGAGATATAATGTGCTTGAGGTCAGGAACACTCTCTGGCCAAGAGATTTTAGGTCTCTGACTTCCACTGAATTGTTTAGTAAAAGCTGTTCCTTCATCCTCACTCCCATGCTCAGAGTGGTTGCTGTAATCCCTGATGCTCCCATAAGGGACCAGCAGCAGGAAGACTTGAATTAAAGTGCTCCCCACCAGACAACACTTACATAGCAGAGTTGAGATCGAATGCAGAGCTCCTAGTTCCCAGCCCAACACTCGCTGTCCTCCACCACCATGCCTTCCCACCAATATACGCCCTGTCCCAGTGTTAGTACAAGTTTTCATTTGTATTCGTCCCAGCTCAGGTTGGCTTCACTTTGCTTTATCTAAACTATTCTTTCTTCGCTGCTTCCATGCCCTGAAACACTGAACCTAAGAATGAAGGAATCCTCCTCTTGAATTCTCTAGTGGGAGAAAAAAAAAGATGGCTTTCTGTTCCTCTCCTGGATTCACAGATAACAGGGGAGACACGTCACAGCCTCGGATCTCAGCAGCTATTATCCTCTGTATGTTTTATTCTTTCACATACACCTTAATCTTCCCAGGAAAGAAACAGATATCTGATATAACAAGTGTATGTTTTGGGTTTTTTTTTCTGGAGATCTGACTGTTCATTTTTTCCTTGGAAGGGCCAGAGTGTCTTTCAAAAGTTTCAGCCATGGGTTTTTGAGAAACTTATCCGTGTGGCATGTCTGTCACTTTTCACAGTCCTCAAGCGAGTCTTGGCAATTTTCACATAATGGCATTTGTTGACAGGTTGTTAGGGCTGACAGTGAATATGTTTGAAAAACTGTCAAACTGGTGAAAAAAAAATTAAAGAGAGGGTCTCCTTACATTTGAAACAGCATGTTAAACTGCAAGTACAGCCTCAAAATGCAGAAACCTCCATTCTCATCAAGTTACATGCTCACAGTGACAGCCTGAGAAGGTGGAATCCCTAAAAATTAATGTCATCTTGTCACTTCAAAGGTCATAAGGCACATTACCACTAAACTCTATTGATCTGCATAAAATTGAGTTTGCCTTTAATGCGCCATAACAGGTGAATGGAAGAGAGAAGACACTGCAAAGCAGTCAAGCTGATGCAAGGTGTTTAATTGGGTGAGCAGAAGTTCCCAAGGAGTTGGCAGGGAACTCAAAAACATGGCATTGTGAGTCTAGGCACTTGGGCCACTCTGGTGCTGGATCTTTAATCAATAGATTTTCGAGGAATGAGATCGTGGATGAGCAGCGATGGAAACAACAGATAGCCAGAGTGATGGTGTCAGTTACCCACCAGACTGACCAAAGCAACCCCCGCCCCGTCATGAAGGCTGGCATTACTCAGCATGAGGGGCTTCATGGAATGACCCAGAGCTGAGCAATGGCATTTTTCTACAGTCAATGTTGGCAGTAAAGACAAAATGGGACAATCAGATGGGCCAGTGAAGATCACTTTGTGCATGAGTCCGGATGATATGTCACACAAGACTTGCCCACTCAGGGAAACTTGCAACCCACCCAGGAACCATGAAACCAGCCAATATTAGAATAAGAACTCTCCAAATGATCAAGAAACATGATGGCTAGAGGTGATGCTGTCTACTCTTGGTTTGACTGCTCCCAGTTTGTTGAGTTTAACACACCTGTAGATTTTTCCCTAATCTTCTGAGATAATCCTGAAATCAGCTCCATCACCTCTTGTGGTATGAAATTTGCTGTACTCCAGTTGGTGACTTGGCAATGGCCATCAAACAGGTATGTCCAAAAGAGAACTATCCCTGGATTACATAATAGCAACGTCCCCTTTTTTGGATTAGGAAACTGCAACTTATTTCAACTCTGAGACTAATTTTCTTCCTTTGAAGAAAGGAATAATGGCATCTTTATCCCTTGGTTATCCTGGGGATCAATTTGAGCTAACATATGTACTTGAGATAATCACATTAAATCTGGTATATACTAGGTACCCAACATTTTTGTTTGGAAGACATGGATCCCTGAAAGAACCAAGGGGTTCAAGGTCCTAGAAGTTTCCATTTTGTTTAGTGTTTTCAATGAATTGCTATCCTTTAAAGCAAACCAACCTCTTTTAAGAGCAAGGAGCCTCTCTAGCCACCAATGTAGCTCCTACCAGTGTCTCTGGATAAACTTGTGCCTAAGCCCATAGAGGGCTTAGGGTTTTAACTTCAGTTGTTTGTTTCAGAACACAAATGTTTTCACCAGGGCTCCCTTCCTGCAGCTGAGACCCAGGCAGTCTCCTGAACTTTGCAAGCTCTGCAGGATGTACAGTTTAATCAAGCAAGAGCTCTGAGGGGCTGGCAGTACATCATGCCTGAGGGGCAGGCCTGCTGTCTCCTCCTGGCTCGGGGAAGAATTTGTTGTACAGGAGAGTCAAGTCCGATTTTACAGTGCTGTCTCTGAAATTAACCAGGGGGTGGGAAGAAAGCTGACAACAGAGAGGTTTTAGAGCAGGGGGATTCGCCTTTGCAGCAGGAGGCTCTGGCTGGAGCAGGGTTGCACAGGCTGGGCAGTCACAGCGACCCCTCTTGAGAGAGTGGCCAACAATGAAGAGGAGTCACAGCTCTATTGTTAAAGTTAACATTGTCTATGAAAGTTGCACAAATCATACATCTACTTTACAAGTATCCAAAGCCTTCTTCTTACCAAGTCAAGAAAGGATCAGCAACCTACAGAACAAGAGCAACCCCCAGGCCCTCTTGCTACCCCTCCTCAAATGAAATCATTCTCCTAACTCTCTTCCTTTTGGGGGTAAAAGGGTCCTTGGGATTGAAGCCAAGGCCTGTGCACTGAGGTACATCCCCAGCCCTTTTCATTTCTTTACTTATTGTTTTGTTTTGAGTCAGGGTCTCCTTTTTTGTAATTTTGAGACAGTGTCTCCCTAAGTCGCTAAGCTGCCTAGGCTGGGCTCAAAGTTAAGATCCTCTTTGCTCAGCCTCCCAGAATGCTAGAATTATCAGCGTGTACCACCATGGCTAGCTCACTCTAACGCATACATCAGTTTGCTTCTCTCTGAACTTCACATATGTGGAACCACTCTGTACATACTCCTTCTCATCTGGCATCTTTCACTTTACGTTCTATTTGTGAGTTTCGTCCATGCTGCTCTGTGCAGCTCCAGTCTCTTTCTTTCGCTACCAAATTGTATTCCACTGTGAAAACAGAACCATTTGTCTCTCCATTCTACTCTCAACAGACAGTCCAGGTGCTTTCAGGAGTTGACTGATAACGGCAAGGGTCTCCACGAACTTTCCTGCACAAGTCTTTAGGGGTGCGTGAGTAACCATTTCTCACTGGTACGTACCTGGACTGGAAATGCTGGTTGTAAGATAAGCAGGTGTCTAGTTTTCATCGATTTCACCTAAGCATTTTCCAAAGTGATTGTAGCAATTTAAAAGTACTATAGCAATGTGTAAGAATTTGGGTTACTCCACCCTCCCCAGCACCTGGCGCTGTCAGTCAAAATGCTGGTCACTCTGGCGGGGATGAGGAGGAGCTACTTCTTACTGAGGTTTCATCTCAGTGATAAAAAGTTGACATATTGACATATTTTTGTTTGCTTGAATCTTTCTTTTATTTATTTATTTTTTTTAGCTATACTATGAATTAAACAAAGTCCTTCATACTGAGTTACATCTCCAGCCCTTTCTTATACCATTATTTTAATACAGGGCTTTGCTAAGTTGACCAAGCTGACCTCAAAATTACAATCCTCCTGCTTCAGCTTCCCAGCGTGCTGGGATTACAGGAATGCATCACTAGGCCCAAATGGACTGAATCTTTCAAAAGCAATATCCCCATTTTTTCAGATTAGGGAATTATATTAAAAGAAGACATTTATCCAAAGTAACCTCATTCTAAAATGTCGGAATTGGGACACAGTCACAACTCAATATAACTTCAAACTCTGTGCTGTTCGTATGACATGGTTCTTAATTGATCCTTAAGTAATTCTAAAGAGCTTTGTTTTTATTCCTGCAAGGATTTCAAAACCTTCAGCCATAATAATTGTCTGAGTTCGGGCTGCTCTAATAAATCACCATAGATTGAGTGGCTTAGGAAAAAAAATCTATTCCTCATAGTTCTGAAAATTGGGACACCCAACGTTAAGGTACGGATGGGCTCCTGGTAAAGGCTCTCTTCCTAGTTGAGGGTGGGGTCCTATTTCTTTTCATAAGGCCACTAATCCCATATCCCATCATGGAACTCCCTCCTCATCACCTCAATACAGCCAATGCCTAACCCATCATGCCAGTGGTTGGGGGTTTAACCTATGGATTTTAGGGAGACATAAACATTCAATCCAAAGCACGATGCAACTGACTGACTTACAAATTACTCTCTATAAAGAAGGGAATTTGAAGACTGAGCCATTAAAAAGGGGAGAAATTACCAAAAAGAGATGCACAAGGCTCACACATGTAAAAATGTTAATTTTGTATCAATAAGAGAAGCTCTCAGAACCTGCTACACAACCTGGCCCCACACTTGTTTCTTCACTTGCAAAGAAACCAAGGTTGGAGTCAAACATGGACCACAGACTAAAAGCTTCTTTTCTGGAATGGAGAAGACACTTCAGCCAATGGAGCAAAAGGAAATATTTTACTCTCAATTTCTGGTCCCACTGAGATACTATGGAGGCTTAAAATGAAAAAATCATTAGCCTGTCTGGCCCCTCCTCATATCCCCAAGCAGATATTCTCAACATCCCACTTAGCCACATAACCTTGGTCTTCTTCTCTCTTCCTGATCTTCTGGGGTCCATCGCTCCCCTCAGCTCAAGTCCTTCTCCGTTTTCAGACATAAGGCTGCACTGAAACCCCAGGAAGACATGTCTTTGACTTATGCCTTCTTTTGCCTAAGGCCTCCCACAAAGCCTTCTTCCAGTGCTGTGCTGCCCACCTTCCCTTTTTTAAAAATTTCCTTCCCTTTTTTAAAATTTCATCATGAAAAAGAATTCTTGAACAGATCTGTGAAACATACCTCCAATACAGTCTGGGCTATTCTGAAAGTCCATGAAAAGCAAATTTCTAATGAAGAGCTTAGAACTGGATATGAAGAGGAACTAGAGTTTAGTAAGAATGATTGATAAGCCTGGTGATTTAGCTCAGTGGTTCTGTCACCTGCCTTGCAAGCACAAGGTCCTGAGTTCAATGCCCAGTCCCCCCCACCAGAAAAATGATTAATAGTGTCTGTCATTCTTAGCAGTGTACATATAGAAAATCATGCATTGGAGTATCTACATTATGGGAAATAAAATTAGAATAGAACCAACAGAATGCTGCAAAGATTAACAAAAATGTTACTTTACGTCTTTTTCTTTTAAGGATCAGAACACAAAATATGAGTCAAAAGAATAAAGCTAGTCCTTATAGAGCCATCGAAAACAGCAATGAAGAGGAAATTATAATCTTTCTCTTTCCCATTGTTACTCAAGATTATTTCGTTTCTGAGAAATTTCCAATGTCACGCAACATGTCAGGAGTAAAACAAGACTTAAGCAGTCTTCAGCGTCAAATTCCAAACAAGAATTTGCATCTACAGTGTGACCTTCATCTGCTACTTAATTCATAATAACAGTTGCAGCCTTCAAATCTCTTCCAAGCACTAAGTTAGATAATACATGGTAAGCAATAAAGATCTCAAGCAAGCCCTGGATACGTATTAACTATCATGAAGGTGGTAAACTGTTAAGATTTTCCTGGTGATAACACCTCCATCCTAAGCCCTGTTGGGAGACAGGAAGTCAGCAGAGGGTGCAGATCACCGAACCTGGAAACAGACAGAAATACACACTCAATTTAGCTCTTCTTACCCTCCAGGTCTACTGCCGTGGTTCCTTATTGGCTAAAAACATGAGAAGGAAGTTGGAAATTGGTTGTTTCAATGAAGCACAAGTGAGTAAAGAAGAATTCAATGGTATGAGACAGACTTGAAACGCGACACATGATGTCTGTGTTGATTAAAGTAACTGAAGGCTAGCTATCTGGGGAGAAGCTTTTAAAAAGAAAAATGCCCCCGGCCCCAAGTATCTCTTCCTCCCATGACTGGCTGCCTCAGGGCGTGGATTGGGCATCACAGCACCAAGGCTGGCTCCAAGCCTTTCGTGGAATCAGGAGAGAAGAGGAGATAGAAAGTGCACCACCCACTGTAGCTCCACCTTCCAGTGGAGTCTGGCATTGAGAAATATGGCTAACTGGGGCTGGAGCGAGGAGCAGCCGTCTTCACCATGGATGTCTGAGTCATCCAACCTCATTCTTTAATCTCCTGGTGGAATTACCAGAGTTCAAGCGACTTGGATGTTTGTCTACCACTTTAGTTCATGGATCTAAAAGTTTAACGTTCATTCTTTTGAGTTTGTGGACCCTTTCAATATGCAAGTATAATCTGGAGAAACTTTCCAAGAAAAACATCACTTCATTAATCAGTGACATACTCTAAACATAGACACACACACACACACACACACACACTTTTTGAAGGTCTCTCTCTCCACCCCTTAGGTCCCAGGTATCTGTGTGCTACCTTTTCACTGACCATGGCCCCCATATCTGATATTCCTCTCTTATTTTTGCTCAATCTTATTTTTGCTCACAAGCCCCATTGCATAAATGATGACCCTTTACAGGACACCAGTGAACTGCTCTGTAAATGCATTGTGCCCTTGCTAGCCTCATTCTTCTCACAGAGTCTTTAGAGGCAGAGGCCAAGCGATTTCAACAAGACAAATTTGCACTGAAGGCCCTATCCCTGTCTCTCGAATATCTGCATTTTAAAAGGAAGCTTGTTAAGCCAGCTGAATCTCTCTTCCTGGAGTGGGCCACAATGTGGCTAAAGCACTCACAGATACCACAGGGGCCTTGCACAGTTGCAGGAGGATCTTCACAGCACATCAGGCCTCACCTTGGGAGCAACTTCACACTCTTTCAGTGAGAACATAAAGCGGTACGAGCCCTGCGGCAGTTTCTCATGAGCGTACCCCAACCCTGTGATCCAGCAGTTCCAGTCCTAGCTACGTACTCAAGAGAAAAGAAAACAGACAACGGGGCAAAGGCTTTCAAAAGAATATTCATGACTGCATTATACACAACCACCAACCTTGGAGAAGCCAGATGTTCATTAACAGATGAACTGATAAGTAAAACCTGATATACCCATGCAATGTGACATCATCTGCAATAAAAGATAAACTATTGATACACACAACATGGATGAACCTAAAACAACATGCTCAACAAAAGCAGCCACAGACAAGAGAGTGTGTACCATCCGATCCCATTTATATGAAGTCTTAAAACAGGAAAAAACTAATCTATGGTGAAAATATCAAAGTGGGTGATGGGAATGGACTGGCGGGGGCCACAAGGAAACTTTCTAGAACAAAGTTAATGTTTTATCTGTCAACTGAGGTATTCATTATATGCATGTGTGCATCTGTCAAATTCCACTGAACTGTAGACTAAAACACATTTAGATACATAAGTTATCCCTCACTTTTTTAAAGCTTAGGCAGTGAGCACCCCGTGATCAGAGGCTTCCTAGGGAGACGCACCAACTAGGGGCAACTGATCTACCAGCCTTTGATTTTACAGCCAAAGGAGATTGAGCCTAAGTCCCCACACACTGATCAAGTGGGAAAATAATAGTACGTATCTTACTGATCAAACAGTAGAACGCACGTGAAGTGCCTCATGTGACATCTAATGGGAAGCACAAGTGCAGTAAACGTTTGCATCTCTCTTTTCCCTCACGTAGCTGTAAGTCCACATTGCTGACATGGGTCCTCTCTCTACAGAACAGAATTATTCTTGGTGTCATAGACTGAAGGATAAAATAATTAGTAAAATATCAAACTTTTAAGACATCACAGTCCTTGTATTTTAATATTTTCCTATTAGTAGGATGCACATAAAGCATACAACAAAATCAAGACCACCCTCTCGTGACTGTACGAGCCAGCCAGTTTATTAAAGAAACCAGTTTGCCTAAGTCTTCGGCACAGGTCTTTAGCCTGATCACTCATGAAACAAGACACACAAAGCCCCAAGAAACTTAAGTTCTGGGAGGCAAACTTTACCACCATCTTGACCAAGAAAAAGTAACTGTAACAGCAACAACATCCTCGGAGCAACACACCTTTGTGTGTTTACTTTGATTTCCTTACTGTGGCAGAGGAGGAAACCTTCATCATAGAAAGATGCTGCTTCGGGGACAAAGCAGGAGAGTGACAGGGTCACAGGTTTGGAAGCCACGCTACCAGGATCTTCGTAGTCAGCGGTGCCCTTTATAGGCTGTGGCACTGTGTACAAATAACGAAACACAATGGGTCTGTTTTCATAGCCACAAACTCTTCCCTACAACAACTAATTTCAATGTGTTGAGGTGAATAAATAATGAATCATGAATAAGTGAATGGGTAGAGATACTAAAGATTTTAGATTTCTCATGGTGGATATATGATCAAAGGAAATAACTAAGTTTTAACACTGTAAGACTTCCGGCCTTTGAACAATGATACGTGACTCTTTGTTGCTTATTTTCCAATCTAAAGGGGCAGAAAGGGGCCCCTTATACTGTATATGGACCCAAATGCTAACATATATTCTTTTTTTTTTTTTTTTTTTTTTTTGTTCTTGATTTCTGAATCTGTACCTGTTCAGATTCGGAAACAACACATACACACACACACACACACACACACACACACACACCACAGTGTTCGTCCTCAGGAGAGCTGAGAGGAAGAAGGAACGTTAAATTCACTAGTCAGTTCTCACTTTCCCTCTCAGTAAACCAATGTTTCCCTCTATAGGAAGTTTGTCTTACCAAAAACAAGTGCTGACTTTCAAAAATGTACCCTGTGGATTGTTAGCACTATTCACATTGAAAGTGTAACAGAATAATCACTGAGGAATGTTCCAAGATTTGCTCATAAAATCAGTAATTTTTTTGTCATTCATTGCCATTAACAAGTAACTCGTGACCTAATAAATGTCACTATCCATTTTCTTTAATTAAAATAATAAATACTATGTGGTGACACAGATTGGCATTTATGCCTTCATTTCTGTGACGTGGGATTTATCACCAAGGCTTCCTTTGAGGGACTCCACAAATAAAGCTGATGAAGCTGCCGCAGGATGAACTGAAGCTTTGGTTAATGAAACTGGACGAGAGGGCAGTGACGGACGAAGTCCTCGTCCATGAAGAAAAGGGGGATGCCCACCCAAAGCAAGAAGCACCCCTGGGCTGCCAAAATGCCTACTCTGTCATTCTAGACGACTTTGCAGATGTGCAGAATCAACTCCAAAGCACCACCCATCCCACCAAACTCATCCATCTAGGGTGGGTGAATGCGTGGCTTCTTCCCCTGGGGAATCGCTGTTGAACACTTCATGATTCATCCTAAGGTAGGAAGGGTTGGATTTCAAGCAAACTCAAAATGACTCTGTCCTTTTGCATGTGAATCTGCTACCTAAATAAATAAATAAAATAGAGTACTGCAATGCCCCCATACCTACTTGGAAAATGTGGTCCTAGGTTCTAAACAGGAAAGAGATGCCCTTCACAAAAACAAAACAACAGCAACAGAAACCAAACAAACACCCAGGAATATCAGTTTGATAGCATTTCCCAAAAGAATCTTTGCTTACCTCTGGGATTCTGCTCCTGCTCCAAGTGAAGATGCGAATCCAAGTCTCTCAGCCTGAGGCCCATCCCCGGCTCTGTCCACCCCCAGCTGATCCAGTCCAGTCACTGCCACCACCAACCCCAGCCTGGATTTCAGCTCATGACAGGGACTCAAACTGCCCTCCTGGGCGAATGTCCCAACTGCTGCCCCTGAGAAACACTGGAGGAGTGGAATCAGACCTCCACCCTTGAGGTTTATGTCTATGGATTTACACCTCAGCACTGCAGACGCCTCAGTGCACATCACTGTATCAAGTCAAAGCCATGGGAAGGGGCCGAGGGTCTGAGCAGCACCCTCGATTCCTGGACCACAAGAGAGGCCCAGAGGCAGGATGCGGCTCCCGGCCCTGCACTCCTCTAGTCCCAGCCGCTTTTCTTAGCTGTGGCTAAACTAGAGTGCATATGTCTAAGTGAAGCTAAGGAATCATTGAGGCAAGGATTTCTCAGCTGGTTCAAAGAAAAGAAAGGAAATACACAACTCTGCTGGAGGAGTCTCAATTCCAGCAGTGGCAGGAGCTGAGTTCAAGTTTTGGCTCTGCCATGTGCTAGAGAAAACAGACACAGCAGGGACACAATAAAAGACACAGAAGAAAGCTTTGCCCTTCCCACTCTCTTCAGGGCACCAGGCAAACTAAAACCTGCTCAGCGGGTGTGTTTTCTTTCTTTCTCCCACTGCATCAGATGCCCAGTAAATCTCTCTATTCTCTAACTGACTAATAACTAACAACTACTGCATGATTCCTATCGGGCAAGCGCTAAGGGTACCAGGCATGTTGTATCATTTCACCGTCAAGAGCTTTCTGAAACAACTATAAATGATCATGCCCATCTTAAAGCTGGGGAAGCTGGTCCACAGAGGAACTAAGCAATGGGACATGGGTTTCAAGATGCACAAGTGATACCACTGGGATTTTCATCCAGGGTGCATTAGAAGATCACTCCATTCAGAAGAACGCAGAACAAAAATTCAGATTATAGCAAAGACACTGCAATGAGTTACTGGAGAATAGAAGGAAACTTTATCAGGTGGTGCTTACACCAGACCCAGATGTCTATGTGCTGGTTGCCCCTGTGGGAAAACTGTAATATTGAGCTCCCAAAATGGCCCAAGATACATTCAAGCCCAGGTGTACACTGCAAACTCCATTACATTATTCTCTCTTCATCCACAGCTGCCAAGGTCAGGCAGTCTCCCCTGTGTCAGGGGGACCACATGATAATAGATATGTCATTTTTAACTGTCAACAACATACCTTGTAAATGTGGATGCAGGCTTTTAAATACCCAGCCAACCATTCATCTGACATCATTTTTATACTATGCTTTGCAATGAAGCTGGAAATGATCTAAAATGTTCACTCACACACACACACACTCACACACACACACACACACACACACACACACACACATACACAGAGGTTAAACTGCAGCACCGTGCTTGCTTGCCCCAATGTTTTTGTCTGCCTTTGGTATTTCACTGGATTCTGCACACCCCTTCTCCATTCTGATAACAGCCATCTGCTATCGAAGCAAGACAATTAAACTATTTCAGCACTGTCCACAGTTAAATAGGCTCAGCCTTCCCTGTGACAGGTAGTGCATGGAATCAGGAGGGATAGCTGTCGCTCATGCCTATGTGTAAGTGACTTCAGAATGATAAATAAAAATAAATGGTTTCCTTCCAGGAAAGCCACCCCTGGTCACAGGTTCCCACAGCCTTGGGTTTGGATAAAGTGACATGAATTTCCCATCTGACTGAGATGAAGGGGAATTTATCCTAAGACAAAAATCTCATCCCAGACTCACTTGCCTCTGCACAAAGTAAATCTTTGGGCCTATTTGTCAGGGACTACAAAACTGTCTTATTATAAAGGAAACAGATCTGTAGCTGCCCCAAATTCATCAGTAAAGACCTAAGCAAATGCCATGCACATTGTGAGTGTTGAACTAAAATTGAAGTTTAACTAAGAAGTACTTAACCTAAAGAGACAGAGTATTCTCAATTATATTCTTTTGACCCTTTTTACTTTTTTAAATTAATTTTATTGGTACATTTAATGTATACGATATGATGACATTCATTGCTGGAAATTTGTACCCTTACATAACCCATCTTGGTTCTTATTTTTTCCCCATTCCCCTGCCCTCCCTTTGACCCCTCCCTCCCTCCCTATCTACAAAGACTTTGTTTCCAGTTTTTCATTTTCTCACATTAATTCCATTCCCTTCTTTCCTTTCCCTACCCCTCCCATTTCCTCTTCCCCTCTGTCCCTTTTCTTCCTATTTCACATTATCTATTGTACCTTTTAGGCCCTTTTTTACTTTTAGGAAATTTCAAACACACAAAAGTAGAGAGGTCAGCACAATGACCCCGCTAATGCCCACCAGCTTCAGCAATCTATTGACTCGACTCGGGAAATATTTCATTTATACTCCACCTACTTTCCTCCCACTTTGGGATTTTTGTGAAACAAATCATAGGCACTGTATCATCTTATGCACAAATCTCAATTACCTTCTGAATATTGTTCTCTCCGCCCCATCGCCACTGCCTTCTTCGTGTTCCTGTCACCTACTGTGGTGGGGTAAATAATACCCCCCAAAAGATAGGGCTTCGCAGTGAACTTATTTGGAAGCAGGGTCTTTGCAGATGATGAGACATTAATTAAGGATCTGAAGATGAGATCATCTTGGGTTTAGGGTGAGCCTACTGGCGTTATGAGACAAAGGCAGAGGGAGATTTGAGATGCAGACACACACAAAGAAGGACGTGTGAAGGTGGAAGGAGAGATCAGGAGTGTCTGGCACCATAAGAAGCTGGAAGAGCAGGGACAGATGCCCCCACCCCACCCCACGGCATCCTCGGAGAGAAAATGGCCCTGCTGACATCTCAACCTCAAACTTCTGGACTCCAGAATCACGGAGATCCATTCCGGTCATTTTAAGGCACTAACCTTGTGATAGTTTTTATGGCACCCACAGGAAATGGATGACAAGCCCACCGCTTCCTAACCATCACGGATGTGTGTGTGCTGGGCAGCAAGAGACCCTGCAGAACAAGGGTCCTCCTCACACTGTAGCTCTCACACCTTCCCCTTGGTGCCATCCCTATCACCAAAGTCTTCTAGACATCGAGAAACCTGTGACTGCCTCCCTCTAGAGTCTGACCAGCCACTCTGCTACCAAGGCCATCTTTCCGGAGTACACAGCTGAACATGGCATTCTAACGCTCAAAAACATGCCAAGGACTCGGTTTCTGGGAATACGTCATTGAAATTCCTTTGGCTGATATTCAACGCCCTTTGCCTCTGGGCCACTATCTACCTTTCAATCTTGTCTCTCACTATTTTCTAAGATATTCTGACACTTGACCACATTAGGCTGCTTTGGAGTCCCTGCTCCCCTTAGCACCCCAATCCTCACTCCTTCCCCCTTACCTAGCTCTTTTAAATATGATCGGTGAGGCTTCAGTCGCAGGACAGAGAGGCTCTGGCTTCACCAGGGAAATGGGCAAGATGTTCTGGCCCAGGAAGAGGGAATGAGGGGCCCTGTGTGGAAGACAGCGGATGTACTGAGGATGGAGGACAGGAATCGAGCCAGGCATACAACCCTAGGAAAAGTAATAAACTTCAGAAAACAAAATAAGTGAATGAGCCAAGTCACGGTATCTTTCTGATTTGAATGAGAAAAGAAGAGCGACTACCCATATGAGTGGGCCGAAGATTGTTAGAATGTAAGGGCCCTGGTACAAGTTAAAGGAACATTGCTGGAAGAGTAGGTTTTGTTCCTATGCCTTGATGAGCTGATGAAGAGGCCATAAAATGCAGCGCACTCTAAATGAACTCCAATGATGACCTAACCCTTCAGCACGTCGGTGTGATCTTGTTACTGGACTAATCACTACAAACAAAAAGTGTGGGCGTGGCACGGGGCGGGGAGTTGCACAGCCTCCTTGCCCCTGGAAGAGGATACAGACGTATGACTCACACTTCCTGTGGCTTGGCTCATGCTTTTCTCTCCCCTGCAGAACCCAAACTCCACACATCAGAATCCCATCTACTCAACATCTGTTTCCTGACACCTTTCCTTTCGTCCTTTTTGTTTCAAATCCTCTCGCTCTTGCTAGCTAGCCTCCGTGGTGCTTCATCTCTCATACAGTCAGTGCTCAACACTTTCCCTATGTCGTTGATATTCTCTGTGCTTTGATTTCTCCCCCGCTTGAAGGAAGACTCATGTATTCGTGTCTGCATCCAGCTCAACATCCGGCACTGAGCTGTCACTCTACAAACACTTATGGAACAATTGAATAGATGAGAAACAATGTGTTATATCTCAGGAGCTAAAACTCCCCTTCTTTTTCAGATCTCTCCATACCGATCAGCTAATTCATTTTAGTCTATCAGTCATATAAGTGTTTGGTTCTTGAGCTGTCCTTCTAAGTAAATTCAGATAGACCTTGACCCCAAAGTAGCCACCTAATTCTTTCCTGACCATAAAAAATAATGGCAGCCAACATGCCTGGAGTATTTATTATATTCCAGGAGTTGTTCTAAATATTGCACTAACTCTTAGTCCTCACAAGACCCCAAGGTCGACACAATCAATCTCTCTAATGTGCAGATGAGAAAACAGAAGCACAGAAAAGTTAAGCTTCCTATAAATGGCACACAGCTAAGAAATGTTCAGGAGAAGACTCCAATCCAGAGAGCCTGGCTCCAAAACACACAAAGGAGTTGCTGTGTCTGAAGACTCTCAGAAGTGCAAGGGATTTATATTGATCAAGAATCATTCTGTTGAGAAGCCAATTTAAACTAGCTATAGGAAAAACAAGAATTCACTGGTTTGGGTAATGGAAAAGTTTAGGATAGAAGGGCCTTCAGATACAGCTGAGAGTCTCAAGTAATTTCATTAGGATTGGAAAGTCTCTTCTCTCCATTCCCAGCTATTCCCTCTCCTAGTTGGTTCATTCGGTAGCTAATTTGTTCCACTCAGTGGTTCCCAGAAATTCCAGGTTGACATCCACAGCTTGGTGACTACAGAGAGAAACACCATTTTCCTCACAAGAATTATTATAAAAGTCATGGAACTGAATCTCATTGGATAGCCCCAGGTCACATGGCCTTCCCTGAACCAATCACTGTCATAAGGGGATTATTATGTTCATTAGCTAATCCTTGGGACAAGGAAGTCAAATGGGTTAGAAGAAATGAAGTGGCTTGCTAAAGGAAAATCATACTGTTAACAGGACAAGAAAGGATTCTGGGCATGCAGAATATGTACTCACTGTTAATATTTTCAATACTCTTATGTTCTACACAGACGGGGCTCCCTGTCCTTATGCCCCCAAACAATGGTGTCCTCTGGCCTGTGCTACTACCAGTTTGTCTCACAGACTCCTCTAAGCCCTGAGACTGCATGGGCCCTACACTTCCTCCCAGCTACTGCACAGCTCAAATTAGTCACTCTGTGGGTCCTTTCCGAAGCATATCAGAGACCAGCTGTGCAAGGACCTGTCACCTTCTTGTCAGCGAAAGTTTTCTGTCCAAAGAACTTTCGTCATTGCTCCTTTCTCAAGTAGCTGGATGTCACTTGAGGAGACAGCTGAAGTCACTCACAACGGCTGGTCTCAAATCAGCACTCACTGGCCTTGTCAGTAAAAGCCTCACCCCACAGCGAAAACTGTCACTGATCATGTTTAGATATGTACGCGGAGGTATTAGATTAAAAGAGAGAATCCACGAGATGGGAGTTTAAAAGAGGCCAAGTTGCAAAGGAAATCGTAATGGGAAGAAGTGAAAGCTTAAGGTTGGAAGTAGTAGGGGGCAGCTGTTTCCAAAACCTAATTTAGATTTCCCAATAAAACCAGAAAAAGCACATGCACAGATACCAACAATCTACATTATACACAATCAACCTTATAAAACACACACACCCACACGCACGCACACACACACACACACACACACACACACCTCTTACCAGCATGGTTTATAAATACCTCACCTCTAAATACTGACCAAGAGGTCAGTAGGTATTTGCCTTATCTAGACTACTATAAATAGCTAGTTTTCACCTGCATATGAAAACACACTGCTAAACAATGTCAAAAATAATATTCCTTCAAAAAAGTCTTTGAAAATAGGGAAGGGTGGAGGGGTGAAGGGGGGGCAGGAGTATGGGTAAAAAACAAGAACCAAGATATATCATGTAAAGGTACACGGTCCCAATGATAAATGGAACTGTATTGTTTGCTTTAAATGCACCAATAAACTTAATGGGGAAAAAAAGAAAAAATAAATTGTTGCGTTGCAGATGAAAGGAGAAAAAATCCACATATCAATCAAATCGCATTTATTGTCTTTCTCTACACATGCTCTTTATTTAGAGGAAGACTTCCCAAACTCGGCATTACTAGACTGGATAATGCATTATTTGGGTAAAGTTGGGACTGTCTTGTGTATTTTGTGATGTTTGGCAGCATCCACAGCCTCTGCCTCGTGGAGGCCGAGAACATTCCCCTAGTCCTTGCAGAACGCTCCCTTGGGGCACAGTCACCCCCAGCTGAGAGCCTCTAATTTAAGGATTCTAACACCATTGGTGATATTACGGTGGTACAGTAATTGGCTAGTTACATATTCACATGCATCAGCCATTGAAGGATGTCGTGCTTCAATTTTTGCTAGCTTTGGCTGGGGTTTCTGTGGCTATCAATCAGTGTTTATGGTTAAATACTGACTAGACTCGTGCTACCTACGTGACTGACAGCTACCGCTGCAGCCATCCTACCCAGACCTTTGGAAAGACCTCAGTAGGACAGACAAGAAGTGGAGCTTTCAAAGTGAGCGAACTGGGTTTGAATCCAGAAGTGCTGAAGCAGCTGCATGATTTGGGACTCTTTTCATAGCTTCCGTATATTTAAGTTTTTGCCACTGTAAAGTGAGGCTGTAATAGTTATTTACAGGGAAGCTGTGATTTTTTATGCAAGGTGGTCATATTCAACAAATATTGTGCTGGCATACAGCAGAAACTCAACAAAGGTTGCTTTACCTTTAGGACACACTGTGCTCTAAAAGCTTCTTACCCTATGACTGAAAACTAGCTCAGGCCTCCACCATGAGGACAATTAGTCAAGACAGGTAGAGAATACTCACAACCCTACTGCACAGGCACAGGTTTTTGTCTTCCACGGAGTTTTAAATTGTCCTTCTGCTCCCCACCAACTGTTTGTCTTTATCAAATCCAAAGTATTTCCAGGGTCTCAAGAATGTATAAAAGCTGTTTGCCTTGAAATCTCTCTTTTCTGGAGCCTCCCAGCCTTCCACTGCAATCTAAACAGTGCGGTGGTAGCAATGTAGCCCAACTACTTACTAGAACTTCCCCACAGTACTTTTCTAAGTTAAATCTACTTTTCCTGAACCACTGGGCTTCCGTCAGTTTTACTAATGTGCTTCTTGTAAGAGGCTAAAATTTACTTCACACACAATTCTGAACATAGGGCATGGATGAGCTCATGATTCTCACTTTCCCTCTTAGTGTTTTTGACCTAAGAAACATGTACCTCCAAATTTGGCTCAAATTAGAGAGCTAGGAGGACTCCCAGAGAAAGGCATGACTTTTCTTTGAAAGACTGTATTTTCTCTTTTAAAGATTTTTATTTTCTCCTCTATAAAATATAATTTCAATATGAAATTTTTTTTCTGAGGTTCCTAAAGTCACATATGAGGTTCAGAAAGATACAGAGCACATGTCATCATATAATCTTTCATAAAACCCTTGGCAGGAGTCTGGTCCCATATGAAAAACCACAAGGAAAAAGCAAAAGAACTAGCAGAGTCCAGCTGACACAGAGATTTGCAGAGGAGCTGGTCATTCTCGGCTGGACTCACTCTCTTAGGATCTCCTGAACTCTGATGACTTCAGACATGACCCCTCAATGTCCCTAGAGTCTCCCAACTTTACATTCCTAGGTCTGGTGTCTTTTCTGGTACCTTCTCTACTCTGTGTACTCACTGCCTCCACCTGAAATCCTAAGTAAACTTTTCAGATATGAGGTGTCCAAAAACAACCCAAAAGGCCACTCCACTCAAAGCCATCATCAACTCAGCTGATGGCAGCACCTCCTACCAGCTGTTCATTCATTGCTCTTTCTCTAAGACCTCACATCCAGTCTAGTGGCAGACCCAGCTGGTTATGCCTTTAAAAGATATTCAGAATCTGCTAACACCTCCTACCTCCATTGCTACCACCCTGAACCCAGCTTCCCCAGCTCCCCCAGTTCCCCCAGCTCTACCTGGAACTACAATAGTTGCATCATTTCTACCTTTGGGCTCTACAGATCATCCTCACTAGGGCCAACTGAGTGGTTCTTTTTAAACCCGAGTGATGAAGTCACTCCTCTGTTTTGTTCAAGACACTGTGACTGTCCCACTCCCATGTACTGCTCACAGCACATCTACACACCTGGGAATGGTCTCCTCCGCTCTGGACTCCTTCTTATTCTCTTGTTCTTCATCTCCTACTATTTTCACCTTTATTGCTCCACTCCAGGGACCAACCTACCTGCTGCTCCTTGGACACACCAGGTACACCCAATCTTAGGGATGGCCCAGGGCTGTTTTCGTCACCTGGACCTCCCTCCCCACATGTCACACCCATATTTCCCTCACCTGCTGTCAGTTTTTGCTCAAATTTCCTCTTTTCATCAAAGACTAACCTGACTGCACCACTGAATTGTAATCACCCTCCACTTCAAGTCTCCTTTGAGCTACTTTTTCTTTTTCCACAGCACTTATGATTCGTGTGTTTACCATGTGTCCTGATTACTATGTCTCCCCGAGCCCTGTGAAGATGGTACCCTTTGTTTACAGACATAACCCAACACTTAGAACAATGTCTGACATAGAGTAGATTCTCACACACTGGGTGTCAAGCAAATGCACTGAATTATTTCATTTCAAAGACTCTTCCTAGATATGTTCCAACACCTAAAACATGCCATGGCTTTTTGGAAGGTTTGAGATTTCCCAGATCAAAGCAATGGAAGGTCAAGGCAACAGAGCCATCCAACATGATGTCCAAAGTAGCTACACATGGGGGTGAGGTTGAGTGGTAACAACAGCAGCGTGCACAACGGTTTAAAGTCTGCAAAGGAGGTTGGAAACCCTGAGAGAACAGGGTTGAGATGGAGAAATGCTGATCACTAGGTTGGCCAAAACACCCGGGAGTAGAGAACGGCAGGACAGTGTGATATGTGGTGTGGGTCAGTTATCAGAAAGGGCCATTCTGAACCAATTTTAAAGCACAGACAACTGAAAATGGAAGAACTACTCGATAAACCTGATTACTAAAAAGATCCAGTTTTCAAGTTTTAAAGGTTTTCTGAGCTCTGAAGTTATATAATTAGATTGGAGCATTGTCATAACATTAAATAAAGATAACAAGTATCATATAAGAAATAACATACTTTGAATAGTGATCAAAACATGCTGATTAAAATAAAAGCAAACTATGGTATTTATACACTGTCATAGAAAAGACTTAAAAGTTAATAATATACTTGAGGAAATATAGTAAGATAAATACTTTCAACTTTAAGACAGAAAATAAAGCTTAGACCATCCTTTTGAAAAGAAGTTTACTGAATGAATTAAGACTATTAAAACACTCATGTGCTTTGGCCAGGAATTCTACTTCTAGGAATCTATGCCAAAAAAATTCAGAAATGTGGGCAGAGATTTATGTATAAAGATTCAGGATAATGGAAAACAAAACCCCCCAAAAAGTATTACAATGATTATATAAATTATGACATTTCTATAAATCAAAATGTTATGCAACTATCAGTAATTACATTTATGGAGCATGTTAATGACTTGGGAAATGCAATGCTCATGATATAAGGTCAAATGAACTGAAATAGGGACCATGCCACAAAGGACATCTGGTCTCAACTACTATTATAAGACTTCATTACATTTTATATTTTATTTAATCTCTTCTAGGGTTATCAACAAAGTTTATTGAATTTTTTAAGAAAAACCACTTTTTTTAAAGAAAAACATTTTTTCTTGCAGTGAGAAGGGAATTAAAATTATATCATTTTAGAATAGTTATTCATTTAGACCCTGAAGATTATTTTCTTGTACCTAATGGTTCATCATATAGCTTTTTTATTGTAAAACATAATGTACTTTTCTGGACTCAGTCTCCTGGTTTTCCAGATGAAGCAGAGTTCATTTGATCCCCCTAGCATAAGGCTCAGCCAACTTTTTCTGTGAGGGGTCAGATAATAAATATTCAGGCTTCATGGGCCAGATGGTCTCAGTTCCAACTCTTCAACTCTGCTGTTGGAGCAGGAAAGCAACTGTTTGCAACATGTAAATAAAGGACTGTGTGCCAATAAAACTTTATAAAGACAGCAGCTGTATTTGGCCGGTGGGCTACTGTGATTGATAACTTTTGATGAGCTGGAAGTTCAGACCCTATTCCCAAGAAGCAAAGAGGAGCAGCGTGGAAAGAGAACCATCATGGAAATCTTGTAGGCTTCTGAACTGGGAAAGATCTGACTTTGAGACCTGACTCGCTCCCTATTTCTGTCACAAAACATTTTCATCATTATGAGTCTTGGTGTCCTGTTTGGAACGTGCAGCACCCTCTCCTCAAACTTACAACATGGCTTACATGAGACAACAGAGGCCAAAACCCAAGGCTCGCATGTAGGAAATGAGAAGTTCTCCTTCTTAGTCAGGTAGCTCTGAAAAGTGGCCAGATCATGACCCACAGGTGCTGAATGATTCAGGGCCCATGGTATAGACAGATGAGGGTGTTGGGGCTGCAGCAGGGAATAGCCAGCATAATAGGGGTTGTGCTGCAATAACAAATTACCCCAGTGTCTCAGTGGTTCAAAACAATAACATTATATCCTACTCATGCCTTGTGTCCAAAACTGATCACCTAGGGAGTCTTATGCATTGTTTTCCCCCCAGGGCCATCAGGAGCTTTGCTGATGTAGTGACAGGGGGCAAACGTGAGTGGCTGGGTTATACAAAGGCTCTTAAAGCTTGCTCTGAACTGATGTGCACCAGTTCCACTCCTGTTTCACTGGGCAAAGCAAGTGACATGACCAGGTGTAGACAGGGGTCTAGAAATACCAGCCGCCATATATGGACCCCATAGTCCCTCCCATTGGGTTTACATAGAAAGGAAAATATTTGCAGAGTGATACAGGGACGCTTGGAAGAGGGAGGGCTCAGAAACATCTGTGAAATACTAATCAAGTGTCTGCCCTTCTCTGGGCCCCAGTGTCTCCCTCTACAAACCAAGAAAGTGGCCAAAGAAGGAGTGTGCCAGTGCCCAGCTTCCACGCTCCATGCCTGGCTTGGCTTCTTAGACCCACTTCGGTGAAATCTTTGGGGCCTCTATTTTTCAGAGAATCATGTCAATGCAAACACAGGAGAAGCAATGGACTTTCTTAAGAAACTTGAATGGAGAACAGGCAGAACGCAGCAGTCCCTGAGCTGCTCTGGCCAAATGCAGACTGGATTCACAAAGGGAAAATTACATTCCTCAAGTTCCTGGAGCGGGAGGAGAGAGGAGGAAGCTGCTGCTTCCAATAAGGGCTTCATTCCAGAAATCCCACATAATGGCCTCGAGAGCACCCTGGTGTGATAGAGATGACTATTTTGGTGGAGAGGACAGAGTCCTCCTCCTCCTCCTCCTCTGGGAGAGGTGGGTGGAGGACATGGCCAGGGCTCTTTCCAAAGGGAGTTGAGCTCACCTCTTCAGACCGGAATATTGACTCTTGCATTCCCACTGTAATGACTTCAACCTGGTGAATACTATGCCCCTGCCAAAAACCTGTCGCTATTAAGTATGTTTTCAATTGGGAAATGGAAGTGCATCGGTCCTGGCAGGAAAACAGGGGAGCGAATCTTCATTAGCGCCTCGGAGCCCACGCCAGTATCTGGGTCTGTCAGCGTCCGCGCTGCCAAGGCAAGGAAAGGTTTGCTCTGCCTCTGCAGCTCAGAACTCAGAACTGGAGAATACCAGGGAGCTTTCTCCTTTCTCCAGTAAATTTCCAGGTTGAAAAACAAAAAGAACATCCAAAGAGAAAGAACAAATGCTGCCCTTTCATTTTCAACTGGAAAAAATACATATATGCCAAAAAAATAATAATATATATATATATATATGCAATTCCTCTATGTTTGATCAGCGCCTCTTCCCACCCACCACCCATGGGCCTTCGATGTCACTCACCTGGGCCCTGCACACCCCTGCAGCACACCACAGTCACATTACGCTGGCACAACCTTGTGTGCTTTTCACCTGCCTTATCCCCACCCTCGCCGCTCTATGAAACACCAGGAGAACGATGACGTCACAGGAAGTCTGGCAGGGATGGTGGTAACCCCCTTCCCGCCATGAAGTACACCTGTGTGCCCCTCCTCCTGGGGAAAGGGAGTGAGGCAGGCTTCACCCCAGGCTCCCTTCATTGATGAAAAGACAAAATCACTGCAAAGAGCCATGCAGAGGACCAGCACGCTCCGCTCTCCCCTGCCCTTCTCCTCTGGGCCGGCCGGGGGAGGCCACACGCAGGGGAGGCCAGGAGACATGTGGCAGAGGAGACACAGGGGAGGGTGTCTCCCCATCCCTTATCTTCAGGGCACATTCGGGAAGATGTGACAGCCAAATCTAAGATCTGGGGTTTTTGTGTTTTGTTTGGTTTCATTTTTTTGGTACTGGGGATTGAACTCCAACCTTTCGCTTGCCAGGCAGATGCTGTGCTACTGAGCTACATCGTTGGCCCTTTTATATTTTGTTTTTAGCACATTTGCAGTACATAATGTTTACATTCCTGATGGGAAATTGGTACTTCGTGTAACAGGTCTTTTTTTCACTGTGTAGCTCAGGCTGGTCTCGAACTCACAGCAATCCTCCTGCCTCAGCCTCTGGAGTGGTGGGATTACAGGTGTGCGCCACCACGCCCAACTAACGCATCTTAATTCTTTTTCTCAGCCCTTCTCCTTTCTTCCCTCTCCCCTCCCTCCCTCCCTTCCCCTTTGAGAAAGATCCATCTCCCTACTTCCTATTACCTCTTTTACTTTGCTCTTCATTTACACTTTGGGTTTCTCATATAAGTGAAACCATGTGGCATTTAACCTTCTTTGATTTGTTTCACTTAGCATTAAGGTCTCAAGGGGCACCGGTTCTCCAGCAAATGACTAGTTTATCCTTCTTTATGGCAGAGTGTGCTCCACTGTGTGTAAACGCCACGTTTTCTCTATCCACACATCTGCTGATGGACACATAGGCTGCTTCTAAGCTTTAGCTATGATGAGTTGTGCTGCTATAAACATGGGTGTGCACGGGTCCCTGAAACATGATGCCTTTAACTCCTCTGGAAAGACACCTAGAAGGGAAAGAGCAGGTCAATCTGAATGATAATTAAAAGCAAAATCGGAGGAGAGGGTGGCAGCCTCATGTAACACAGACAGTTTGCCAAAGTACAGGAGAACAGAACAAACCGGGAGAAGCCAGGATATGTGGTAACAGGAGAGTCTGGGGTGTGGGCAGGGGTAAAGGCCCTTTGGTCACAACAGCTGGCCTATAGGGGATACCCCAAAATACTGAACCTATTAGAAAATGAACCAATCACTCTAAAAAGACATCCTTGGCCTTGCTTAAAACCTCTCTCATCCACTATTCTGACCCTGTGCACCAGAGAGGAAACGCTGGCTCTGATGGCTGCCAGGGTTTCTATTACCCTGGAGGGTGGTTGTCAGGCAGCTGGGTCCCAGGGATACGAGAGCTGCCCGAATGCCATGCCTACTCATCTCCCTAAGAGCCGCACCTTCTCTCGGCACCCCACAGACCAGCAGTAGATTCTGACTCAGCCAGGGCACCTCCACCAGGCAGCCACCGTCGCTCCAAGGCCACTGCAGCCAATGATGCCTGTGCAGTTGGTCTCACAGCCGAGTCTGGGGATGAACTGGGTAAGGATCCAGGTGGAAGAGCCACACCTGCCCATCCCTGGTGGCGCAAGTGGCCTCGCCCAGCACCCAGGCCCCGGTTTTCAGAGCCACGCCCACATTGGCACGCCTTTGCACCTTGCTGACCCGGCATCTGTGGCCAGGAAGAAGCCTGGATCTTGGATGTGCTGGCTGGTCTTCAGGACCTCGTCCTTGGACACTTGTATTTAAAAAGGAAAATGAAAGCATGGAACGGCATTCGCATTTCTGTTTCAGATGTGCCTAAGGTGCCACTTGTGCACCCGGGAATGGGCAGGTGGGTGGGGTTCAGGGCTTTGTGCTGCACTGTGGATCCCCACAAACAAATGTCCCAGGAGCCAGAAAACCTGGCTTGCATCTGCCTACCACGGCTTACAACTTTAGGAGTGAGGGCCTCCTTTCCCAAGATGGGCTCTTCAAGGTTTCCTTATTTTTCCCAAAATCTTTCAATGATTGCTATCTACAGACTACCAAAAATAATAATAATAAAGGAGGAGAAACTAAGAAATGGCACAAAGATAAAGGGAGATCAGATGGAGAAGAATAGTTTCACACTGTATGTATATATTATACACCTCTCTACTGTTCTCTTCAGTTTGATGCCCAAAAAGCTAACTATGATTGCTCCCCTCTGGGTGACAGGGACAGGCCATCCTGTGCTCACTCATCACAGCTCCCTAAATCCCCAACTGTGAGTGGCACTTCCCTGCTATGTGCCCTTAGCGGAGCCAGGCTTTGCCCTCCCAGACCACACAGGGACAATCAGGCCCCGGAGAAGGAGGGATCTCGCTGTGGCTGTCCTGTAAGCAGCAGAAAGAACTGCAGGGCTTGAAATGAGAAAGGAAACATGAAGCCCTGCCACCCGGCGACCACCACTCACACGGTGGCGCACACCCTTCAGGCTGCACCCTTGCGTGAGACACATACCTGTGCATCATGCATGTGCACACACGTACATGGGTGCATAGATGTGCATGTGGCTGTAGGTGCTATAGTCCCTGGCATTTGTCCTCAGAATCGTGTGGTGGACATAGTTGGAGAACCGCTGGGGCCGAGATGGACACCACTACCCACTAATGATGTCCATGAAACGTCTAGAACAGAAGCCAGAAAACTTCTTCTGTAAGAAGTTGGATCATAAATACTGTAGGCTTTGCTGGCCACGAGGCTCCTGTTGCAGCCACTCAGTTCCGCGGTTGTAACACAGCGGAATATAGAACAAGTGGCTGTGCTTCTGTTCCAATAAAGCTTTATTGACAAAACAGGAAGTGAATTGTCTTTGGCCCAAGGGTGGTTCGCAGACCACTGCATAGAAAGAACATTCCACAAACTAGTAACACAGGAGGGCAGGAGACAGACCAAAGCACGCACACGCACACACACACACACACACACACACGCACACACACACACACACACACACACACTTATTTTCAGTAGCTTGTGCAATTTTTTTAACAAATGTTTCTGTTTTAATGTACAGCCTCTGAAGAAATAAGGACTATCATTAGATTAAGTGAAATTTCCCTTTCTGAGCAAACAACATTTTTGAAATGGCCAATTTCTCCCTCATCTCATGGAGGGAGTCACAGCAGCAGTCACCCCGACACAACGTCAAAGAAACACAGTGTAGGGGGGACAGGGTGGTGCCTCACTCTCGTCAAGTACACTGGGTCACACAGAAACGGCAAATGATTTATGAAAGACTACAAGATAAATATGGATACAGTCTTCAAATGGAGAGGCTCGTGACACCAGCACAGGGTGAGAGAATCAGAATGATTAATAGGAAAGGAGACAGGCTACAAATACCGAACACCTTCTCCACCTGTGGGAGGCTCCCAGAGAAAGCACTTCCTGTCTACAAACAGTCTTCCAAAACAGGGTGATAAAATACAAGTCTAATCACAAAGGCCATTTCGCACCATTTTCCCCCTAGGTTTGGAGATGTAATTCGCAAGTCCTTCTAGTGTCCAGACATGAGCTTAGAGAGTCTATTCTCAACAGGCACCTATAAGGCAGACCCTGCTTCTCTCTGTTGAATCTTAATGGCCGAGTGGGTCTTAGCGCACAGCCTCCAGCTAGAAGGTTTTGCCAATGCACATCCCGTTCCCTCCCTGCTGCAACCTCTCCCTGGACGAGCAGGGCCTTTCAAGGATCAGTGCCTGCACTTAACTCAATGTTCTGCTCAGCTGCTCGCTCCAACCTCGCCCTTTCTCACAGCTCCTGCGGAGCTCCACGAGGTCTCCAGGGAATCTCGGCCAACATGGGGAGGTGACACTCCAATTAAACCTTCCTTCCCACCTGGCAGCCTCCTTGTGCACACACTCGGCCACGCTGGTTTGCGAGGAAGTGACCCGCAGAGAGACATCCTTTGTGTGCCTGGCTGGGGACGATAGGATTGATAAGCTGTAGTTGGTGCCCTTTAATAGCTCATGACCTATCGGGTGAGATAGAAAACAACACAGAGCACTGGTCATGATGCAATCAGCATTGCTAGTGGGGTTCAGAAAGAGTGAAAAAGTCAGGCAAACAAATGTCACAGCAAACACCTGGAAGGAAGCGCCCTCAACCAGTGGGTGTCTCCTGGTTCCAAAAAGTAGGTGAGGAAATCAGCGCTAGGCAAGAAAGGCTATTAAAGATCCTCTGAGTCTATATTTATGGGTTTTTTTCACAAAAATGTTCCTGGTGTCCTTATTCCTGCTGCCATGTAACTTAATTTAATCCTGAAATGCCTTAAGTGCAGCAGGGCCAGGGCTGGCATGGAGGCAGCAAGGCACTGGGCAGGATTCCAGGAGGCATTCACCCTTACGGTCATGGAGGCACGGGGCCAGTGAAGGCCACGCGGAGAACAGAGCGGTGGACTGAGGGGGCTGGGAGGGCCTCAGCGGGGCGACACTGGAGATGGGCCCTGAAGATGGAGCGGGGCCTCCTGAGAGACTGCGAGGCAGACAGAGCAGCACGTGGGAGGGTACGGTGGAGGATACCGAGAATGGAAAACGTGAGATCGGAAGGAGAAGACAAAACACACACGGCCCCCAACACACATGCGCCTTAAGCCTAGGAAAGTCTTTCCACGGTGGGGTCGGCAGGTCAGGCTCGCAGCAGCACCCAGGGTGGGGCTTGGGCCCAGACGCCCTCGTGAGACTCCTCATCGTTGCTTTCCTCTAATGCGCTGGGGTCTAACGTCTTGAAATCCAACCCAAGGACGTCTCATCTCTTCCTTCTCCATCCCTGAGTCCCTTCCTTCTGGTGATCACGTGACAAGGCTAGGTCACGTCCTCGTTTCCTACACGGTCGGCCAGACATTGCTCCGACCGCCTCACATGTATGACCTTATTCACATTTCCCAACCACCTAACATGTACATTTTGTTATCATTCCCGTTTTATAAATGAGGCGATATGGGGTCAGAGGAGTCAAGCAACTTACCCAGGACACAAAAGAAATAAATGATGACACCAGGACTGAAACCTGTGCTGGCGGAGCCCGGTGCGATGCGGACTGCTGTGCTGCCTGCAGGGGGAAACCGCAAGTGGCATCTACCCAAGATGCATAGGGCGACTGTGCCGGGGGCGGTGAAAGGTCAGGCCGCCCGTCCGGCACCACACAGGTAAAGAGTGCACAGCCCAGAGCTGCTGGGCTCTTCCCATCAGACCACTCACAGAAGCACTGCCGCGGAGGGGTTGGGGCTGCGTCCTTCCTCCAGAACAAGTCGGGCCAGTTTGCTCATATAGCCTGGTTCGGTTCCAAGCCAACTCTCTTTGCAATTCAACGATGGCGGGGAAGTGGTTCTGCATCCATGTGATGGAGACATGATGAGGACGGGTGCTTATCAAAAGGCCACTGATGCAGACTTTTAAGGAACAGAGAGATCTGAGTCAACTGAAGGTCAAGAATGGGCTGTCCCACTTCTGGGTGCCCACGGTTCAGTGCTTGGCCATCCAGAAGGACGGCCACTTTCCCGGGACCAATTCTGAATTTGCTCTCAGTGACTACAGAGCTTTAGATTTCTCCAGAGAAGCTGAACTGCAACGCTCACATCCCAAAGATAGGACACTACGACTTGAGAGAGCTCTCGGCCTGGGCAGAGAGACCTGGCACAAGGAGTAGGCTGCGTGGGCACTGAAACCCAGGAAGAGCTTCGAGGCCCGCTGGACAATGGCAAGGGAAACATCGCCATCTGGTGGCTGCAGGGGAGATGGGCTCCCATTCCCACCATTGTTTCGGGCGTGCACAAAGTGAATTCTGCCAAGAAATTTAGAGCATTTGGAAAACACAGGTACTAAGCCAGGCCTTTGGCTTTATTGACAACACAGGAAGCAAGGCCCAGGCCTGTCTCATGCTGTCAGTCTGTGGCAAAAAAAGAGAAGGAGAGTAGAGTGAGTTGCCCTACCAAATATGGACACTCCTGGCAACAGCAGAGCATTCTTCCCTTAGCACTGTGAGGGACCTGCTCTTGGCCCGACACAGAAGGTCTTTCTGGTGTGCAAAGGGCCAAGGTAGAGGTTACAAGATCACATGAAGGGAGGAAAATACTCTGGCGATGTCGGTAACAACAGGCTGCAAATAAAAAGCATGCAAGTCATTTTGGCATGCATTGATGAATAAGTAATTCGCTAATTATACCATAATAGGTAATTAAACAGTCACTTAGAGCTAACTCTCACAGCAACCCCGTAAGAAGTAATATGCTATCATCACTAGCTCCATTTTCCAGATAAATAAGCTGAGTCCCTCAGAGATAGGAGCACACCCTGGGCTGGGTCATCCGGGCAGCCAGAGCAGAGCACAGGACCGTCTAACCCAGCCCACACTGCAGCAGCGCCCCACGGTTCATCCCACCACGTGGTCCATTCACATGGCACACGCACACGCACAGGCACGGGCACGGGCACGTGTTAGAATACTGCACGTGCAGCTCCAGACGGTGGAGTCAGATCTCTGGAGGGGCATGACAACCGGTATTTCAGCAAGCTAACCAGCCTGTAGGGGCTATGGCTGAGTTGTGTTCCCCCAAACTCACATGTTGAAGGCCTGATCCATAATGTGATGGTGTTTGTAGTTGGGGCTTTGGGGAGCTAGTTAGTCTTCCATGAGGCTATGAGGGTGGGGCACTCATGGATGGGATTAGTGCAGTGATAAGAAGAGGAAGAGAGCAGAGCTCTTTCTACATCACAAGAGGATACATCATTGCACATCTTCCTGTGCAGGCCCAGAAGAGGGCCCTCACCAAAATCCCTCCTTACCAGCCCTTGTTCATAGACTTCCATCCTGCAGAAAGATGAGAAATAACTGTTGTTTAAGACACACCATCCATGGTATTCTGTCTTAGCCCAAACTGACTAAAACACAGGCCACACATCCTGTGCCTTCTTACACTAAATGCATGCCAGATGCCCACTGAATCAGTGACTGACCCACTGAGGTAGGAGAGTGCTACCACTCTGCACCTTGGAAGAGATGCCCTGAGGATGCTGTGCAGTTTCCACGAGGTGAGTCTTTCCCAACACCAGAGTGAAACTGGAACCTGCTTTCCTTCGAGCCTAAGAGCAGGTCTCCTTCCTTCATTAAGGAGTCACGGGAAAAGGCTCTTGATAGCACAAGCGACAACCTGGTACTCTGCCCTGGGTGCTGCTCGTCAGCTCCAAAACTCTCTGGCAGACATTCTCTCCCTAGGTGACTGGGATTGCCCATCGGGTTAGGAGGTCACATAATTATGAGCGTGGCTTAGCAGATGATAAAGCAAAGACTGATGGAGTTAGAGCCCTACCGAGAGCCATCCACCAGCAACACGGAGAGCTCAGTCTGGTTGGAAGGTGCAAGTAAGACAACAGAAAAGTACAGTTCACCAAGAAATGAAATTCGAGGACCCAACATAGCACGCAAGAGGGGTTTGCTAGCAGCAAGGAAATTCAACCCTGAAAACCCACATGATAATGGCAACTTGCAAGATATGGGCAGGGATAAGGTCACAGGCATTGAGTAAGGGTCCTCTTGGGAACAGCAATGGGGTGAAACTGTTAGTATTCCTAAGAGTTAAACAGCAAGCAGAGGAGAGAAGAAGGAAGTGTTAGAACCAGGAAGAGGGGCAGGAAGGAAAATGAACAAGTAACAAAGGCGGATGTCAAGGTCTCTGGAGAATCATCTCTGGCCCGGCCTCCCCACCCTCTGAACAGTGAGCACTGTTTCCCAAGAGGCAAGTTGACAGTGATTTGTGGAGGGGTCCCCTACTGAGCTTCTTTACCAACCCTGAGTGGGCTCTGGTGCTCTTTGCCCAGGGACATTCTGGGACTGCTCTCCAGACCACCCAGACATTGGTCTTCCTTTAGCCCAGCCCCCTAGTGGTGGAGGAGTAGAGAGGCCAATGACTGGGAAGTTGAAACAACACAGTATTTCTCTTTCAACAGAAACACTAAAAGCACAACCCTACTGCTGAGATGGTTTACTGCTCTGCCAAACTGCTCTTGGTGTATTCTCTGGGGTTACGCAGAGCTTTGAAGACAAGGATGCGATATTCTTAAGTATCTTGGAGACAGGCTTTCTTAACTTCACCCAGATGATTGCCGGAGCTGGGGGCTGCCCTGTGCCTTACAGAACCTTAGCAGCACCCCTGGCCCCAGCCACCAGATGTCAGCACATCCCTCTCCCCTCAGTTGCAACACCCCAAAATGCCTCCAGATATTGATGGGAGGGTAGGTCACTCCCCTCCCCTTGAGAATTTCTGTACTATTATTGCAAATCAATGAGCTAGATTCTTCCATTAACAATGGGAGAGCTAGATTAGGGTAAGGTGAGTGACGATCTTAAACAGAGTCTGCCTCTATTTAAATTGTTTTGTTCATTGTGGATTTTTTTGCACTAACTTTGATCTTTTTAAATATGTCATTAAAATACTCTCTTACATGTTTCGATGCCCCCGTAAATGCTATGCCAGAAGCAGGGACCTCAGCTGCCTCCCTGAGTCTGGCCCTGGGCAAAGGTGCACTGAGGCCATTAACACAAGGAAGGAGAAATTGTTCCCTTTCTTCCTCGGCCATTCATTCATTCACTCCTCCCTTACTCAGTCCCCTGGAATAGTAACTGGCCACTGTCTATCTCAAAGTGCAGTCACCCTGATCTCCATGCATTCCCTCCGTAATGGGAAGGAGACATCAGTGGTGCTGTACTGAGTGCTATGTAGAAAGCATATGAGGGGCAATGCTCAGAGCTGAGGGGTCATTTGTAAAGAGAAAGCAATTATCCAGAGCAGAGATGATTGTGTTTTAGGCTGGGGAATTAGATGTGGACATGAAAGAAATGACAGAATCGGCTAAGCAGTATTTAATTTGGGGGCTACTAATAAAAAAGACAAAATCAACAGATATTGGTGACTAAGCCAATGCAAGGGGCAAGGATAAGAGATCTTAGATTTCTAATACGTGTAACTGGGTGTGGGTCATGATGACTCAGAAATAGGTGAACCTGAAGAAGGAGCAGACTGAGAAGAATCAGGGGTTGGGGATCACAGCAAGGGTGTGGTGATCAGGTGAGGTGCCTGGGATGAAGCCATAAAGAGTCCTTCAAAGAGGAAGGGGGCTGGAGACACAACTGCAGGAGTCGGCGCCTCGGGTGGTACCTCAAGCTGAGATGTGCAGCAGCCTCCCTGGGGAGGGCTGGAGGGAGATGGGAGGTGCTGGGTCCCAATGCTAAGGAACTCTCGGGTCTAACAGGCAGGTGGAGATCGATGACATGCTGAAATCAGTAGGGGGACGCATGACGCAAACTGGATATTTGCATAACCTCAAAGACTCTCCCCCTTGAGACAGTCATTAATTACAAGGTGGAAACTAAGTTTAAGGTGGAGGAACCCGGCTCATGCCCTCTCTATCAAATAATCAGAATTCACCTCCAGCAATGCGGTGTCCCCATCACGTGCCTCCTGATACAAGAAGGACCCAGCGTTGCGTCTCTGGTTTTCTTGCCATCATCTCAGCCTGTGAGTAAATGTCAGAGAAACCCAAACTGGAGGACCCCAAAGATCTCGCCAGATATCTTCAAATGTGCCAGTCATGAAAGATTAAAGATGACTGAGGAACTGTCTCAGGTTGGAGGAGACTGAGGACACGTGACAGCTAAACACAATCCTGCATCGGGACCTCGGATTGGGCAGTGGGCCAGAAAAAGGACAAGCGTGAACCCATTAGAGAAACTGGAATAAATTTCAAGTGTAGCATCAATATTGGTTTCCTAGTTTTGAAAGTTACACTATGTTTATGTAGGATATAAACATTCTTGGAAGATGGATGGAGGGTATGTGGGAACTCTTTGTAATACTTTTGCAACTTTTTTAGCAAACTGAGATTAAAGTTTTAAGGATTAAAACAAAATGTAGGTAGTACAGGAGAAGTCAGCAGAAGAGTGGGATGGCAGCTGCAGCGGAAGGCACGAAGGCGTTGGACAAGCCCTGCCAAGAGTCACATCAGGAAACACTGGGCATTCAACTAAGTCAAATGCTTCTGAAAACTTACAAGAATTTTATTTGGTATTGTAGCTTGTATATCTCTTTTGATAAACTTTTTATTGAACTTTAAACGCACAAAAAAAGCATGCAAATAACAAATGGTTTGGTAAACGGCACCTATGCATAGAAGCCCCTTATTTAAGATATAGAACCAGTAAGCCATTCCGAGTCCTTTCCCAGTTATTAACTTCCCTCCCTAAAAAAGTAACTATCACGCTGACTTCTATCACCATAGATTAATTTTGCCCGTTTTCTGAAAATTTGTATAAAGATACCCTTATAAGCGTCTGGTTTTTGCACTCAGCGCTACGTTTATGCGATTCCTTCATGTTGTCTTGTCTGGTAGTAGTTCCTTCTCATCCCTACATTGTATTTCATCATTTGAAAATACCATTTATTATTTATCCTTTTCATTGCTGGTAACATTCAGATCATTGCCATGGGTTTGGTTATGACAAATAGTGCTTCTGTGACTATCCCCACATATGTCCTGCAGCATGTATCTATCTGGTGTTTACCTTCTAGGTATCTACCTCGAGGTGAAATTCAATTGGACTTTGCTCTGTGGATGGCATGGGAAGTAGCTGTTTCAAAGAGTCCATAGACGTGTTAGAGGGAGGTGTCAACATGTAGGGAGAAGACTCGTGTTTCCTCAAAGCAATTGCAAATGCTATTTTGTACTTTACCCCTGAAGCTCATGTTTATTGATGTTGGTGAGAAAACATTAAATTACTTCATTTCCTGGGGAAAAAACATCCCCTCCTAGAGCAAGGAAAAATTCTGGGGAGTCAAAATCTCTGAATTCCAACCCCCAGTGGTGCCATATTATTCATCCTACGACCTTGGGAGACCCCTTTCAATTCTCTTAATTTTTGTCTTCAGTTTCAAAATGTAAATAATATTTCCAGTTCCAAATATAATCATGCATTTGGCATAATACCTGACTTGTGAAAGAAATGTGATAAATGTTCCTAATAAGAGTATCCTGCTAGAAAAATCTTGATCTAGCTTTTCCTAAATTCTCACCAAAGAACTTATGCAGAAAAGAGAAAAAATGTAAATCCTGCAAAGGGAAGCCAACCAAGCAGTAGCATCACTGATAAATTTCTACTCCTTACAAGGCCAAAGGAATAAAAAATGAAAATAAATCCGATAGGTATGGCATGTTTTGGGGAACTGACCAAAGTTTCTCTCTTGGATTTGGGTAGAAAATTCTTCTCTCACTATGGACCTCTGTGGTTCAAAAAAAGCGAAACCTATACTTATAGGCAAGAAAACAAAAATAAACACACCTTTCTACTTCCCTTTGACAACCACACAGAGACCACAATGCCCAGAAATCAATGTGTCCCACATAGGTGTGTGATCCCCACAACAGAGATGGTGCTGGTTTTCCTGAAAGCAGAGACTTTCATACCAGTCTTCCCATTTCCAAGCAGGCAGGCCAAATTAGAGCCAGAAGATAACAGATGAGAAGACACTCAGCGCCCAACTCAAGAATAATGGCTCCTTACAAAAGAAGCAAGAGCCAGGATCACAAATTGTATTATCTAAGTCATAATAACAGTTTACTCAGCTGGTGGCACAGGAAGGTGTCATGTTCCTCATAAAATCAGGTCATAGCCAGGAAGCCTTCAGCTGGACTGACTTTGGCAAATGTTTCAACAACAAGCATTATGAAACAGTCCTATAAAATTCCAAGCAGGGAGGGAAAGGATATTTAGGAAGGAATGAAAATTAAGGTTGGTATCAGCCTTTGCCTTTATAGTATGAAATATCAGGAAATAAGAAATATCTATAGCTTGGAGGAGGAAATGATTGCAACTCCATTATGTTTATTGAGTAAACAAGATGAAATTGTCAGAAATAGTATCACTTGTGTATTCCCCTTCAAAACAATCACAGAGAAAAACATTCCAGCCAACAGAAATGTTATGTAAAATTAGGTTAGATTAGGCTCTTTTAATATAAAAAGACATATACTGAGTGTAAACTAAAGAGACTTTCCTTGAGCCCTGACAAGATGCATTCGTTTCCTATGGCTGTTGCAACAAATTACTATACACTTGGGAGCTTAAAACAACACATATCTATGATATTGAAGTTTTGCAGGTGAGAAACCCAAAATGTGGCTTCCTGGGCTAGCATCAAATGCTGGCAGGGATTCTCAGAGAGGGCAGTTTCCCTGCCTTTCCAAGCTTCTAGATGTCACCTGTTCCTTGGTCCATGGTCCCTCCCACCATCTGCAAAGCCAACAGTGAGCCAAGTCCATCCGGCCCTGACATCCACAGCATCTGGTTCTGTCTCCCATTCCTTCTTCCACTTCCACACACCCTTGTTATCACAGGAGGCCCACTTGGATATCCAAGATGAACTCCCCATCTCCAGGTCAGCTGATTAGCAACCTTAATTCCACCTGCAACCTTTATCCCCCTTTGTTATATAACCCACTTTATTCACAAATGAATCAAGGTAGAAACCTCTTTGGGTGACCACCATTCTGTTTACCATGCTAGGTATCATTAAGTAGCTCATTTAGTTGTGTCTCATTTCATTTTATTGTTTGTTAGTTTGTTTTCTTTTGGGGTACCGGGGGAACTCAGGACCTTGCACTTGTGAGGCAGGCAGCAAAACCACTGAGCTAAATCCCCAGCCTAGTTTTGTCTCATCTTTATGAGGTAGAAATACAATCAATTCGTGTTCAGATGAGGAAATCAAGGCTTAAAGAAAATGTCTTAGAATATCCTTCTCAATTAATTTAAAACTTTTCTTGTTTATAGAGACTTCCCACATATTGTTCTTACTTGTTTTTTATTTTAGTGTACTACAAGTAGATATAAATAAAGAAAACTTAAAAGGCACTTTTCTTACCCTGAATCTAATCTATTTTTGCCCAAGTAGGTATTATCACCCCCATTAGAACACAGATTGGGACCCCGCATTCTGAGGATCTGAGTGACTTGGCTCAGGTTATTCAGGCAGAAAATGACAAAGTGAAGATCTAATCTGAGGCCAGTGGTTTGCTACTACAGAGCAGTGCCTTCATAAACTGTGTTCTTATTCAAATTCTGAATATTTTGTTCCCTAAAGGAAAAAAGAAATATTGATCATTTACCATGCTTTGTCCTAACATTTACTGTAGAACTTAGTTCAACCTACAATCCCAGAGCATTACAAAAATAGACTTTTATTACTCACAGCGCTGCTCAACACACAGCCCAGAGAAGCAGTAACAGGCCAGCGAGGGGAAAACCACACCTTTTAATTCCATTACCTCCAGAAGCAGAAGGGTTTGGTGTTGGAGGAGAGGAAGCCGGGGCCACAGCCTTCCAGAGAATAAATCGGATTTGCATCCTCACAAGGTGAAGAGTGGGTCTTTGGGGACATGACCCCATGATGACCCATGGGACTCCAAGCAGCCAGAAAGGGCAGTCTGTGGTTTCCATGAACTATTTCCAGCTTCCTTGGCAAAGGACTCCAGGTGAGTCTCTGAAAGAGACTCGGGACTGCTGCCAGATCCTGGCAGAGGTGAGTTTATGAAGAGGCCAGTGGAGACACATAAAATGTGGCTAGCATATTTCTATCATGTGGAAAGGCAAAAATAATGTGTATTAAAGAGTAACTGGTGTATTTTTTACTCTCCTAACTCAACATAAATGAGTACTTTTCTTGTACAAAGAGATATTTGCAATCAGACTATGAGAAAAGTTGTCTCCAAGTTCTAGTTACCCATCTATTCCTTCATTCTTGGTGCTCAGAAAGTGGTCAAGGAGTGGGGTGACTATGAGGGATACAGCCTACGCACAGCCTAACAGCCTGGGGGATTCTGGTCTGTCCACTCCCTAGTTATTCCATGATGTAGCTTGTTTGCTTGTTTGTCTGCTTGTTTTATTTGTCTGTTTGTTTGAAAAATACTGGCTTAGATTCATTTTGGAGAAAATCTGCAAAATGCCTTGGAATGAAGTAAATTATAGCTCCACTCCATGGCCATTTGAAACCTTACTAGCAAATATAGTTGATAAAACTTTAAATGCCATCCACCCCATCTCTCCACTACTAATCTTCATTCTCCTATTCTTCAATATTAATAAAAATGCAGTCTGAAATGTATCAAGCAGACAAAATAATGCTATGTAACAAACCAACCCAATGCTGGCTTAAAACAGCAATTATGTTTTCTTATATTCATGGGTATGCAAGTCAACTCCAACTTATTTGGGTAGGCTAAAGTCCAGACAGCAGGCTTTTCACTATAGGGTTGGTCCAAGTTGGACCTACATATTTTTAGGGGACACGTCTACTGCACAATGTCCTTCTCATGCTGAAGCTGCAGGTCCAACGACTACCCGAGGCATGCTCCTTTCCTGATGGGTCACTGGAGCCCAAAGGCATGCCCAGATGTATAAGCATTTTCTTCAGATATGAGCTCATGTCACATATACTAGCAACATTTTAACCAAAGCAAATCCTATGACCTAACAAACTCGAGGAGCAAGAGAATGCATCTTACTTTTAGCAAGGATGTTAATTAAAAAATACTAGTACAGGGTGCTGAAAAATAGGGGCCAGTTGTATAGTGACATCCCACAGTAAGGTAGAACAGTGGCCATCACTATGAAAACAAGAAAGCTAACCACTGATAAATAGTAGTTAACACGACATATAAATACACTTTGTATCTAGGGGCAGAGATAGGATTTATATGGACCACCCCTACACTGCCATTCAGATTTGTAGTTTCTCTGACACAAGTGAAACTCAGAATGGTCGTGGATGAAAAAAAAAAAAAAAAGAATGGTCGTGGATGGATCATCATGTTATGAGAAATGTTCAAAGGGAGATTAATTACCTTAGGTGATATTACCTATTACCTTAGGTAAACACATTTTCCAAATTCTACTCAGATAATGAAATAAAAGGTCTAAACAGGACCCTCTGCAGTCCCTTCTAATTCCACTTGGCCTTGGTTCCCAGTCTGGGGCAGGAATAAAGGAAGACACCAGGTTGGGCCTCCATTGTAAGACTCACAGCATCTGATGGTCGTCCTGATCATGGCTGGGGTCCTGATCATGGCTGGGGTTCTCAGTGGGCAGCACAGCATTGCAGGAAAGCCTGGGGTTTTGGAATCTGGCAAGCTAGGGTCACATTTCAATTGGACTTGGGACCATGGGCTAAGTCCTTCACCTCTCTAGGCCTCAGTTTTCACCTCTTTAAAATGAAACAGGATTCTTTGGTATTAGAGAGCTTGTGTTAAGACAACTTGGGGAGAGAAGTGGCCAGAGAAGGAAATGTGGCTGCAGAGAGGCAATGAAAACCATGTTTGTGAGCACAGGCAAGGGCTGACACATAGCTCTGCTCTAGGGCTCACCGTGCCTCCAATGCTTCCCTGATCCACCATTATGAGCCCTGACTCTCCTTCTAATTTCCATCTATGGGGTGAAGTCATGGTCTTTGGAGCAGGACTAGTCCTGGGCGGGCTCCCAGCTCTCACCCCCTCTTTGCTGAGTCCATGGCACCCCAGAGGTCTGGGCTTCCACACAGAACATTCCTCTGTCTCCACAAATGAAACCACAGGGCCATTTCTCCAGAAGCCCAGGAGATAGGAAAAAATAATAACACATGCAGTAAAAGGAATTTTTGTACAGAAATGTATTTTGAGGCACGATGTAAAGTCCCTTTAGCAGGAGCCACAATTTTCTTAAATAATCGTTCCCATAATTGGCTACTTGTGGGAACAACTAATTGTGCATGTAATCATTTGCCTGTACAACTCAGCATTCAACCAGTAATTAAAGGCAGAGCCATCTTTGCTAAATTTGTCTCCAGAAATAATAGTAATATTTCCAAGAGCCCAATGCCTCCCTGCCAAGGAACTCTAAGCCCCATTCAAATGAGTATTGTTGTTTTTTGAAAACATCTCAAGAAAGGGAGACCTGCATCCTTGCCCAAAACAAACACACACTCAAAAAAGAACTTTTGGGGAGTAATTTTCTGTTTGCATTTACTTCCCCAGAATATGTCCAGAGTTTATAGAGCATCTTCCATGTGTGGAGTCAGAGTCTTCCTTCAATTGTCATCTCCCCAGTCTTCCGAGCCCTTCCCTTTGTTCCCATTCTCAGAGGTGAGTAGAAAAGTCATCTGACTTTACAGAAGATTGATTTAGATTAATTTCTTCCAAGTCATAGATAGGTCCCAAGGAAGCAGCAACTTCTGCCTCCTCCAGCCCTCACCTGCCATGTGGCTACCACATTTGGGCACTCCGTCATCTGGAAGCTGGCAGCAGACTCAGCCAGTCCTCCTGGTTCCATGCCTACTCTTCTTTTCTCCAGTCCTTTGCCCCAGGAAAGCAACCAGTGGTCTTAACTTTAAAACTAGATCATGGTAGCTGCTGAATGGCAGGTGATTTGCATCTCTCCAAAGATACATCCATTCCTAAGCCCCAGTAACTATGAATGAGATTTTATTTAAAATAAAGTTTTTTGCAGAAACAGTCAAGGATCTTCAGGTGAAACAATTTTGGATTTAGGATGGGCAATGACTGCCCTTACAAGAGAACAGAGAGGGAGAGAGGACACAGAGACATCATAAGGCCATGTAAAGATGGAAACAGAAATTGTAGGGACCCTTCTAACTGTACCAGTACTCTCTACCTCCAGCCTCCTCTTTTCCATCATCCTCCAACCTCCAAGCTTTTCCTTATTCATTCCAAATAATCCCACATTGGCTCCCAGGCAAGGGTTTGGGATTTTATCTTAGAGAAAAATGAAATCCTTGAAGTTCTGAAATTCAGGGAAAGGAACTGGTTGGATTGACGCAAGCTAATACATAATACAATGACATTCAGGGTCCTTGATGATCTGCCCAGCCTCTGACTTCTACATACAGCCTGCCCTCCCTCGTCCTACTCTTGAAGCCACTGGGCCCTGTCCTCTACCTGGGAATGAGCCATACGCCCTATGACACAGGACTTTATGCACAGTTCCTCCCCGTACTCCCCATCTAAATCACCTTTTTTCCAAACACGTGGGACAAAACCAACATCTAAGGACCTGACTGGCAGGCTATTATAGACACAACCTAATATTTGGAATATTTAACTTTGAATCTACCAATAAACACTGCCTGTGTAGTTTTATACTGAGTTTAAATTTTACCAAATCCCTCCAAATTTGGAAAAGGATGCAGTGCTTTAAAATAGGAGCTGGCAAACTTTTACTGTAAAAAGAAAGGTCAAATAATACATACTTATGACCCCATAGGTCACACAGTGGCTGTGGTAACGATTCAGTTCCACTCTTGCAGTGTGATATAGTGATAAGAGAATGTAGAAACAAATGGGCTCACCTGAGTTTCTATAAAGTTTTATTTATAACAGCAGGCAGTGGACCAGATTACTCACATCCATTTCAAAATAAAATCATGAAATATCTAATGATAGTCAACCTTAATTTTGGTTTCTCTCTAATTTAGTGCACCTATCAAATCAGCAAATTGGCAAACAGCTGTAGGATAAGAACAAAAAAGCACCCTAGCCCCTGGGATCTGAGCTGAGAGCTCTAAGAAGAATGTTTTGAAAGCAAAAACTTGCAAGAAGGCTTTTTCTCCTATTAAAAGTTAATATTTTAAATGACTTTCTCCTAAATAGATCATCTTTTGAACTAGCTAATCCCTAATAAATGAGAATCTTTACACCAAACTGAACTGAGCATCTGTATTCCCACAGCTATGTCCCCTCACCGTGGATGGCTTTAAAGATCCATTGATCACTGCCAAGCCTCCATTGGTGGGATTAATTAATTTATGAACTTGTCATTACAATTCATTGATTAAAATGTCCCTTCTGAAAGATTTAATTATACCCAAAGATAAAGGATCTGCTAATTATTGTCCTTTATCTAATTGAAGTTTTGTATTACAAATAAAGTTCAAAGGTTTAAGACAGTTGCCCTTTCAAACAGTTGGGCAAAGATGAGAATTTAATTAGAGGTGAGACAACATTCTCTCTGATCTATTCTAATGGGAAAATCAGTCTGGACAAGATGGCGGGTCAGAGTGGGATGACCTGGGAAATCTGTTAACCTTCTCCTTCGCTTAATGGGTTTTAGCAAATGGCTCCAGTCCTGTGTGTTGTCAAAATGGCTGGCACAAGCAGAGGCATCCATTGTGTCAACAGCAGGAATTCTGCCAAGTAAAATATACTGTGTATTTAAATTTCTTTAAAACACTGATACATTTAAAAGACTTAGGATTTTTTTCTTCTCCTAACATCATTTCTATGCTATTCTAAATGGGAAATCAAAGTGGTGTGGTAAATGGGCCACTGAGATGCGGGCATGCCAGTTGAACGACTCAAATGCCCTTAAGTCAGGACAATATGGATTTACGTGAGCATGGGGGACTGGTAGAGGACCTTCCTGACCCTGGAACTGTGATTACATCATGAAGGTTCTCCAGTGCAGGAACCGTCTTCTCTTGCCCACACAGGAGTGAGCTTGGATTATGGAGATCATTGGTCTATGCTTGGTGGTTGAGTAAAGCTAATCTATCTACAGGAAGCAACCTGTGGGAATTTATATCCTTTTTCCTCCTTTCCTCTGCTGAGCCTCCAACACCCGCTTTCCTCCAGCTCAATGAGGGGCAGCACACTGCTCTTCAATCTTTACTCTCCCTCAGCTTCCCTTTCCCAGAATCTTAACTTATGAGGGGAAGGATAGAGAAGGTACCAATAGTCCCATCGTCTATAAATCTATAGCCACATTTTCCCATTAGAGTGACGGCACTGAAGGCAGTATTTTAATCTGTACTTGTTTGGCTCCTATGCTACCAATTACTTCTGAATTAATATGACTGGATATTTTGACAATCTCTTGGAATTTCAGGCTGCCTGATTGTTAAAGTGGGAACAGTAGAATAACTATATTCATGGGGCTGTTTGTAACCATCACAGTGGAGTCGGGGCACTAAGTAGAGGATCTGGAACATACTGAGAGCTGGGTGCACATTGACTATTAGTAACAGTCTATGAACAAGGAAGACAAGAAAGAACAATGTCTCTGCCTTCGAGAAGTTCACCCTGTGTCCTTTCCACATTCCGAATGTTTTTATACCGACTATTCCATCAAAATCTGTGCTTCATATGGAAGCAGGAAGCAAATGATATCAAACATCGAAAGAGCTCTAGTTTCAGATCTGTTCCTTTGAAACAGAAGTCCTCTGCACAAACATGTCTCTCACTCAGGTCCGCTAAGGCTGGAATAGAAGAGATGCTCTAGGGCAGGGAAGAATCTTGTGTAGTCAGTGGGGACCCTTTGGGTGTCCAATCCCAAAAGCAAGGTTTGTCTAGGGAGATATGGAGAGCTGGAAAGTTTGAAGAGATGAGCTAGTCCACTCAATATGTCAGAAGGGTATTTGGGAAGGAGAAAGCTAAGTATAATGAGAGGGAACGTGAATTGCTGTCCTACAAGGAGCAAGGTAATGAGGGTCAACAAGTATAGACTGACATGAGGCTATGAGACGGGCAGCTCTTTAAACTGCCCCAGGACTGTCAGGTGCAGGGACCAAACCTATCCTGTGCTATGGTACTGTCTAGATGTCATTCTGGTCACAGCAGACTTGGAGCTCTTTTTATGCACTGAGTGTGATTTATCTCCTGAATATTCCTAGCATGTCAAAAGCACATACTTTTATGGTACCTGTTTTACAGATGAGGGAACTGAGGGCCATCAAGGTTAAGCCTCATAACTGATAATCTTGACTGTCAATTTAATTGGCTTCAGAGATGCCCAGGAAGCACACTTCCAGGTGTGTCTAGGTGGGTCACGGGGTGTGACCTCAAGGACTATATCTGGTCCCTAACCCGGCCTCCTGGGTTTTTCCAAGATCTCTGCTTCTCAGACGTTGTGAGTTGAGCAGACTTTCTCCACCACGCCCTTCCATCATGAATTTGCCTCAGAGCCAACCATCCACCGACTGAAGCTTTGCAATTGTGAGCCTCTCCTCCTTTAGATGACAGGTGTCAGATATCCTAGCCCAGCAAAGAAAAGCTAATGCAAGCCTGCTGGCCTTTGTCAGCAGGCCCTCAGTAGAAGAGTTGGAGCAGTCAGCTCATATCCTAAAGCTGATTCGGGGTCACTGCCTAGATAAACACCCTGCCATGGTAGCAAATAAGCTCACTGGTGGCTTTCTGGCATAGTAAGTTCCCAGTCGCTGTCGATTACAGTCTGTGCTACTCAAGGTGCTAGGTGGTTATAAACGATACCTCAGCAAACTAGGTCAAATTTTTCCAAAACCACAGTCAAGCCTTGTTTCTACTCCAAGAATCTGTGACGGGGGAACATTCCTCATCTCTTCATCAGCAGACTGTAGGAGCTCACAGTGGAAGGTGCAGCTTAGGGAATATAATCTCCCAATGCCCTGATGTGCTGGACAAAAGAAAATGCTACAAAGAGCCCTATGTCAATGGTTAGGTGGTAAGATTGAGGACACCACACAGGGTGCTACTACTCGGCCACCAAAAGTAATATCACAGACACATCAAAGAGTATCTTCAGTACTGAGGAAAAAGTACGATACAGAATAGAATGCAATGTACATAGGCTATGTATATTTATAATAAATATATATATTCACTCACATATAAGAGGAGATGAAAGAGGGAAGAAAAAAGAGGAAGAATTTCTATCAAGTTGTCAATGTCATTTATTTCTATAAAATTGAAAATTTGGGGAGTTTTGTTTAAATTTTTGTTATTTGTATTATCTAACGTATATGATTTTCTACAATTACCATGTATTTATTTACCAAAAAGAAAAAAATATAGATTTTCAAAGCAATTCATTTCTTACCCTAGAACACAAAACAAGCCAGCTCTGAAAACCATTTTCCATAGTTTGATCTCCCAACCACCACACCTTGCTACCTCCAGAATAACTCACTATTCACACCTTACCAGCCAGGTTAGGCACATCTGCTCTCCCGCCCAGGGCACAGTGCCCAGGACCTGCTGACCTAACACTCGCTCTTGCTTCTGTCCCTTGCTGTCTGACAGTCAGCCCCACGTAGGCCCATGGGATGGTTTACTTGTTGTCTCCTTGAGGCCATTAACCAGATACCCACGCATTCCTCTGGGAATTTGTCTCCAGAGCCCCCACTGGGAGCCCCGTCCATCTCAGTGGGTGCTCCAGACTTCAGACTACAGAGGCAACAGTGTAGGTTCAGACCCTGCTCCCCAAGCCCAATCTTACCCATTTCTGATCATTTTTCTCGTGTCTTATAAACCTTAGTCTCCATGACTGAATCCCACAAGAAACTTTACAGTCTTTCTCTTCTATCCAACCCAAACCTTCTGCAGCTGTGATCCTTCCTAGTAGCTGAAGGTGTATGCCATTTGCTTTCATTATTGATTTGTTCTTTGTTTTGTTTTGTTGGGTTTTTTGGTGTTGGGGATGGAACTGAGGACCTCATACTTGTCAGGCAGGCGCTGTTGTGTCACTGAGCTACATCTTCAGTCCCCCAAATTTTTTGGCTTTGTCTTTTTTTCTGGTACCAGGGATTAAACTCAGGGCCTTGCATTTGCCAGGTAGGAGTGGTGCCACTGAGCTACATCCCCAGCCCAATTTGTTCTTATTTGTTTGTTGGCTTTGGTTGTGTTTTAACTGTGAACACAGATCTGCTCCACCTGAAAAAGCTGGAAAGATTTCCCTCATTTCCCTCCAGTGGGATGTTTGGAAGGAAAAATATAACTAGTCATGGATGGAGCGGAGCCAATGACTCCTAGTGACACTGAGGAGTAGAAAAGGTAGTGGGGGCATGAAGGAGAAGGCTCCTCACCAGACAGCAGGATATGCGAGGGCCACACCAGGTGCCTGGGCTTGTGATCACAGTGGAGTTCATGCTGTCCCAGCATTGTATGGTTACTTTCTGCACTAATGGAGGGGGGAGGGTACGGACACAGAATATCTCAAAATGTTCTGATCGGAAAAGATCCCAGGATGCAATCATGAAAGCCTATGGAAGCCCAAGATGAGGCTCATCTGCCAGTTTCTGTTCCCAGCCCTGCATTCCCTCGTACCAGCATGGCAGACTTTGGCACCTATGTACACTTCCCAGGCCAACTGCCCTTGAGAGCAACACAGCCTCTACCTCACCTGTTGGCAACAGCTAAAGACAACCTGGAGAGAAGCCGCCATGTACTCCTTCAACCTGCCATGTAGAAGGTCCTTCTAGAACCTTCTTTACCTCTAACAGAGATCCATATCCGTATGACCTTCTCCATCAGTAGCCCACAGCTTCTGGAAGGAGGGCACATGTGTCCAGGCTGTTCTGCATCTCAAAACAATCACGTATGTTGAGTCTCTTTTCTTAGCCTGCTGAGAAAATTACTTGATACTTCTTATGAGTTTAAGAAACAACCTTATTAATGACATCACACTATCAAGCAGTATTCACTGTCAATTTACATTATGTAACAGAATGTGAAGCTCGATTTCCTTGTGTCACATTTATAATGATTAAATTATCAGCAGATGTAGTCGTTCTGAGCTGTAACAAGGTCCTATAGGGTGCTAATTAACTTGGCGCTTTTCTAAAAACAGAAATTCTGGCACATTTCAATAGGAAATGCTGCCACTTGGGAATACTTATTGGTCTTCCAGTAGCATACTTAGGACATATTTGGAAGATTTTCTCCTGTCCTTGTTGCTACTTCCTGGGAGGAATAATAATGTCATAAACATACTGATCCTCCCAGCTGGGTCCAAAATTCATACTGCAGCAAACTCTATTGATTCTAAAAGAAATCGTCTATCAGTGATACAGTCATTGTCAACACTGGTGAAAGGGTCAAAAATTGCAGCTCAGGGGGGCTCAGCAATTGTGTCTATGAGTCACGCGCAATGTTCAGATTCCTGTGATCTTTGCTTTTTGGGGTGAACTATGGCCCCCACCCACAGGCTCAGAAACACTAAATGGTCATCCCACAGATTTCACTTCTTTTATGATTTTAGAATTCTTCCAGATTCTTCTAATAGGGTGAAGGTCAAGGTTACAAAGTGCTCTGGCTTATATGTCTCCATTTTAGTAATGCAAGGGGGCTTTATAATGAGCCGCAACTATTATGTCTTCTTTCCCCATTCAAAATGATTGACATAATATTTTTAAACATGTTTAATGTGTTTAGATATGATCATTGCAATGTAGTTCTCTTTATGCATACTGGAATATTCATAGGTGAAATGACAACATGTCTTGGATTTGTCCCCAAATGACTGAATGATAAAGAGGAAGAAAAACATAAACATGAAGCAATATTTCCCATACACTGTTAATTGTGGAAGCTGGCTTCTGGGTATATAAGCCTTTCATATATTACTCTGTTTTGTATATTTTAATTTTTCCATAATGAAAATTTAAATTACTCAATGTTTTAAGAAATGATCAGATTATAAAATGATTTGTGATACTTTAGATATAGACTAAAGGGAATAATAGTTTTAGGATGATCACTTTTGTAGTTAAGGCTGCTACAGCATGTTTCTGATAAAAGAATATTAGGTGTACATGACCCAATTTAGGGAAGTATGAACTCATTTGAACAAAATAATCCAAGATTTTATTTCAGCACCTATTGAACAGAGAGATTCTGAAATAACCACAAGGTCTCTATTGCTTTTGGATAACACATGTGCAGAAAAACTAGCAGTGAGATAGCACTGTAAGGTCTGTGTGCCAAAGCAAAGTGAATGGAGAGGGCAAGGTGTTGTGGAAAAAGAAGTATCACCTACATGAACAGGGGTTTCAAACCATGTAAGCAATAGATAGACTCAAAGTAATAACTTGCCATTGGATCATCTCTTGCAAAGACAAGAGAAGGTATCACAGCCCTCCAATGAGGGGCAGGTGCACTAGCTTCCTAATTTTGTAGATGAAGACACTGAGGTCCAGAAAGGTGAAATACTTCCCCAAACCCATGAAGTTGATAAGAAATAGATTAAGTATTCAAAGTCAAGTTGGGTTTGCTCCAAAGCTCACACTCCTCCTACATCATGATTCTCAGAGTGACTGAGTCTAAGAATGAAAGAAGGAAAAAAAACAGTCTTTCTGATCATTTCCAAATACAGGGACAGAAGTCACTGTCAATGAAATCACACAACTCTTACTACATCATAAGCATAAGTAGGGGTAGTTGTGGTGAATCACCATAGTTAGAACTACTCTTATCTTTAAATCTGATTGAAAGTATTCAGCAGGAGAAATGGTAGTCTTTTGGACTGAGATATAAGGGGGTGATTCTTTCTAGTAGATGACAGAAGTTGTAACACACAGCATTTAGTAAAATAAATCCCTTCATGATTAATGACTGACTCATCTCAAAGGGGGGGTCAAGGACTGGAAGACCACAGCATACCTGCATGGTTTCCTGGGTCAAGACCATTTCTTACTGCAGAAATGAGAAGCCTTAGCTATTCTAACCCCAGGTAAAAGAAGGAAAGACATTTCTAGAAGTCACTTAGTAAGCATCCACTAAAGGGTAACACACCTGTTTCTAGAAAACCAAGGAGATCAGTACACCTAAATAAACCTGTGGAAATTGGGTCAATATAGAATATATAAGGTGCTTTATACTCTTTCCTTCTTTTGGAAAAATAACAGAAACCTATTACCCTGTATTATAAAAACCTGTTGAATTTGAATTTTCCCCAAACACATTTGTCTTTCACCACAAAGACACTTTTGCCCTTCAGATTTTATAGCATTGCGTGAAAACTAAAAGGTGAAAACCACTAGCCACAGACTGTACATCCAAATTGCCCTCTAAGCCAAGGTTAAGTTATAATTCAAGTTAATTTCATAAAAAGATGATATAATCTAGGCCATGTGGTAAACTTAAGATTCGTAAGGGAACACTTCCTGGACCTCAGTTCTGTTGTGGTCCGCAGGAGCAGTTATTTGGAAGAAGTTGAGTTTGATATGAGCACTGAATGAAGAGCAAACAGAGACAGGAGGGGAGTGGGACAGAAAGGAATTATTTGAAGCAATGAGAATGATGTACTCAAAATGCTTGTTGCTTGGTCCTCACTGACCAAGCCACATTGAGAACCATTTTCTTCATCACATGAATTATTTTTTATGTGTATTTAAATGGCAGGAGCTCAATTGCAAACATTTCCATATTCATATGGGGTTAGACAGAAGCACTTTATTTTTCAGCCATTCTCAGTAAGTTAAAGTATACAGTAATGGTGGCTGATTTCTCCCAACTTCTGTGAAATTGTCTGTTATGGTTGAGAACTAGAATGTCCCCCAAAATGCTCATGCACTCATAGGAGAGGCATTTGGAAGGAAATTGGGTCCTTGATTCAGAGCTAAGGGTGCTATTAGGAGGTGGGGCTTTCTTGGAAGAGGCAGGTCCAGGGGGGTATGACCTGGAAGGGTATACCTCCTTCCCAAGGTCCTCCTTTCTGCCCCTCTTCTTGGCCACCATAATATGAGCAGCTTTTCTCCACAGCAGCCCCTTCCACCATGCTGTTTCTCTCTTGGAGCCTGCCAACTATGCACTGAAACTTCTGAATTATGAGCCAAAATAAGCCTCTCCTCTTTTAAGTTGTGCCTGTCAGGTGTTTTGTCCCAGTGACCAGGAAAGTGACTATGACAGTGTCCTAATAGATTAAATCTAAATTCTTATTAAAACTATTATCTCTGTGGCTTCTCCTGTTTACTGGAGTTACTTCATCCCAGGAGGCTACTAAGTGAGCCTTATGAACAAGTGTATTCCCAATTCATTAGTGCTCTGTGGGAGTTACTTAGAAGGCCACAGTCTTATGGGAATTGTTTACAAATTAATTTGGGCCACTCTGCAACAGTATTTTTCTAAGTAAGAAGTCTGAACCAAAGACAATGGTGTGATTGTCCTGATATAAAAGGAATGTGAGTTTAACAAAGATGTCGCTTGTTGAGTGTGTGGATGTGAGAAAGTAGGTGCCAACTCCTGCTAATGGGAACCTTCTCTTCAGGACACCTCCCTGCAAAATTATGCAGCAACATGGTGGCCACGTAGCTTACCTTTTCCAGTCACATGTGAGACATGCTTTTTGTCCCTGACACTGCACCTATACATAATTGACATGAATATAAATTTGATGTTAGAAAATATCTTTCCTATGGCCCTAAACCCCTCACCTTCATGAGGAGAAAATGTGCTTCTACCTCACTGTCCACACAGCCTTCTTGGTAACCTCATGTCCCTCCCTTTGATGGATACACACATATTATCAGGAGTAGGTCAGACTTCAGATTTTCTTCATTATGATCAGTCTATCTTACAAGTGAGGACACTGACTCAGGAAATTCAAGCTGACCACAGTTGTACAGGTGCCTTTTTTCCTAAGGCTACCATAAATCACTAGAGTCTGTAATCAAATATTATTCATATAAAAAAGTGGGGCTGTGCTGAAATGTGACAAAAGAACACATTGGTGTATCTTGAGTCTTATTGATATGAGTACTGGGTTTTTCTTGTCTGTTCATTTTAAATGTATATATAAAGGAAGGGAGGGGCAACTAATAATATTTGACTGGAAGGTAAATGGCATGAGTGGAAGACTTTTCACCAATATTTTCAGAAATATCACTAGTCCAGAATACTAGTTGGCATAGAGTAGACCTTCAAAAAAGAACATGAAGAAATACTCAAGTACTGCTTTAAACATTTACATAAAGTAATGAATTTAGTTCCTATGAGGTAGGTCCAGCTCCCTGATTTTATAAATGAAGAAACTAAGACAGAGGGGCACTTCAGTAATCTGCCTGAGGCTGCATGGCTTCTTAGACACTAAGGATTCAGACCCGAGTGGTCTGGTTTTAGAGCTGACACTTACACCCAGACAGGAGCCACAGGTGATAAACATACCAGCTATCAACTGCTATATGACAAAGTGTCCCAACAGTTCACAGCTTAAAACAAACATTTTATTTTGCTCATAGCTCTGTTTGACTGGGAATTAGAAATGACACAGCCAAGCAGTTTGTCTCAGATGCAAATGGTGTTAGGTGGGACAAGCAGGCTGAGAAATCTACCAGGATGCCACCAAGTTTGCATGATCTTCCTGTGTCCTCTAAACTTACTTCTAACCTCTCCCTTTCTCTCTATCCCCCTCTCCCCAACTACTTCTACATCCTCATCCCAAAGGGTAAATTTGCTAGATTGATGTGCTTATTTACTACAAACATATTTCCAGCTGGTCCTTGATTTTGATCTAGTTTACAAGGTTAAAGGTGCCAGAGTAATAGTTACCATACTTTGTCATTTGCTAAGCTTTATTTAATGCTATTGTTGATGCTGATTGTATTACCGGGGCCAAGGTGTTGTGATTGATCAATCAGTTGTCCTTCCTGATATACCAACACTGAGATTGCCTAAAGACCAACACTGAGATTGCTATACCTGGAAGACACCTCTGAGAAGTAATTGTTCCTTAAGGATTCTAAATACCAGCAATAAAGATACTCAACATAAGCAATATAGAAGTATCAACCCCGGAATTAAACCAAAAATGTCAGCAACAAAAAATTAGAAATGAGAAGACACCTAAACAAGGAACAAACCCAGACTTCCAGCTCACCAGAGGCAAATTCTAGGGAAAATGAGGTGGAAAATTTTGATAATTAACCACCTGAATATTCTGAACTGATAACACGGGAAGTAACAAAACAGGTTGACAACACTCTAGAAGAATTCAAAACAGAAATAATTTCCCAGATAACTAGAATAAGCAGAATGAAAGACAGGATTAGAGACTAGAACAGAAATAGATTTTTTTAAAAAAATAGAGAAGCTCAGGACCATGATGGAAGCTATGAACACCCAGCATAGGAAAGAAATGGAAACTGAATGCTCAGCAAAGGAAAGAAATGGAATCTATAAAACAGATTCAAATATACAGGATATAAAAAAAACTCCAATGAAAGTATTGATAGCAGAATGAGCCAATGTGAAGATAGAATATCAGATGCAGAAGACAGGATTGTGGCTAATGACCATGAAAAGAGAGATTTCTTAAAAATAGTAAGGGACCATGAGAAATCAATCCAGAAGCTGCTAGATGATACAAAGAAAAATAACATAATTGATTGATAGGAGTCAATGAAAAAGCAAGAGAAAGTACAAATGACATTAAAACAAAACTATTCACCGAAGTAATGAAGTGAAGTATTTTAAGCCCTAAAAGGAAACAACTTCCAATTTAGATTGATGTACCCTGCAAAACTATCTTTCAAAATTGATGGAGAAATAAGATACTTCCACAACAAAAAACACCTGAGAAACTTCATGTTTAACAAACCAGCACTCCAAAAAATTCTAATCAATATCCTAGAAAAAGACAATGAGGGTCACAACTCTATAAGGCCCAACAGAGCAACACTATCAGGCAAGGCAAGAAATTAAATGGAAGGGGGAGAAAAATAAAAAATAAGAAAACCAACAACAGGAAAATAACATGACAAAAATTAGTCAATAAATATAATTTATAACCATCAATATTAATGATCTCAATTCACCAATCTAAAGAAATAGACTGGCTGAATGGATTAAGAAGCAAGATCCAACAATATGCTATATACAGGAAATATACTTAATTCAAAAAGAAATTAATAGTCTAAAGTGAAAGGATACAAAACAATTCTGTGTGACAGGAAAAGAGCATAGGTAGCTACATTACTTACACATAAAGTAGATTTCAAACTAAAACTAATTAAAGAGATAAAAAAAGTCACTACATCCTTGTAAAGGGAACAATTGAAGAGGAAGAACTGACAATCATAGTGCACCCAACTATATAAAACAAATATTAATGGACATGAAAAAACAAGTAAGTATTAATACAATAGTAGTGGGGACCTTAATACCCCACTGTCACAAATAGATCAACTATATAAAAAATCAACAATAAAATACTAGGACTGAACCAAACTTTTGAACAAATAGACTTAATAGATGTCTACACAGTGTTCTGCCCCACAAAATCAGAATACACATTCTTCTCAGCTGCACACAGCTATTCTCTAAAAAGACTACATGCTAGCTCAAATTACATGTTTAAGTAAATGCAAAGAAACTGAAGTTATCACCTGTATACTGCCAGACCACAGCACAATGAAATTGGAGATCAATAGCAAAAGAAACTGTAAGAACTTCAAAAACACATGGAAATTGAATAACACTCTCCTGAACAATCAATGGGTCACTATAGCAAAAGAAACTGTAAGAACTTCAAAAACACATGGAAATTGAATAACACTCTCCTGAACAATCAATGGGTCACACAGGAAATTAAAGAAAAAATTAAACAGTTTCTACAATTAAATGATAATGCCAGTATAACATACAGGAATTTATGGGACAAAATGAAAGCAGTTCTATGACAGAAATTTATAACAGTGAACAAGCATATTAAGGAAACAGAGTGAGCTCAAACAGCCTAATGTTGAACCTCAAGCTCCTAGAAAAAGAAGAGCAAAACAAACCCAAAGCTCATACAAAGGAGGAAATTATACAGATCAGAATCAATGCATTGGAGACTAAGAGAATGATACAAAAAAAATCAATGAATTGAAGAGTTGATTCTTCAAAAGAATAAATAAAATTGACAAACCCATAGCCAACCTTATCAAACAAAGGAAAGACTCAAAAGACTCAAATCCATGCAATTAGGGGAAAAAAAAGGGTGAAATCACAACAGACCCAGCAGAAATCCAGAGGATAATCAATACTTACTTTGAAAACTTGTACTTCAATAAGATGGAAAACACAGGAAAAATGGACAGATTCCTAGATACATGTGAATTACCAAAGTTGAACAAAGAAGATATAAAAATTCTAAAACCCCATTGTCAATTAGTGAAAATGAAAACAATTAAAAATTTACCAACAAAGAAAAGCCCAGGTCCTGATGGCTTCATTGCTGAATTCTACAAGAAATTTAGAGAGGAGCTATGCTGCTACTTCTCAAACTCTTTAATGAAATTGAAAGGGAAGCAATATTCCTAAATTCATTACTACAAGCAAGCATTATGTTAATTCCAAAAGCAGAAAAAGATCCAACCCAGAAAGAGAACTCCAGGCCAATCTCCCTAATGAACATAGGTGAAAAATTCTTCAATAAGATACTGGCAAACAGAATTCAGAGGATCATCAAGAAGCTCATACTCCCTGACCAAGTCAGATTTATCCTAGGGATGCATAAAAGGTTCAACATACATAAATCAATAAATGTAATATACAGAGTCAAGGACAAAAAAAAAAAAAAAAAACAATCATCTCAATAGATGCCTAAAAAGTATTTGACAAAAATCTTGACACCCATTCATGATTAAAAACCCTACAGAAGATTGGATTAGATGGTCTTTATCTTAACCTGATAAAAGGTATCCATGAAAAACCAACAGCCAACATCATACTAAATAGTCAAAAACTAAAATCTTTCATGCTAAAATCAGAAACAAGACAAGGATGTCCACTATCACCACTCCTGTTCAATATAGTTCTGGGAACATTATCTACAGCAATTTGAAAAGAGAAAGAAATAAAAGGAATAAAGATAGGAAACAAAGAAGTTAAACTGTCATTATTTGTTGGCAACATAATACTCTATATACAAGACCCCAAAAGCTCCACCAAAAGACTTTTAGACTTAATTGCCAGATTCAGTACAGTAGTGGCATACAAGGTCAACACTCAAAAATCAATAGCCTCCTTGTACACAAATAACAGGCTCACTGAAAGAGAAATTGGGGAAATAATTCCTTTCATAATAGCAGCCAAAAATGAAATATATAGGAATCAATGTAATGAAGGAAGTAAAAGACCTCACTTTGAAAACTATAGCAATCTATAAAAGAGATTGAAGAGGATATCAGAAAATGGAAAGATGCCAGGGATTTAGCTCAGTGGTTCTGCTGCCTGCCTCACAAGCACAAGGACCCGAGTTCGATTCCCAGTACCAAAAAAAAAAAATGGAAAGACATCCCTTATTCCTGGGTAGAAAGAACCAATATAGTGAAAATGACCATACTTCCAAAACTGTGATATAGATTCAATGCAATCTCAATTGAAATTCCAACAGCATACTTCACAGACCTTGAGAAAACAATCTGAAAATTCATTTGGAACAAGAAGAGACCTAGAATAGAAAAAGCAATTCTAAGCAATAAAGATAAGGTAGGAGGTATCACAATCCTCAACTTGAAACTATACTACAAAGCTACTGTGATAAAAACAGCATGGTACTGGCAAAGAAACAGACCCAAGGACCAGTGGAACAGATTAGAAGATGCAGAAACAACTCCAGACACACTCAGCCACCTCATCTCTGACAAAGGAGCAAATGAACATAAGAAAAAGTGTTCAATATCACGGGGTATTTGAGAGATGCAAATGAAAACAACACTGAGATTCCACCTCACCCAAGAAAGAATGGCTGCTATCAAGAAATCAACCAATAACAAGTGCTGGCGGGGCTGTGGGAAGAAAGGAACTTTTCTCCACTCTTGCTGGAAGTGCAGAGTGGTGCAATCAGTGTGGAAATTCCTCAAAAAACAAGGAATAGAGGTCCCATTTGACCCTGCAATTCCTCTACTGGGTACATTCCCAAAAGAATTAAAAACATCATACCACAGTGATATATATATATATATATATACATACATATACATACATACATACATATACATGTATATACATACATATACATACCTATGTTTATAATGGCACAGTTTGTAATAGCTAAATCTTGGGGAAAGCCCCAAAACACATTAACAGGTGAGTGGATAAAGAAGATGTATGTCTATGTATGTATATATATATATATATATATATATATATATTAAATGGACTACTACTCCACCATAGAGAAAGATAAACTTGAGATATTTATAGCTAAATGGATGCATCTTGAGGCCATATTCATCAATGAAATACATAGGACACACATGTGTAAATACTGAATTGTTTCTCTAATGTGAGAAACTGAAGGTGCAAATGAGAATCAAAATATGTAGTAGATATTGTAAAATGGGAAGAAAATGTTCAAAGGGGAAGGGGAGCTAGGAACGGGGCAAGGAAAAGGAAAGAAGGAAACAAAAAAATTGAAGAAGGAATAATGGAAACAAAGCTTATCTATATGGGGGGATCAAGAGGTTGAAGGGACAGCAGGGGAATGGGGAAAAAAAGAATCAAGATTCTCTATGAGGAATGTGATCAGAAGGTATACCTAAATGTACCAATAAACTCAAATTTCAAAAATCTTTTAAAAAAAAGAATATTCTTCTACAATGAAGTATCAACAGTGTCCACATGTCAGAAGACTGTTTTGTCACTGACAAAAGCTTGCTATTCCAGAATTTAAAGAAGCATTTCCTGATCTCAACACAAATCTTTGCACCAAACGTTAATCACCCAGATGGGGGACATTCTCCTCAGTCATCTTAATGTGTGCTTCATGCTTCAATGCTCTATCTAGTTGTGTGAGGAAATGTTTCTCATTATCATAAAATTTACATGTTCATACCCTGCACTGAAAGACTTATCCTTTCTTGGTGATAATAAACAATTCAGTCATTTGGAGGCAAAACGTTGTAGAAATAATTGTGTAATGGCACAACAGAAATCTCCAGGAGAGGAAAGACAGGGAGGCTAAGGAGAAAGAGCAACATTCGGTTTAGCTTCTAATTCAACCCTCACCTTGAGAACTTTGTTTGAACTCTGGGAAACTAAGGTTCACAACATGTTTAAAAAAAAAAAAGCACTTTGTGGCTAAAAACCACCTCTATAGTCACTCAACATTTCCTATCTTCCCTCTACTCCCAATTCTACCAATAATTACTTCAGTAAACCTAAAAAGAAGTACTCCATCTCTTTAGATTTGATGACAGTGATGACAATTTTTACAAAGAGAACTAGTGCTCACCAAATTGTCTATGCACCACCCCCTATGTCTCAAGCTGTCCTGTAATTATGCAGGGACCTTGTGATTAGTTCTGACCAGTAAACTGTGAGCAGACACAACAGTGTCACCTCCTGGATATTGCAGATTCATATACACCTGAATTCAAAGCCCCAGTGTTTAACCTCTTCCCAGTAAGGCTTCCCAATATTATTATCTATGTAATTTAGGAATGCATTTCAATTTATCTATAAGACTCTATCAAGGTCTAAAACGTTTTGTTGACTATTATAGCTTTTGTGAACAAAATGTGGAATTCTGAAATTGCTGTTCCATGTGCTACATATCCACATTGACAATGAGAAGAAAGAGTAATTGGATTTAAATTGATCAAATGAAACTATACCTGACTCTTTCCTGTTGCATCTATGTTCATCGAGTTCAGGATTTGTCTTTGCTGTTTGTTTGTTTGATTGTTTTATTGATTGCTATTAAGTAGTCTCTAGTTTTATAGATTCCAAGTCCACAAGTTTGAATGGAAAGAATCAGATGCAAAGGATGCAGATTTGTTTCAGTTTGATTAAAGCTCACAGTTCTTTACAAACATAATAATCCAGATTCGAACTCAAAATTCATCTGAGGAATGTGAAATACTTGTATATTCCAAGTCTTAGTCCCTACTAAAATACTGAGGTCTGTTTTCCTGGTATTTGTCAGTTGTTGACAGCCGACTTGCTTGCATATTAGAATGTTTTGGTGAGTATATGTATCAGCCTTTCGGAAAACTTAAATTTTGCTGCTCAACCTTAAAACGAGAACATTTATCAGACTCCTCACTCATAAATACAATACATAAATGAGAACAGGAAGTAAGAAAGACAGTTAACTGAAGTTCTGAAAACCAGACAGTCAGTTCCCCTTCCTGTGTGCTCAGAATATTCCAGAGGCGAATGGTTACCTCCCATAAAAATAGCCATAAGGAGAAACAACGTCTATGAAGACTCTTCCTATAAATAAATTGAATAAATGGAGAAAATTGGGGCTGCTAGGGTGAGGGTGGACACAAGCTGACCTTGGGAACATATTCCTCACAACAGTGTTAGGGATTCCAAAGCAAAATGTCTAGATTCCTGCCTATTGTGTCCAAAGTGAAAGCTGCCAATCAATCAACCATCCTTGCCACATACAAGAGTTCCTGTAGCCTCCCTACTGCCTCATTCGAACTACATATGAGAGAGTGAGGATCACCAGGCTCATTTGGGAAATGCCTGTAGCTTGCCAGAGAAAGATCAACTTCAACAAGAAAAATGGTAACACAGATGGTACCAAAAATAAATAAACCCTCAAATCACCCTTAAAGATGCTGGAAAAATACTGATAGTCATAAAACAAGAATGGAATGTTCCATCAAAGGAATAACCTGTGCACATAAAAAGACAGAGTGGAGAAAATCTTCAGAACTTAGAACAAAGTAACAAGTAGGGAAAGTCTAGCCCAGAAGCATCTGCTTGCAGCTCTATATATGATTGTGGCAGCAAAGAGCTGTAAGCACAGCATGCCAGACAGTGGCCTGCCTGCCGCTGGCAAAGGGGATTCAATGGACACAAAGACATTCATTTTTATGTTATATATTCCTGTATTTTATATAGGTATTAATTTTTAATTAAAAATTTAATCCTTACTTTAATCTCACTCATCAAACAATGTTTAAGAGACTGTCCCCATAAGGGCCTCCTCTCAGAGTGCAGAACATGGTAATCCTCTGAGACCAGGCTCTGATTTCTGCCTATTAATTAATCTCTTTGAGGAGTCCATTAGATTGAATTAATGCTTTAAAGTGTCTCAAATGAAGTTTTGCAACTTTTGTTGCATTCTGAGTGCTCTGTGTTGAGAGTGAGAACAGAAACAGCTAATTTATCCTTGTCCTACCTTTCACCTCCTACATTGGAATTTCTGATGAGGAGGCCCGAGAGATTGTTTCTAATATCCCTCTCTCAGGTGACGCTTCCCACACCAAAGTTATGAGAGCCGCTGTTTCAGAGCCACTTTGATGAGGATGGACAGTGTTTAGCCACCAACATACTGCCTGCCTCAGGAAGCCTGCAGCCTCCTCCCCTCCAACATTTGGTGGACCGCTACACAGCTCTTCCAATTTCCCCATCACATTAGTTATTGCTTGATAGACCAGAATCGAACTTGCAGATTATGGAAGTGGAATCTTCCAGACAGCTTCAACAGCAGCAACTGCTCTCTCACAGTTCTGGAGGCTGAGAAGAAGCCCATGATCAGGATGGTCGAGCTCCTGGGCAAGGCCCTCTGCCTAGGCTTACCGATAGACGTCTTTGGGCAGAACCCTCATGGCAGACAGCAAGCTAGCTCCGGTCTCTCAGTCTTCTTACAAGGACACGAATCTCATCATGGCGGCTCTCCTCTCATGAGCTCACCTCGCAAAGTCCTTGCCTGAATTCCTTTCTACTAGGGGCTGGGGTGCTATGTGAATTTGCAGAAGACAAAAGTGTACATTCTACAACATGGACCTTGAATTCCAGAAGTACTGGGAGACCAAAGGATGCTTAGAATGCACTAATTTTGTATTTTCCAGAGAATGAATGCAACAGAAGTATAATTACAATGTTCAGAAAGAGCCTGACTTGAGGTAACCCAAGGTCTTATGGCTGAAGCATGAACCTCTCTTTTTGAGATCAGCATTGCCACCTGACATCTTAACAAAGATAAAACAGGCTTCCAAAGCCAACCTACGCTGGAGTACAAGCTCTTTAGATGCTGAGCTTTTGTTTACTCCTGAATAAATTCAATAAAGTGCAGTAACCATTATAATAAATGTAGATGTCACTAATTACAACACTGGATTTTAAGTGCAACACTAGTGTCTCAAGTGGCCTTTAAAACTGAGTAAAATCACAGCCAATTCAAATTTAATTAAAACTATCAGTTTAATTTAGTTTCCTTTTACAATAAAAACTATACTAACCCATTAACTGCATTCTGAAGCTCCCATTACTGGGAGCAACCAGCAGCTTGTGGGCCTTCGCTTTGGTGAATAGAGCGAAGCATTCATTTACCTTGTTACCCAGTGAAGTTTCTGTTGTTCAAGATCCAATGAACAACCAACTTCTGTTTTTAGAAGTGAGGTTATTGTACCCTCCCAGGTAATTCACCCAGTGGCTAGAACAGGCTTTTGGCCAGATTCTTGTGCTTTTGAAAATCCAGCCCCGGGAGCCTTCTGAGGACTTGAGCTGAGTCCATTCCTGAGCTGAGCTCACAGTTGCTGGGGTGGGGGCGGTACTAGAGTTTGGCTATGATTTGCATATCTCCCCAAAGGTTCATGTGCTAGAAAGTTGGTCCCCAGTTTGGGGTTAAGTAATGGAACCTTAAGAGATGAGATCTGGTAGAAGGTGCCACCTTTATGAACACATTAATAGCAGCCTCTCAGAGTAGGCTGTTACAAAGTGAGGCCACTAAGTGCCATGTAGTTGTCCCTGGTGCATGCAGGTAGTTCCCTTTGTGTTTCTCTGCTGTAATGATGGAACCAGAATGACCTCATTAGAGAGTTGTCACCATGCTGTTTGGACTGACCATCCACCGGAATCATAAGCCAAATAAACTTCTTTTCTTTACAGTATATCTAACCTCAGGTATTCAGCTATAGCAACAGAAAATGAATTACGGAAAGGGGTCTTTGGAAATGAACGAAAGAACATTGTCCCTCAGAATTTAAAACAAGGCTATCTAATCCTAGTTCCACTTACATAGACCTAATTCCTTAGATAAATGCCGTCCCTTCCTAGAACCTCATATGTAGCACTAAACAGATTGGAGCAGAAACCCTACTTTCACGATCTTTGTTATATTTAGGTATTTTCTGACAGTACCTGTAATTCATATATACTAAATACAATAGGTTCCCAAGGCGCCATCTGCTGCAGCCTCATCTTAGACAATATTTATGAGCACATGTGGTTTAATGTTTCAGTTACTTCTTCTCTACCAATGATGAAGTAAGTACATAACAACTAAATTTACTTAAAATGTTTATCTAACGTCATCTTGCACACTCCCAGTAGACCACAGACCACATTTGGAGAAGATTAGCATTCCTGACCTCAGAGGTCCCTTCCTGCTCCAGGGGTCTACAAGTCTACGAAAAAGAATTCCACTGCTTTACTCAGGTGAGCAAATGCACACATGAAAATGAACAGCCTGGAGGGCTTGTCTGCTTCTGCACAGAAGGTAGTGCCTGTTGAGAGACGAGCACTGATCAGAAATAAAATTCAGAGGGTTCTATGCTTTATTTCAGGAGAGAAAGTCATCCAATAATTTAGTAAATTTACGGTGAACTGCACAATCCAGCCAGATGTGGGGGAGAGAAAAATGAACCTTGTAAGGAGGAAGAACTAAAGCAAGAAGAGAAAGTAAAGAGACATGCAAAAGCATCTGGAGCCTTGAAAGGTCCAGGGGACCAAGAGAAATGGGAGCATGCCTGTACTTTGAGACCATCTGTAAGTAAAGTCAGGGTTACCTGAACACCAGCACTGAGCTTGGTGACAGATGATCTGCTAATAGGAGGGCTAAAGTGACAATGGACGGGCAATACACACGGTCTGAATATACAAGACCAACACGTGTTTCCTGTCACGTAGGAAGGGACAAGTTTTCACCTCACTACTTAGAACAACAAAGCTGATAAACTGTTTCTTTCTGAGATTTTCCATTTCATATTTGTAGGTCCCTGTAATCGATATGGAGGGAACTCCTGTATATCGTAGGGTAGAAAATTGTAAGGAGAAAAAGTTCACATGCATGAAGCAAACAGTGATGGCACAGAACCCACATATGACTTGCTTGGGAAAAGAACTGAAAGGAATTTATGGGTCATTAAGGGAAGAATTTGAAAAGGGCTGCATTTCACTGAGAAATCAGAATTCTTCTTTTTTGTGGCATTGATCAAGCCAGTGTAGGAACAAGCAGCCAGCTACTATTGATTTAAGTCACTTGCTGTTCTCACTGGCACAGCTGCATGGGTAGAAACCTGCATCCCGAGGTCACAGTAACCTGACCTCCCGAGTGCAGACCAGAGCAGCTGTACTCTGCTGAGATGCCCTTCCTGTCTCATGTCATCCAGGAAGGTAGCAGAGGCAAGAAAGATCAAGGGGTGACTGCATGGTTGAGAGAATGAATGCACATGCCAATAAGGAGCAGACTGTAAATGACAATGAAACTGCCCTACCACTGCTATAGTCATCAACTCCGAACAGGCAAGGCTTATTCAATAATGCCCAACTTCCCTAATTTTTCCTCCTCTTTCAACTCAGATCAGTCAGAGAGCCATATAAGCTTCCCAATCCAGTGTCTCGGGGTGCCCTACTTCTGGTTAGCCTGCCTTCAGCCTCCAAGCAGGGCAAACCGGAAGCCTTTGTTTGTTCCTACGAAGGCTTTGCATCCCCCTGCCCCGTCTGCTCTTGGATCTCTGCCCAAAACAAGCAATGGCGGCTGGTACCCTTTCTATGGGAATCCCTGAATCCATTTCTATGTGTTCCCACTTGGGCAGGCTTTGTTTATTTCCACAAAAGAGATGCCCCTCTTCCTGCTCCCACCTGGAGTGGCTTGAAGTATTGCCTGGGCTGATGCACACCTCACAACCTGCTGGCTGAGGTGAGAGAGTGGCTGCTTGTCTTTGGGCTGGACCCACCAGGTCCACGCCTAATTCTCACTTCGACCTTTTGCTCAGGACAGACAACCCAACACACATACTCGTGCAGGCGCACAGACACTACTGGGACAGGCTTGAATTATTTATGGGTTCAACTGAATTATTGATGTCCTCATTCCACGTGTGGTAAAGGGTTCCTCCCAAGTTTACCCTGGTGTATGGTCGGCCTGCATCACTGGGGCATTTGCAACTTATGGGACACCAGGTTAGGAATCAAGGGGAGGGAGGCTCTTACAAAAATAATTAAAGAGGACATCGCTGCTGTTGTCTGCTACCACCCCAAAACTGCATGATTGCTAAACTCAGCACAGAAACCATCTGAGAAGTGTGAGTTTATTTTTGCCAGGGATCCACACACTGTGACCTGTGGCCCACAACTGTTTTTGTGAAAAAAGTTCCACTGGCACACAGTCATGCGCATCTACTTACATATTCTTTAGAGATGCTTGGGACATTGCGACAAGAAAAAGTTTACTAGTTGCACGGCGAGGATGCTATGATTTACAAAGACTTAAGTACTGTAAGAGAGTATTCTGTAAAGACTTGCCTTTTGGAGAAAAAGTTTATGAGGCCCTGCTTAGCCACTTTATGAACTTTAATAAATGGGTGTCCATCATTTGATGAATATTCCTGAAGCACCCCTGAGGTTGGGGGGCGTGCACAGCAAGAACCACTTGCTCTGTTGAGGTATGAGATCAATGGCTGGACTTCAGGGAGGAAATCGATGAAAGAATAACAGTCTTGGTGCTGAGTCTTCTCTAATCTGCCACCACCCAGACTTATCCTTTACATTTTCCTGTCCTGGCCTGTGCCTTGGGAGTCCAGACGGATGATGTCTCTCCAGTCCCCTTGCCTGCTAGCTTGGTTTGACCCATGAGAGGAACCCAAGGAAAAGCAGAGGGTGGAGGAGGCCAGAGTGCTTCCTCCCTGCTTCACGTGTCCCTCACAGCACCTAGGTCCCTCTGTGATCCCAGCCTCTGGCTGCTGTCTTCCCACAGTCCCTATTACTGCTAGTCACCGGGGACCTTACTCACCATGCCCTGTCCACTTTTATAGCCCTGCCTGTTCTTCAATCAATAAAGTCCTTCCTCTTGAGCCATCTGAACCCCTATTGAGCCAGCTGTTTCTAGTTGGGACTTTGATCATGACAGCCCTTGTCTGTCTTTCAACACCTCACTTCATCAACTGGTTTAGTCCTCTCACTCACGACAATCGGTCAAAACACATCCACTCAATACATGCACGAAAAACAAGCATTGTATCAGAGGCTGGGCATGTAAAAGCTGATATTTATATTCACAAAAATGTCTTGTAATCAGCCTTCCTCAGTCCCATTCTGCTAGTGTACTTTACAGATAAAAAGCACCTTCTGTGAGCAGTCGGAGTTTAGGTCTGGCCTTCCATCCATACAAGCAGATGAACATCATTATAAGCCCGCTCTCGAGATTGCAATGTTCCCAAACATTATTGCCATGCAGTCAACAGTTATAATGAGTAAGGCGCTCACAATAACTGGCCTTGGCCTTTGTGTTCTCTTCTGAGTCAATCTCTTTATTGTTTTCACTCCTTTGGTAGAGATTGTTTTAATATGTCCCATTTCTGAGCAAATTCTCTCAGCTCATCTTTAAAATTCTGAAATTCCACTCGGGTTCCCACTGGGCCATGTTTGTTTATAAGGTCACAAAAGGTTTCTTTAAGCTAAATCAAGCTGGGTAGCATTTCTGTGCCTGAAATTTTCTATAAGCAATATCTGTACCAAGACACAGTGGGTTTTAAATCATTTGTAAGAGATTGAGCTCTGTGTCCAGGCTGACCCTAAGGACATTTCTTGCCTGTTTCTTTATTTTTCTATGTTGAATGACATAATGGATGTGAAAGTTCTTTATGAACCGTGAAGACCTTTCTAATGTAAGGGATTATGACAATGATCTCACAGCTTGGGAACATCCGGTCCTCTTGGGTTTATTTTATTCTCCATTTTTCAGGCATCCTTGGATTCTAAAGGAGACCCAAACTTTTTTCCAAGATCTCTTTCTCATTTGTGATAGAATTTAATTGACAGTAGTTGTTCATTCATTTAATTCTAAAGTATTTATTGGATAACTTCTATGTGCCAAGATTAGGCCAAGTGCTGGGGCTGAAATGATATAAACATAGTTCTGGTCCTTCGGGAGTTTACCATTTACTTGGCTCTTACTCTACATAGGGCACAGTGCTTGATACTTCACACACATTGCCTCTATTACTCTTACTTAGCTGTACTGAGTTAATTGCATTACTTACATTTTATAAATAACACATAATAACAAAACAACCCTGTCAATTACAAACATTTATTGAGTGTTGCCTATGCGTCAGGTAGTGACCTAGATGTTTTACAAACATCTCAGTTAATCCTCCAAGCATCCCTAAGAGTATTATGGTATCCTTTTCCCCAACTAACAATTAACATTTTTGACCACTTCAAATTGATAAGGCATTGACCTTCAGCACTTTATACTCTTTATCTCATTTTCATTCTTTCAAGAACTTCATGAAGGAGACACCACTATTATCTAACTGCCTCGGTTTCCAGTGCTTAAGTAACAAGCCCCAGTTTATACGGCTGGATTTCATAGAGCTGACATTCAAAAGTTCTTTACAAAGCCCATGACCTAAAGCATGACGTGAGATTGCCTCATGAGAACATAGTTCATGGCCAGGATAACTTGCTCTCAGAGGAAAAACAAGCAAAAAGATGTCGACGCACATCACAGCCAACCTTCAAGAGGGACAGCTGAGAAATGTGAAAGAAGATTTTGTCTTCATTCGCCTTATGGTCTTTTTTTCCATAGGGGTAGATTCTATCTTTCACATACAGACGGCAACTTATCTTAATTACCATAGGGTTTACACTGTTAATAAATATGATCTAACAGATTACTAGCAAAGCAAACAAGGGAGCTTTAACACTGAGTTTTCTTTAACATCCTGATAACATCAATGCTTTCAGGGTAACTCTGTCAAGCATTTTTGGCAGCCACGTGTCTTCCCTGGAAGTGATCATGTGCCTGGAAGATCCCAACAAATCTCACTGATGGTCTCCCCTAAATGTTATTCAAAGGTGGGTCTCGGTAAATGGCAATCACTTTCCCGATGATGCAATGTAGCATTCCCCAAACGCAGCAAAGTAGGAAAAATGTTTCTTTCTGTTGTAATTATAAATCCACATTCAATGCTTTAAAAATCAGTTAACATTTATTTGTGGGGTTTTTAAACTCATTTTGCTTAACCACTCAACAGTTTGAAGCCCTCCCTATACTTTCTCTCCCCATCCCTACATCTCCTATTTGACTCTTCATGGTTCCCTGGTTTTAGACCTGCCCCTCCTGCCGAGTGCAAGTAACCTGGAAAAACCAATCCAAGCCCAGTCCAGTGTTTCCTGAAAGTCTGCGTGAAGTGCAGGGCAGCTTCCCAGTCTGAGTCCAAAGTTAAAGCTCTTCTGAGTCTAGCTGCCAGAAATAACACAGAATGCCCTGCTAAGTTTGAATTCAGGTGAACAATAAATAATTTTCAGTTTGGGATGTCTCATGCAAAATTTGGGAATATTTACACACACACACACACACACACACACACACACACACACACAACATTTTTGTACCTAAAATTCAAATTTAACTGAATGTCTAATTTTTTTTCTAAATCTGACAAACATCCTTTTAAGGTACATTCTCATAAAGATCTTAGGTAATGTATCCCAAATTAACAAAAATGAAATGGAAATGCCTGGCTAAGAACCTCATTCTTTATATTTTTTTTCCTTATTATAGCATATCATGCTTTTCTAAATAAGTGGTACATTAAATCTGACCAAGCTCTGCTCCAATCTCTTCTTGAGTTTTAGCATGTAAGTACAACTGGTTTAACTTCATTTGCCCATTGCCTGTGGACTTTTGAAGAGTCCCTAAAGCTGATTCTGAACAGTTAGTTGCTGAACTATTTTAGCATTTAGTGTCTCAAATATACACACTCACTTGAGGACAAGAGGTGGACATTCTGGCCACCACAAGAATAGGCATGTCTTCACCCCCATTCTGTGATTACGGAGCTTTCCTGTCTGTGCTGTTCTCTTACAGATATTTGCTCTCTCAGACCCTTGCAGCTACACCACAGTTATGTGACCTAAGATTGGCCAATCAGATGTGCCTTCACTGGAATTTGTATCCACAACCAATGTTAAAAGATAGGAAAAATGAAAAACTAATTTTGTTTGGCAGGTGAGCCCATATCCATATCCAATTCTCCTGCAGCAGCAAGGGCTGTAGTGAGAACAGAAGTACTCATGCTGCGTGGAATGATACACCCCTTATCCCAGCTATTCAGTAGGCTGAGACAGGAGGATCACAAATTTGAAGCCAGCATGGCCAATCTAGCAAGAGCCTGTCACAAAGTAAAAATAAACAAATCAAAGAAGTATCCAGGGACTGGCATTCTTGGGCAGGGGAAGCAAAGGCAGCACAGTGTAACTGGTTCTGGGAGGAGCTTAGCTTTGATTCTGGCCACTGTAGGCTTCTTTTGTTTCTTCCCAGTTTGTCCAGCCATCCTAGAAATTCTCCCCAATACTCTTCTCTTTTTAAATTAATTGCATTGGTACATTTCAGATATACAATATAATGGCATTCACTGTTGGAAACGTACCATTGCATAATCCATCTGGGTTCTTATTTTTTCCCCGTTCCCCTGCCCTCCCTTTAACCTCTTCCTCCCTCCCTATCTACAAAGACTTTGTTTCCATTTTTTTCATTTTCTCATATTAATTCCATTCACTTCCTTTCCTCTGCCCCTCCCATATCCCCTTCCCTTTGTCCCTTTTCTTCTTATTTCACATTATTTATTATACCTTTTAGTCCTTATTTGCACTTTCAGTTTCTCACACTATAGAAACTACTCAGTATTTATACATACATGTCCTATTTATTTCATTTAAGAGCATCACCTCAATGTGCATCCATTTAGCTGTAAAAGTCTCTAGTTTCTAATTTTTAATGGCTAAGTAGTACTCCATTTTATAACACACACACACACACACACACACACACACACACACACACTAATTTTCTTTATCCAGTCTCCTGTTGATGGGAAATTCGGCTGTTTCCAAGTTTTAGCTGTTACAAATTGTGCTGCTATGAACATAGCACATACATCACTGTGTTATGATTCTTTCAGTTCTTTGGGGATGATACCCCAGCAGGGGGATAGCTGGATCAGATGGGACCTCCAATCCTACTTCCTTAAGGTATCTCCATGCTGATTTCCACAGTGGTTGCACCAGTGTGCACTCCCACCAGCAGTGGAACAGTGCTCCTCTTTCCCCACAGCCCTGCCAGCATTTGTCATTGGTTGATTTCACGACTGCAGCCATTCTTTCTGGAGGGAGGTTGAATCTTAGTGTTGTTTTCATGTGCATCTCTTGAATTACCAGTGATGTAGAACATTTTTTTCATATGTTTACTTGTTATTTCTATTTCTTTGTCTGAGAAACGTCTGTTCATTTCAGATACTCATTTTTGGATTGGGTCTTTAAATTTGGGAGGTCTGATTTTTTTTTTTAAAGTTCTTTATATATTCTAGATAGTAGACCTTTGTCTGAGGAAGAGCTGGTGAGAATTTTTTTTTTTTTTTTTTTTTTAGACAGGGTCTCACTATGTAGTTCAGAATCCTCTGGAACTCACTGCATAGCCCAGGCTGGCCTCGAACTTGAAGCAATCCTCCTGCCTCAGCCTCCCAACTGCTGGGATTACAGGCGTGCACTACCACACCCAGCTTCAAAAGCTTTTTAACAAGAAGGAATCCCACTTGTTGATTCTTTGTGCTAGTTCCTATGCAACTGCTCTGTTCATAAAAATGTTTAGATGGCCATTTTTGGATTGGATCTTTAAATTTGAGAGGTCTGACTTTTTCAAGCTCTTATATATTCTAGATTGTAGACCTTTGTCTGAAGAATAGCTAGTGAAATTTTTTCCCACATTGTGGATTGTCTCTTTGCTCTGTTGGTGGTTTCTCTTGCTGCACAGAAGCTTTTTTATAAGAAGAGGTTCCACTTGTTGATTCTTTGTCTAGTTCACGTGCAAATGAGGTTTTGTCTATGAAATCCTTTCCTACACTAATGTCTTCAAAAGTTCTACCTACCCTCTCTGCCAGCCGGTTTAGTGTTTCTGTTTTAATATTTAGATCTTTAATTCATTTAGGTTTTAGTTTAGTGCATGGTGAGAGATATAGGCCTAGTTTTAATCTTTGGTAAATTGAAACCCAATGTTTCCAGCACCATTTATTAAAGAGGCTATCTTTCCTCCAGGGAGGGTGTTTGGCTCCTTTGTCAAAGATGAGGTGGCTGAATATGTCTGGAGTTGTTTCTCCATCTTCTAATCTGTTCCACTGGTCCTTGGGTCTGTTTCTTTGCCAGGTCTGTTTCTTTCTTTTGTTTTTAATCACAGTAGCTTTGTAGTATAGTTTCAAGTTGAGGATTGTGATACCCCCTACCTTGTCTTTGTTCCCTAGAATTGCTTTTGCTATTCTAGGTCTCTTCTTGTTCCAAGTGAATTTTTGGATTGTTTTTCTCAAGGTCTGTGAAGTATGCTGCTGGGATTTCAATTGGGATTGCATTGAATCTATATAGTACCCAATACTCTTCTGATCATTTCCGTTTTTTTTTTTTTCTTTAACCTCTAGAGACAGGTGCTGTTGTTTTCACTCAAGAGGCAGAAAGACACAACAATCTCATCCTAAGTAATCAGAATAATGCTATGCATTTGAAGGGTCTTCAGTCATTCACCAGAGAATGAAGTGAAAGAGTGAAAGGAAAGAATACATCCTGAGAAAGAGAAGTTTGTTTTTTTGTTTTTTGTTTTTTGTTTTTTTGGAGTACATGAGTTTATTGGGGGTTGGCTACAGAGCAGTGGACAACTTACAGCCTGCAGCATCACTAAAGTTGCCAATCCTGCTTTGCTAGGCTACTGGTTCTATATGGCTCTAAGGCAAACAGCAAAAAGCAGAAGCAAAGGACAATGTTCCTTGGGAAAAGTTGCTTATAGTCCATTTCCATCCTTATCCAGAAACTCTGCCATTTACCCCAGTGGTGGGTGACCTCGTACTGCAGTCTAGCGCCTGCCAAGGGCCCTGTGAACAGCTAAACAGTACACCGCTACAAGATGGAGAAAGAGAAGTTCTTTACTGCTTCTTCAAAACAGTTTGTGAGATCAACACCCCAGACTGTTTGACCAGAGGGCTGTGAGGTGAGGCCACTCCGAGCCAGCATCTGAGAGCTAGGCCAGTTCTTTCTCTCCTTGTCATGACCACATGGCTTTCTCCCACTTGGAAGTTGTTCTTGGGCTTCCTTTTGCACCCTTTTCTTTTTCCCAGTGCTGGGGGTCCAACCTAGGGCTTTGCATGTGCTAAGCAAATACTCCACCACTGAGCTTTATCCCCAGCCTTCTTTCAGCACTCATGCTATCAGTCAGCCTGGTCATCAGAATTACATAAGGGTGATGAATAATGACACTTTCTCATCTCTGCCTTCAAATACTGAAACATCATATACAAGTCCCCTTCCTTTGTAATCTTTCAAATTCACCCTAGTTTCCCTCTTCAGTATTCCTGGGGAGAAGTACAAAACATACAGAATTATTTTCTGTGATAATGATAACCTGAAAGCTACTAAAACACACATGCATGTGCAGACACACACACACACACACACACACACACACACAGTCTTTCTTTGTAGCATCAAGCAAAACTCCTCACATTAAGGAATAACTCTATATGGCTATCAAATGAAAACGATGTGATGGGACAGGATGGAATGGGATGGACTCGATCAGAACAATATAGAACGAAAGCCGCAAGTTCAAATGGAATGGGATTCATGGAATGGAATGACTACATAATTACAGATGATTACAGGCAACTGCACAAAATGGAATGGAGGAAGAGAAAATGGAGGACAGCAAATGACTGATGTCTCATTTGTTTCAGTGTATAATTTCTTTATACTTACAGAGGAAGTACAGTCACAGAGGAAGGGTGCATCTGAATAACTAGGCCCCGAGAACCATAGCCCCTAAAGCTGGCCCAGCAGATCAAAATAGAGGAAGAAGCCCCTCCATCTTGAACACCCTCGTTCACAGCATTTGCCATCAGAAACCACCTTTTATTTCTAGGCAGGAGAGGGGCCGGCTGGGAAACACTTGATGGTACATGGGTCCCTTTTAAGCTCTACCTTCCTCGGAGCTGGGTAATTCCCATGCTCAGCCTTCTTGCTGATGCTGGATATGAGACGTATACAGCAAAAAGTAATTTTGAAGTGAAATCACATAGTTTGGGCTTTGGTTACTCTATCTACAGCCTTTAGAAACACTATGCTGAAGGACTCAGATGTCATTGAGATATGTGTTTGCCATCCCTTAATTGTCTAATACAGCTCCAGAAAGGGCACGGGCATTTCCACAGCTACCCCAGGTCGGCTTTGGAGCCAGGGTTGGCATCCAAGAAGGACTTCATCCTGCATCATCACATCCCTGGAGACCATGAACTTAAATGGTAGGCTGTGAGCCCAAGAAGGCTGACCTATTTAAATGTGCTGGTGGGAATGGGAGGTCTCTAGTGGATTACAAGAATCAAGGAAGTCCATGGCAAGACCACAGGCATCTCACCACTAACCCCCACCCTGAGCTTATCCTTCTCAAAACCCACAGAAGATGACAAAGTCCAAATTTACAAGAGGGATGTGCTAAGGACCATCTAAAGCCTAGAGCCCTGAATGTCAGCTGATAAGATTATATTACTGTTATTACTACAACCATGTGCCTTTTAAAGCATGTTTTCATGTAGTATTGTATTTGATGCTCACGATAAATCTGTGAAGAAAGCAAGGCAGATCTAAGGATTCCCATTTGTCAGAAGAAGTATCTAACATTCAGTGAGGCTTAACACTTTGCCAGTGTCACCAGAGCTGGTAAGTGCCAAAGTTGGAACCAGGATTTAGGTCTTCTACCTGGACTGCTTAGGATCAATGGGATACCTCTTGCTACTTGTCTTGGTCAACCTAGAAAATAGGATTCATCATGAAAAAGAAATTTTAGAGTAGGTGCAACCACCATTCACTCTTGCCAGGATGGCTTGCTAAATCTCAACATCAGGCTACCATGCTACATGTAGAATATCAATTAATATGCAGTAAAAAAAAAAAAGGCCCTCTCTACTTCACAGGAGATAGAATTAATGTCTGAGGACAGTAACTGTCCCCAGTCCCCGTGGCCAGAAAATGCTGCAGAGCCACATTTCAACCCCAGGTCTGACTGAGCCAGGACCATGTTCTGCTCTTCATAAAGAGATGGCTTTCATATTTAAATAAATCAATCAATCCCTCATATATTTTTCATTCTTTAATATAGTATGCATAAAATACATGCATATTCAATGTATTTATACTACTCCTGTTTTTTAACATGTGAATTTTAATTGAAAAAGTAGAAATGGGTAAGATCTGAGAAAGAAAAATAAAGATCTCTTTCTCCTCTCCCCTCCTTTTTCTTCCCCTCCTCGCCTCCTCCTCCTCTTCTTCTCCCTCTTCTTCTTCCTCTCCTCTCTCCCTCTCTCCCTCTCACCCCCGCATCCCTCTCCCCCACTCTCCTTTGTGATTCTCCAAAAACAGAGCCTAAGCAAAGTGCCTATAGCTTGGTTGGAGATTATCCAGGAACAAAAGAAAAGCCAAGACAGAAACTACACAGGGTCATCACCGGAGATAGCAGGGTTTGAGCCTGTCCAGATCTCTGAGGAGATAAAGTGCCTCTCAGAACTGCCCACTCAAAGGAGCAGGGGCAGGGGCAGCTCCTTCAGCTTACGTCCTGCTATGTGCACGGCAACTGCCAGGAGCTTTAGCACTCCTGGAAAGAACACCCGAGACGGGCTTCTATAATTGGAGGTGTGTACTACCTGCAGCTGAAATCAAGGTCTGCAAGAAATTGCAAGACAAGATGCAAAAGAAATCCTTTACCTATACCACATCCTAGAAGGGGATCTTTAGGTCATGCTTCCTTTACTCAGCACCATTTTTCTAATTTAAAAAAAAAAAGGCCGGAAGTAGCACTGCCTGTTCCTTCCTGCCAAATGTGGTGGTAATCCTTCTGAAAGGACCTGGCTAGGAGAAAGTGGCACATCCCAGCAGCAGGACAGGATGCAGGGGAGGTGGTAACAGAAGGGCCTGTGCCTCTTCCCTTTCAGAGACTTGGAGGAACCACATGGGCTCTGCTGCTCCGAAGTGAGGCTCACAGAAAGGAACCAACAGCAGGGAGAGTTTAACATCAAATTGCATCTGAACTTTCAACTGCGTTCCTCCTGACAGCTGCCTTGGGTAAGGAGCCTGGCAAGTGCTTTAGATTTTTATTCATGAGTAGACAGGAGAGGAGGTGAGGACACAATTCTGAGATGAAGAACTCCAAATTATGAGAAGAATGCCAACTGTCAATAATCAAAATAATTCTTCTCTGTATAATCAACACCACATCGGCACAGCTGCTGACAAGGAAACAATAAACACAAAGTAAAAATAAAAATCTCTCGGTTTTTTTTTTTTTCATGCTACCTTACAAGGAAAATCTGTACTGGAGCAAGGCTTTGTGGAATAATTCCTGAAACATGCAATCAACATTTTCTTGAAATTTACAGCTGGCGCATTACATTTAGCACACTTCTTATTACTTATTTATTTATACCTTGTAGAAATGGTTTAACACTCAAGTGTTAGTACCATTTCTTTGGCAACTGATTGTACACTGCCCAATGACAGCCTTACATTGAGCATGGAGAATATATGTGCGTGTGTGTGTGGTGCCTGATATTAGGATCATGTGACCCGTGGTCAGCTAAAGTCCTTAGACAGGATTCCCCAACTTGCTATGGGTTTCCTAAGATGACATAACTCATAGAGGAGGAAAACAGCATTAGGATTCTGAATTAAATATCAGGGAATCCAGAGTCATTCATGTGTAAAGATTTGGCTATGGAGTTGAGACAGCTTGGGTTTCAATTGCACTTCACCATTTACCGTCACATGACCCTGAGAAGAGCACATGATCTCAGGAAACTTCAATGGGAGGTGGTAAAATAGGAATAAGAATGCTCCCTCAGATGTTTGTTGTGAAACTAAGTAAAATAGTGTCTGTGTGACACACTCATACAATTCACTACTCACAATAATTGCAGAAGAAAGGTCAGCTATTACAACTGTTGTGGAGTTATGAAATATTTCATGTCTTTATCTCAGATTTCCTTTCATTCAGTAGGAACAGCAGACCCTTCCTGTGACCTAGAAAGACTCCCACTTTCTCCCTACTTACTGTATAATTTGGGTATTCATTTGGTTCTGAATCGTCCAAACAGCTATGAACTGCTGGGTCCTCAGGGCTTTAGGTAGTGTATGAGAGATCAAGCGCATCCTAGGGGAATTAACAGAAGCATCCCAAGTCAAAGGGGGAAGTTGTGTCAGACAGCTGATGTCCCCCCACTTTTCTGAAATGTTCCTCCACCTGGGTGCCTACAGTGTAACGTGGAACATGGCTGAGATGGAGAAGTGAGGGAGAATTATCCTCCTGGGGAAGAGGTTCCCTTCCCCAGGCTCATACCTCTGAAAGAGGCAGAACTGGGTAACGGTAGGGCTCATAAAATGAATTGAAAGTCACATTCCCAGTAAAAGAATTTCACATGTCCCTGACATGAACAGGCTACTCGGGAAATGAAAGGAAAAACATACCACATCAAAATCAGGACCTTTCTGGTTCAGTAGTCTCCCCCAGTGTCATCATATGGAAATAGAGGACTATGGTCTCCAAAGTTGAAGAGCCATGGCATGGATCCCAGCTCTGTCCTTTATGGACAACTAAAGGCAAATCACTATCTGCTTAAGCCTCAGTTTCCTCATCTGAAAGACAAAGACTCAAAGTACCCACCTCATAGGATTTGAGTGTGACTTAAGGAGATAATGCAAAAAAAAAAAAAAAAAA